>NC_045647.1:21757896-22063292 GCF_009829145.1 Chiroxiphia lanceolata | reverse complement strand
CGAGATAACCGAGGGCAGTGAAATCACCATCAAGTGCTCACAGACCAACATGCCCACGGATGATTTTATCCTTTTCTACGGGCAGCTCCGGGGACACAGTCCCGAGCTCCTGGCACCCGCTACTAAAAGGTCCAGAGAGCTGCAGGCTCCAGTGAGGCGGCTGTCGGTGTCTGGAGATGGTCGTTGGACCGTTCTCTGGCTCTCTGTCCCCCGTTGTGGGGACGTGGCTCTGTTTTCCTGTGCCCTGGTGGACACGGAACCTTTGACACAGCCGTCTCTGGAGCTTTCAGGGGATTTTCTTAGAAATACACAATTCGGTTAATAGGTTCTACAGAGGAGCAAAGTAGAGCCCCTATGAAAAGAGGACTTTTCAGTCCTACACAGAGCAGGAAATGGTCTTGTGCCCTGCTGGGCAGCAGCCGAGGGTCTCTGGCTGTGCCTTTCTCTGCTGGGAAAATGCACAGTGCGAAAGAGGAACGTGGCTCCAGCAGGGTTTCTGGATATCCCAGCCCCCGTAGTGGAAAGGACAGCATATTCCCTAGGGAATGTGCTGAGGGATGAGAAGGGAACAGGGTGAACACCCTCACGCACATGCAGGGAGCACACGGTGTGCTCCCTGCTGAAGAAGCTGTGAAGGCAGCTTCTGTAAAGGCACCCCAGAGTACTGCCTGTGAGTTGTGGGGCTGGGAGAGCCCTGGCCCATCCATTTGAAAGGCCAGCTGAAGGTCTGGAGGCTAGGTAGATGGAGATCCTTTCTCCTCGCCCATTATCTAGATCAACTCCTGAGCGATCCCAGGCACCCATCACACCTCAGGAAATATACTGTTCAATTTGGTTACATCTAAAATGGTTTTTCCTCTCTTAACTTTTATGACGAGGTGAAAAAGATGGAATGAAAAAGTAGTAAGAGTAAGAGCATTCCAGTGGAAACTGCACCATCTCAATGTGTAAAGGAGACTTCTAGGTACCTGGAGGGTCCTGGGGTTTTCACAGTTTTCTCAGGTGGAATACCAGCATAAATCTCACCCTCCCTTTGCCTGTGTGCTCCTGATATGGTTCTGCCCTCTTATGTATCAGATCCTGAAGTTGACGATTCTTCATTTGTACTGAGAAGCTAATGAAGGATCGTCTTGCAACCATCCTTCCTGAGCCCAGGGACACATGGCTGGAGGTCTCTCCTCTCTTACCTATTTTTTCTCCTCTCTCACTACCTCTAACACTTGGTCTGGCTTGGCTGCGTCTCGCTCCATTGCCCTATCTGCCTTCACATCTTCAGCACACGTCCGAGATTTAGTGTTCAGATCTTTGACAAG
Organism: Chiroxiphia lanceolata; assembly: GCF_009829145.1. NCBI lineage: Eukaryota > Metazoa > Chordata > Aves > Passeriformes > Pipridae > Chiroxiphia > Chiroxiphia lanceolata. The sequence continues at coordinate 22,061,979 of NC_045647.1, read as the reverse complement.
TGACAGTCCAAGTCTTGCGGACCCTGACTGTGCCTTTTCCACACTCAAGGTAAGGCTAGGACACTTCTATCAAAGAGAAATATCTTCATCAACCAGAGAATCGCTGTTCCTCCCTAGAGTGGATCAGAGTATCCAGGAGACGATGGTTCAGGAGAAGATATGGACACACATTTCAACTGACTGCAGTGTGACAAGATTTGCGCTGCCCTGTGTTGGGTACTTCATTTGGCACTCAGGCATTCTCTCAAAAGCCTGTAATCTTTATAGGACAGAAACACTGTCTTTTCACGGGGGTTCTACTTTGGTCCTATGTAGAACCAGGTGTCAATGATTCCGTGTGCACCAGGGCGCAGGAACACAGTGCTAGCACCCGCCTGACGGGGTCCAGAGAGAGGACGGTCTAACATCTCCCTACACCGACAACCGTCCCACTGGAGCCTGCAGCTCTCTGGACCTTTTAGTAGCGCGTGCCAGAAGCTCGGGGCTGTGTCCCGGGAGCTGCCCGTGGAAATGGATAAAATCATTGATCGGTATGTTGACCTGTGAGCACCTGATGGTGATTTCACTGCCCTCGGTTATCTCTAACAATGCGTCCTGGGTTCTGCCTGCAGACACTGGTGAGGAGATAAAGAAGAAAAGCCTTCAGAATTCCTTTCTGCACTGGATGTTTTTTGCCAGAACAAAGAGCACAGAAGCAGTCAGGACCATACGAAGAAAAATTTTAAGAGGATGTCAAGCTGTGCAGTAGTGGAAGTGTCCATTAGTATTTGCTGAGAGATGAGTGCGGGAAAGAGAGGTAGATTTTTGGAGTCACTGAAGAATGGAAAGTTGCGGGACTATGCAAAGCAAAGAGAGGAAGAAAATCAGGAAAGGGGAAGGACGGACTGCAGGAGTGCCCTGAAGGACAGCAAGGAAACAGGAACGGCTCGACAAAGAAAACAACCATGAGTGTTCCGAGGGAATGCTTTACGGAGCAGAGGGAGGGACGGACGGGAAGATAGTTCGGGGGCACATCTCTGTGAAAAACCTGCCAGGCATGACGGCAGCCTCGATGGACCTGCACGGTCACTCGAGCCGCTGCCCCGGCCACCATTAGCCCCGACCGCCAGCCCTGTGCACTGAGCAAAGCGACAACCAGCGCCCCACCCGCCCCGGTTCTCTGGTCCCGACTGGCCGCCTCCTCTCCCTTCTCTGTCTTCCTCTCCCTCCCATCAACCCGGAGGCAGTGGGACCGGGTTGGGTGGCAGGGGTGCGGGTTGGTATCGGGGAGCTCAAGGTTGACAGACCGGGGCTGCCGGGAGTGGGGCAGTGGTGGCAGGGTGGAGGGAGAGGAGAGGATGGCGATTGAACTCGATTGGTCCCGATCGATCCCGGCCCCAGGGTCTCCCCCCGCTGCGATATTTTTCACGTGTGGTCCCAAAGAGGTCATGGTGGTGTAGGGAGAGTTTGGGGGGTCCGGGGGCTCCTGGTGACCCCTCTGACTCTCCCCCAAGACTCTCGGGAAACTCCCAGATTCCCCAAGACTCCTGGGGCCCCTCCGAAAGCCCCCTCTCCTGGGGGTTGCCCCCTTTGCCTTACCCCCTTCCCCCCCCAAATCTCCCGTGCATCCCCTTAACCCTTGAAAATCTCCTGGGACGACGTCAGAACCCCAAACTCCCTCCTGAGACCCCAAACATCCTTCAGACCCAGGCCCCTGGGTCTCCCAAAGACATTACAGTGGATTCCTCCATCCATTTTTTCCCCCCGGATTTATGGAGGCTGTTGTTTCCTGTTTTAAAGCCCTGCTCCCAACTGCCAGCCTGACTCCTTAAATGGCATAAGGTTGAAGATTCCTCCCAGACCAAAGGTGTCAGCACACAAAGCTCTTGCTGCCCACAGAGTACCCAGCCTGACCTAGCATAATACCAGAAAAACCAAAGGTTCCAGTCTTTCTTTCCTGGGGTAATGACTGTTGCTTCATGTTTCAGATCTGCCATCCCAACTGCGAGCACGACTCCCAAAATTGCATAGGACGAAGATTCCTCCCACAGCAAGAGGTCAGCACAAAAAACTCTTGCTGCCATTAGAGTCCCCAGGGTGATAAACCAACTGAACCACCAAGCCAAAGCTTTCAGGCTTTCTTTCCTGTTGATAAGGGCTGTTGTTTCCTGTTTTCAGTTCTGTCTGAGAACTGCCAGGCCGACTTGAAAATTGCAGACAAACAAAGATTCTTCCAACACCAAAGGCACCATGAGAGAAAGCTCTAGCTGCGCATGGATTCTCCAGGCTAACAAACCAAGTGAACACCAAGCAAAAATTTCCAGTCTTTTTTCCTAGGGAAAAGGGTTGTAGTTTCCTGTTTTCAACCCTGACTCCCAACTGCCAGCCCAACATCCAAAATTGCATAAAAACAAAGATTCCAACCACACCAAAGATGCCCACCCAGAAAGCTCTTGCTGGTACACGTACTGTCCAGAGTGCTGCACCAACGACAGGGGAGAGACGGGGGGGTCAGGCCTACTTTTCCTTTCTGGAAAGGCAATTATTCATGGCAGGAGCCCCGTTCCTAAATCGGCCGTCCGAGGCCCAAAAGTGAATACAGATGAAGATTCCTCCCAGACCAAAGTTGCCCACCCAGAAAGCTCTTGCTGTGCACGTAGTGCCCAGAGTGTTGCACCAACGGCAGGGGAGAGACGGGGGATTAGCCCATTTTTTTTTGCCTGGAAGGGCAGTTGTTCGTGATAGTAACCCCTTTCCTAATGTGCTGTGTCCGAGGCCAAAAGTGAATACAGATGAATATTCCTCCCAGAACAGAGGGGTCCGCCCAGAAAGCTCTTGCTGTATATGTAGTGCCCAGAGTGCTGCACCACGACAGTGGAGAGACGGAGGTCAGGCCTTTTTCCTGGTTGGAAGGACAACCATTCGTGGCAGGAGCCCCGTTCCTAAACGGCAGTCCGAGACCCAGAAGTGATACGGAGAGAAGATTCTCCCAGACCAAAGGGACCGGCCCAGAAAACTCTTGCTGTAGATTTAGTGCCGAGAGTGCTGCACCAACAACAGGCGAGAGAGGAAGGGTCTCGCCTTTTTTCCTGGTTGGAAGGGCAGTCGTTCATTGTAGGAGCCCTGTTCCTAAAGGGGTCATCGTAGCCCAGAAGTGAATACGGACTGTATCAGGACGAAAAGGGTCGAGAGATACTGGAACATGAAGAACTAGACAGGGTTGTTAATTAAGAAAGTAACTACTACAAAAGGTGGCTAACAGTGAAAAAACAGAACACTCAAGAGAAGGGGATTAGGAAGGAGAAAAGTTGAACAAAAAATACCTAAAAAGGAAGGCACGACACCCTACTCACCTAGGTGTCACTTTAAGATAGTCTTACCCACTAACTATTTACAAAACCTCTCTGAAGCTGCTGTGTGTTCCGAAGGGTTGGCAGGCTCCCAATTCAGCAGGCATCCCCGCTAAAAGCAACTTGGTCCTTCATGTAGAGCCACCCCTGACACGGAAATTGTGTCTGCTTTTATACAGTTCATTGAGCACACCTGTCTGGGGAGGTGTGGCCAGTACTGCCCATCAGGTGTTCTCAATCCCACCCTCTTGGTTATGTAAGTGCACACCTTCTGCACATTCGTTGAGAACTTTGGAAATCACTCCACGCATGCGCAATGCGTCCTAGTGGTCTTTCTCAATTGAGTCTGGGGCGAGCTTTCTCCACTTCATCATCACTTTCTCCTCCAAATGCCCTTGATGAGCCATTAACCAACCACAAGGACACCATTAAAACAGTTTATACAGAAGTTCTCCCCTCCATGGAAAAATTCACTGTTTTATCAGTGAACTTGGTAGGGAGAACTATAAACTACTGCAGGTGGCTAAGGCAAACAGACCAAAAATATCATCACAACTTCATCCCAATAAAACGGACGAAGATTCCTCCCAGAACAAAGGGCCTGCCCAGAAAGCTCTTGCCATGCACTACGTGCACAGAGTGCTGCACCAACGGCAGGGGAGAGACGGAGGGTGAGGCCTTTTTTCCTGTTGGAAGGGCAATCGTTCGTGGCAGGAACCCCGTTCCTAATGGGTCTTCCGAGGCCCAGAAGTGAATACGGACGAAGATTCCTCCCAGACCGAAGGGACCCGCCCAGAAAGTTCAGCACCCCAGGTTCAGCCTCTCCTGACCTGTCCTCGGGGAACATCCCTGTTTGCAGCAGGAGCACTTCTGCTGGGGACAAAGACCTCTTGGTGTTTGTCGGGCGGCAGTGGCACCAGTGCTACGGAGAGGGAGTGCATGGGAGAAACACCTTCCCCACAGAAAGTTCGGACGTGGCAATGGCATCTCCCACCTGCTTTGGACTTCAGGGACATGAAACCTCCATAAGTGAACTCTGTTCTCTCCCTTCTCCTGCTCCTCTTGCTCAGAGATCCAGGGAACAGCTTGTCACAACCTGAACTGGAACCAGCACCTCTGCAGCAGGTTGAGGGGTTGAACAAAGGGTAGAGCAACCCTTTGCCCCAAGAGAGAAAAACTGTGGGCTTTGGCTTTCAGGTGCAGTTGGTGGGTAGCCTGGGCACTCGGTGGGCAACCAGAGCTTTCTGTGGTGGTACCTTTTCCCTGCGAGGAATGTTCATTTGTATCAGTTTTGGGGAGGGGGGAACGGCTATTCCACTGCAGGGCTGAAATTAGAGCACAGTAGCCCTTTGCCCCAAGACAGAAAGCCTGGGAACTTTGGCTTTCAGGTGCAGTTGGTGGGGCAGCCTGGGCACTCTGTGGGCAGCCAGAGCTTTCTGTGGTGGCACCTTTTCTCTGCGAGGAATCTTCATTTGTATCGGGTTTGGGGAGATCGGACATGCTATTCCACTGCAGGGCTAAAATTAGGGCACAGCAGCCCTTTGCCCCAAGACAGAAAGCCGAGAACTTTGGCTTTCAGGTGCAGTTGGTGGGGCAACCTGGGCATTCCATGGGCAGCAAGACCTCTCTGTCCTGGTACTTTTGGTGTGAGAGGAATCTTTGTCCGTATGGAATTTTGGCAGTGGAACTGGCAGTTGGATTGTAGGGCTGAAAAAAGCAAACATCAGTCCTTCTCCCCAGGAAAGAAAGCCTGCAACCTTTGGCTCTCTGGTGTACTTGGTGGGGCAGTCTGGGCACTCCATGGGCAGCAAGAGTTTTCTGTCCTGGTACCTTTTGTCTTGGGGTAATCTTCAATCATATTCAATATTAGGAGTTAGACTGGTAATACCAGTGCAAGACTCTTGCAAGAGAATGACATCCATTTCACTCAGGAAAAAAGACTTAACCTCGTTCTCTCAGATGGAGGTGGTGGATCGCCCTGGGCACTCTGTGGGAAGGAAAAGTTTTTTGCCTTGGTACATGTCTTCTGGGAAGAATCTTCATCAGTATTCAGTTTTGGAACAGGACTGATAATTTAAGCACTGGGCTCCTGCAACCAAATGACAGCCCTTCCCTCCAGCAAAGAAAGCCTGTAACTTTTGGTGCTGATGGGACACCCTGGGGACATTATGGACAGGAAGAATTTTCTCTCTTGCCATCTTTTATCTGGGAGGAGTCTTCGTCCATATTCACTTTTGGGAGTTGGACCGGCAATTTAGGCTCACGGTTCTGGAAAGGAAAACAAAGCCCTTTCCCACAGGAAAGAAAGCCTGTAACCTTTGCATCTTAGATGCAGTAGTGGGCTGCCCAGGGTACTCCAAAAGCTGCAAGAACTTTCTGTCCGTGAACCTTTTGTCTGGGAGATATCTTCATCTGTATTCAATTCTGGGAGTCAGACGGTTAACTTTGGCACAGGGTTCTTGCAAGTGAACAACAGGCCTTTCCCCAGGGAATGAAAGCCCCAACAAACCCGTGGATTCTGGTTGGGGCCCTGCCATGCTCCCCTTGGCATGTGTTATCCAACCCCGTTGTCTCTTGGACTGTGTACTTTTTCACCCTCTCAACCCTAACCCCTTACCCTAACCCTAAACCCTAGCCCCCAACCACCAAACCCTAACCCCTAACACTAACCCTAAACCCTAACCCCCAACCCCTGAACCCTAACCCCTAAACCTAATCCTAAGCCCTAACCCTAACCTGTGACTCTAAGTGTAACCCTAACCTATGACTCTACCACTGACTTGTGACCCTAATGGGTGACCCTGGTCAGAGGTGAAAGGTCAAATTTAGGGGGGTCATGGGTGGAAACTCCCAGGGTTAAATGTCAGGGGTCAAAGGTTGAGGTCGAGAGGGTCAGATACTGAGGGTTTGAGGTCAAAGGTCTGGGGAGGGTGTTTTATGATGGGTGTGTCTTGTTTAGGGTGTGGTAATGTCAGTTTTGGTCATCTAGGGTTGGGTAGGTGATTCACTGTTTGTTCATATTTTTTTGGAGTGTTGCTTAGGGTTTCCAGGTGTTGCCGGTGTGGTAATTATGTTGCTCATTTTTATAGTTAATTTTGGTTTTGCATAATTATATTTTTGTTGTAATTTTCTTTTTCATTAACAAGGTGGCACTATTGAATATGTTTTTTTAGTTGCATTTACTGGTTTCGTCACAAGGTGGTGCTGTTAAGTGTGATTAATTTATTACTTTTTTATTATTTGTGTTGTAGGTGGTAGTATGGTGTAGTTGGGTTACTTGGTTTATACCTTTTAGGTGTTATTTTTTGTTGACTGTAATTGGGTGCTAATAGTTCTGTAGAGTTCAGTTTTAATTGTTTGACTAATTTGCATATCTGGTTATGTGTGCATAAATAGGTGATAGTTTGCAGGATTATTTGCATACCTGATGACATCTGGTGTGTGATTAGGTGTTAATTAGGGGTGTTGTTTGCCAAGTTGTTTAGGTATTTTGCATGATTAGGTACTAATTAAGGTTATATAATTTCTGTATATCATGTTGCCTGGTGTTTGATTTTTTTTGTTAATTGGTGGGCTAATTTGCATATCTTGCAACTTTTGGTGGGTGAATAGGTGCTAATTGTTGAGCTCGTTTGCATATATGGTAAGGTGTGGTGTACAATTAGCTCTGCAGCTTGCATAGAGGAGTGAGAGGGAGATGGACACTTTGGCCTCTGGGAGCCTTGGAATTGTGTGATGGTACTTCCAGCTGAGAAGGACTGTGTAGAGCACTGCAGTGGGAGTGCAATGTACAGGCTTGTCTAGAGGAAGAGGAGTGTCACTTGATTTTGGTGTAGTGTACCACTCCTGGGTGTGTAGTTTTCAGGCAACCAGGTTGTTCTTTGAATGCACTTTTGCAAATGGACGGTCAATTCAGTGAAATCTTTCTCTGTTGGCACATTGTCCTTGAGGGTAGTGGAGGACTTTTTCAATTTTGTATCTTCACATGGTTTGGAGAGAACCATGATATATTTACGTTTTTTCAAGCCCATGGTACCATCTCATGGATGTTCCCCAATGTCACCATTCAACAGTTCCCCCAGATGACACTGTGTACACATGAAACAACCACCTGAACTGCAGATCCAAAGACGAAAACATTTAGTCAACCAGTCTGAAAGGAAAGGTATCAGAACAGGAAGGATTTGCTGACCTTTTCCTTTCCATGTGCAAATTCTTATTTGCACCACACTCAAATGGCAACATGAACTCCCAATTCTACGTACTTAGCAATTTTTTCCTCTGGCAGAGTCCAGCTACAAAACTGAAAACATCTGGCAAAATACAGCTCACAAAAGTGTCAAATCAGCAAACTTTTACTGGCTGCACCTTCAAGTGCACCCATTGAACAGCACCAAACACCCTGCTACCTGCACTTTCCTTCACAGCTCTACATTCCATCATAATCCTCCAGTCTCACATAGTAAATATTCAAAACCAAACCCTACCATTAAATGCTCAGACACTAAAATGACCAGGAAAAATGGTCAACAGTTTGCCTTTTACACTCCCATTTTACTGGTTCAACAGCTCAAACCAATAGCACTGTAGAGTAGGAAAAGAAATTAAATTCACCAAGACCACCTAAAAGGTGTAGATCCAAAGATGGTTACCGTGACACAGAGAGGAATTATGATACCACATGGCAAACCAAATGTGACTCCCACCACAAAATAGGAAACATAAAATGATTGCTCTCATACAAAGCTGCCAGAACACTGTTCCTGGGCAAAGTGCATTATTTCCTATGGAAAAGAACATTCTCTTTCAGGACACAGCCACCGAAAAAGTCTGTTTCAAATCCAAAACTGTATACATTCAGGGATTGTTCCCAGAACAAAGGTGTCAGGACAGAAAGGTCTTGCTGGTTAGTACCTGCTATGGGCAACCTATCATCTTTCCCTGCTACACTGGGGTTATATCCTGTCCTTCCTATGGGAAAGAACCGTCATTTTCTTCTAGGAGACGACCACCATAATTTTGATTCCAACTCCAATATTTATTATAGAATCATAGAATCATAGAGTCATAGAATCAGCTGGGTTGAAAGGGACCTCCGAGATCAAGTCCAACCCTTGATCCAACCCTGCCGTGTTTCCCAGACCATGGCACTGATGCCACGTCTAATCTTGTCTTAAAAATCTCCAGGGATGGAGAATCCACCACCTCCCTGGGCAACCCATGTCTGATTACCCTCTCTGTAAAGAAATTCTTTCTAATACCTAACCTAAACCTCCCTTGGCACAGCTTAAGACCATGTCCTCTTGTCTTGCAGATAGTTACCTGGGAAAAGACACCAATCCCCACCTGGCTACAACCTCCTGGCAGGGAGTTGCAGAGAGTGAGGAGGTCTCCCCTGAACCTCCTCTTCTCCAGGCTGAACAACCCCAGCTCCCTCAGCCTCTCCTCACAGGACTTCTGCTTGAGTCCCTTCACCAGCCTAGTTGCTTATCTCTGGACCTGCTCCAGGACTTCAGTGTCCTTCCTGAACTGAGGGGTCCAGAGCTGGACACAGCACTCGAGGTGTGGTCTCACCAGCGCTGAGTACAAGGGAAGAATCACTTCCCTGGACCTGTTGGCCACATTGTTCCTGATCCAGGCCAGGATGCCATTGACCTTCTTGGCCACCTGGGCACACTGCTGGCTCATGTTCAGCTTCCTGTCAATCCAAACTCCCAGGTCCCTTTCTGCCTGGTTGCTCTCCAACCACTCTGTCCCCAGCCTATAGCGCTGCAGGGGGTTGTTGTGGCCAAAGAGCAGGACCCGGCACTTGACCTTGTTATGTTTAGGGATTGCTCCCAAACCAAAAGTTCCAGGAAAGGAAGATCTTCCTGGTTAATACCTGGCATTGGAAGCCCATCATCGTCTCTGAAACACTGGGATATGTGCATTCCGTCCTATGATGGCTAAGGGCTTTCTTTCCAGGCGAAAAAGGCTGTCCCTGAGACACGGAGACTCCAGACTTTCTTTCCTGGGGGAAGGGATGTTGTCTTTCAGGAGTCCAGCTCTGAAATTGCAATTCCACTTCCCCAAATTGAATATGGCTGAAGATTACTCGCAGACAAAAGGGCCCAGGACAGGAAGGTCTTGCTGTCCTTGGAGGGCCCTGGGCAGCCCATCATCTGCACCTGAGATATCGAGGGTATGGGCTTTCTTTCCTGGGTGAAAGGCCTTGCTGAAGCCAATCTGGTGCATTTTGTCTGGGAGTCATCTTCGGTCATATTCAATTTTGGGAGTCAGACTGGTAATTTTTGCACTGGGCTCCTGCAAGCAAACAACAGCCCTTTCTCTCAAGAAAGCAAGCCTGTCATCTTGGTGTCTCGGGTGGAGAAGATGGACCAGTCATGGCACTCTACCACCAGCAAGATCTCCTTGATGCTTCCTCTAGTTTTCTTTCATTCTTTCAATTCCCTTTTTTCTTCACCATTTGTCTTTTTTCTAATCTTTTCATTGTTATATGGTAAGGCACAGGGAGAAAGGAAGAAATCACACCCTCTAAAAAGAAAGGCAGAAAGCTCCTTCTTTGCATCCAAAAGGGAAGAATGACCAAATTTAAAACTGGATATGAAGCCTTCAACAAACAAATGAGACTTCAAGTAAACCATGGTCACCATGTCTGGACAAGTAGGATAAGATATGTGGATTTGCAGTAATTCTCTGGTAGTCCTTAGATAGAGTTTTTTTGCACTGGGCATAATTCCCACCAAATGTGGCAACAGCAGCAAAACTTTTTCAATGCAGTCCTGACCAGGAATATGACTTTATTTAAGTTCTTCCTAATTAGTTCCATCATGTATATCGGAATTTTCAATTTGCAAGGACATATTTTAGATATTTATTGTGTAAATCTTTCAATCAAGTAATTTGCTCTTGCAAATTTTACATAATCTCAAACTGGACAGAGCATTACCAAATAATTCCTTTGCATGGAAAAAGTGAAAAATCCTTCTCTTCTAAACAAAGATGTTTCCTTTGTTGCAAGAAAATAGCTAAAAGTGAATTAAATACATAATTTAAATACACTGTGAGAGATTCATCTCTGGTATTTCTTGGTTATAATTGAACATTCTCAGTAATTTTCTGTTTATGACTACAGTGACTGTATTACCCAGGACAAAACATATTTTTCAAGAAGAAGTGAGAAGAGTGCAGAGTGCTGCACTACAATGGTACTTAATAACGACCTGATGGAATTAGTGATTCATTTTTCAAAGCCATTTCTAGTACACTTCTAGATAAAGGACTCTACCATTAGTTACCTAAATTTATGCAGAGCAGTATAGTTTCCACGTTTCCTGTTAGCTGCACTCTGTGACCGACTAAATCTAAATCTATTAATAAAATAGATTACTTCTTATCAAAGGAACAGAATGATTTCACGAGGACCAAACCCAGTGTTCATTTCTTTTGTTTTCTTAATTTGATTCATAACCATACACTCAAGTCCCTAGGAAGGCAATGGGACTGAAGCGTTCTAAGGAAGGAAATAGCTGTGCTTTAATGGGGGAACCCAAAGCACTGTGGTAGAAAGTCAGGCAATTTATTCCTGCTCACTTGCTCCATGAAAGCAAGGACAATGCTTAAAACAATCTTGGTTTCTAAAAGTTCTGGATTTATAACAATATCTGGGAAGTAGAAGGATGATGTAAACCATACAAGGAGCGTTTGAGGTAGCTGGGGGAGTTCAGCCTGGAGAAAAGGAGGTTCAGGGGGGACCTTCTGGCTCTGCAACTCCGTGACAGGAGGGGGGAGCCGGGAGGGGGTGTCAGGTTCTGCTTCCGGGGAATAAGGGACAGGATGAGAAGAAATGGCCTCAAGCTGTGCCTGGGGATGGTCAGGTCGGACATCAGGAGGAATTTCTCCATCGAAAGCGTGGTCAGGCACTGGTAGGGGCTGCCCAGGAGAGTGGTGGAGTCCCCACCCCTGGAGGCGTCCAAGGAAGGACTGGCCATGGCACCTCAGGAAGTCTTCCATCATCCCCATATCACCATTGGCGAATCAGAGCTCAAATCAGTCCAGCAGTTTAATTACCTAGGTAGCCTCATCTCCTCGGATGGTAAGATTGATGGGGAGATAGACAACAGGTTGGCAAAGGCATACAGTGCTTTCGGAAAACTCCACAAAAGAGTATGGCGTAATAAACACTTGAAGAAAAGCACAAAGATCAGTGTTTACAAAGCCATAGTGTTGTCTACTCTCTTGTATGGTTCCGAATCATGGGTCATCTACCGCCACCACCTGCGTCTCCTCGAACGCTTCCATCAGCGCTGCCTCCGTACAATCTTAAACATCCACTGGTCAGATTTTGTGACCAATACATCTGTTCTTGAGCAAGCAGCAGTCACAAGTGTAGAGGCCATGCTGATGAGAACACAGCTGCGATGGGCAGGGCACGTCTCCAGGATGAAGGACCACTGCCTCCCTAAGATCTTGCTCTATGGTGAACTTGCCACTGGCTGCCGCAAGAGAGGAGCCCCGAAGAAAAGATTCAAGGACTCCCTGAAACAACATCTCAGCCTTGGCCTTATTGATCACCATAATTGGTCCACTCTGGCCTCAAATCGGGAGGCCTGGAGACACAGCATCTATAACGCTGCGGAAGCCTTTGAGAACACACGCAGGATCACTCTCGAGGAGAAAAGGCAACGCAGGAAGAACCGTGTCTTGCGGAATACACCATCTAAGGAGTCTTTCTGTTGTGCCTTTTGCAACCGGATATGTCTGTCACGTATTGGCCTCATAAGTCACCAACGTGCCTGTAACAAATGTGGATAAAGCCTTCCCAAATCTTCGTTCGCGAAGCTCAGCCATGATTCCCTCTAAGATTGCTGCAAAAAAAAAAGGGGAAAAAATCTCTCCCTTCAAAAATTCCTAAATAACCTTAACTGTGAGAACAACTGAAACTCAAATGTTTTCCTTCGAAGTAGTTTAATCCTATTGCAAAGGGATTTGGAATTTTTATCATCTTTTTTTCAGTATTCTTTTATACATCGTTTTTAAATATATGCAAACTGCAAATGCAAGTCTTGGCCAACTACCTAAGTCCCCTATAGTGCCAATGCAGTTGATGCCAACCTGCCACTGAGGTTCTTTGAGATGCTTTTTGCACAATTGTTGTCCTCAAGAAGCATTAATTAAACACCACACCTATGGCAGCAACACTTAAGAGTTTTTTCCTCTTCCCTTAGGGAATTCGTAAGCCATAAGTGTGTGATCATAGAATCATTTGGGTTGGAAAAGACCTCTAAGATGCTCAAGCCAAACCATTAACCCAGAACTGCCCCACAAAATCATGTCCCAAAGTGGCATATCTAGCTGTATTTTAAAGGACACATTTATTCCTCTGTCACAAATAGCACTAATGGAAAAGTAAAAGACAGATATTCCATTTGGCTGCCTGGTTTCCCTCCATTGCTTCTTCAGAGCGATGGTAATAATTATGAAAAAAAGTGAATTTAAGTGGGAGAGTAAATATGCTAGGTCCACCTCAAAGGACTCCAGCCAAAGGGTCTTTTATTTCTTAGAACTGTTACTTCTTTCCAAGCTTCTTCATGTTTGAGATGGGTTTTTAAGCTTCTGCAAAATTCTAATCAGAAAAATAGTACTCGATTAAAGCATTAAACACAAACACAGGGCTGCCAAATCTCAGGCTATATTTGTTGAAAATGTGGATAACTGTGCTATAATTTATATTTCAAAAAGGGTACGTCTGATGCATGTCACAAGGTATGAAACCCCCACTCTAACCAATGACAAAACAAACCCATGACAATCTCCAAACCTTCCAAAAGCAGACCTTACTTTAAAAAGTAGTTACTAGATAATAATGAAAGTTACTCAAACCAGCAAATATTTTCTCATGTGACTTTCCAGCATATGCTTTAGAGGTGTTCAAAAACATGCACATAGTCTTTCTTCTGTCTTAAGAAAATAAAAAGTCTTTCTTCTGTCTGAAAGGTTGGATGTGTTTTAACTAACAGCAGAGAAAAACAAGCAAAAACTGTAACAAGGGAACATAGAAAATCACAATTTAGGTGATTCAAGATTTAGACCCTGCATTAATCACACTTTTGAAAATAAAGTGTTTCAAAATTCAGAGTGCTTCCCTTAAGTCCTGATACAGCTATAGCATCTTTTCCCGCAAGTGTTTAATTCAGAGGTTGTATTGAATAAATAATCTTCCTCACAAAAATTGATGGTTTTGTTAGGAAGGCATTCTGGCTTTAACCTTAATTCCTAGTGTAGACAGATTTCACTTTTTCAGTGAAAATATCTGTGAGGTTTCTTTAAAAAAATGTAGCATAAAAAAATTAGAGTTTTTCTGGTAAGTCTAGTGAAATTTTAATTCGAACTCTTTTGCAAACAAATCCAGTAATTTCTAAGTAATGAGGAAAAGGATTTCCTGCTCTTTGTCTAGTCAAATATAAGAGCTGGAAGGATATAGAATCCTTTAAAGAAAGGCAACCTGATCTTAGTTGAGTCATCTGGATGACATATCTTTAAGGCTTGGTTTACGAAAAACAAATTGCCAACAAGAAAAAAATAAAATTCCCTGCGCTAAAACCCAGTCACACACTCATTCACCAAGCAAAGAAAACGGCATTCTGTCTTAGAATAACATTCTCTCCACTATTCAGAAAAATTAAAAACAACTAAGCTCCCAGTTCTTGTAAGTGAAACAATTTCAGCACGTTATGATTTTCAAAATGCAGCAACCACAATTGCAATGTTCCTGACAAGACCAGGTAGACATAATGCACCTCAGGTTTTGCTATGCAGAAGATGTTTGCTTTGAGACTAAGGAACACTGGCTTAATTGTCCAACCCCAGAATTTCAATCTTTATAGGGAAGCAGTTTCATGTTTATTGTGCTCCATCAGGAATAGCCACAGCTTGAATCCATGGGTTCCTTTGAAATCAAGGTTACACTTTGTGTATTTACACCTAAAACACATCCATAACAATACAAAGAATGAGCAATATCTCTTAGCTACAACGTCAATGGTCTTTTTTTCTATTGCTCTATTCCAAGATAAAACCCTAAAATACAGAGTAAAATTGAGTTCTGCCTAACTACTGGAGTTCAGTCCCTCTACCAAAGTACAACTTCATGTTTCATGTGAAACGAGACACAAATATTGACCCAACAAAGCAAGCAGAAACATTTCCACCCTCAAAAGAGCCACATTTAGGTCCTGGATCTCAGAAGGACTAAGTTACTTTAGAGCTGCCACTGTTCAGGAAGCAAACATACTGTAGAGGGAATGTGTCTCCATCATGGTGCAGAGCTGATTTTACTGCTTTCTAAGAGCAGAAGGAGGTAAGGGATGGGGGGGGGGTAGAGAAGTTGGTGGGGGCGTGTGGGCATGTGCTTGTACAGTTACATAAGTAGATCTTGAGGCAGGAGCCCTGTAATCCAGTCTCAACACCAAGCTGATAAGGAGAGCTTTTTACAGCTTCCCTGTTCACAGTCCCTGCACACCAATAACAGTGCGAGTGGGAAAACACCTGCTCTGCAGCACAGTCTGTGGGGAAGAGCCTCTCTGTTCAGCTCATTGTCAGTTCCAGAGAACAATAATTCCCAAGCAAATTTATTCAGAAGAGGACAGTAAAAACCTACTGGCTGGTGCCACAAAGGAATTGTAGATAATGTTTTACAGCTTCAACCCCACCTGGCAACAAAGTACCACAGGGCCACTTGCTCACTCCCTACCCCAGTGGGATGGGGAGAAGAACCGGAAAAAGGTAAAACCTGTGGGTTAAGAAGAGTTTATTAATTGAAATTAGGTAAAATATTCTAATAATTTTGAAAAGGGACACAACTAAAAGAGAGAGAGAAAAAAAAACAATTCAATTGGCAGCTTTTTACACAGGAAAAAAAATCACTAAGTGACTTTAATGACATTAAATGCTCTTCCATATGGCAAGTCATGCAGAATAGTTTAACAGTTTATGGGCATTGGAAGTAGCAAGTCGTAGCATATCACTAAACCCATAAAGCTTACAATTATTCCAATACATGCTGGTAACTGAAGATTGCTTGCATCCAAGAGAGTCAATGGAAGAAAATGGTAAGAAAATACAGAAAAACAATCCCAGCACAAATTTTAGTTGTCTGTCACATGCTGCTACTTTTGACATACTGGGCATCAACAAGAATTTGCAAAGATTTGCTAACATGCATGGGCAGATTAGTTTATTTGGTCATCATTTTTTATAAAAATCAGTCTGTACATTACATTAGAAATCTAATTTCAGTTACTGTTTGCGGTACTCTAAAGTCTAACTTGCAGAACTAAAAACATGAATAGAGGTCATACAGCCATTTAATGCACATTTAAACAAAGTTAAACACAAACTCTGAAAAACACTTGTGTTATTTTCAGCTCATTACTCATTTTTTAAAAATTAAAATTAATGTCGTTGTAAATCAGCAATGGTCTATATCACAAACCGTAATCCCTTTGCTGTGTTTTAAATTCTATCAGTTATTTTGAAAGACTACCTCTGAGAATTCTTTGACAAAAATAATCTGCTTTGAACATTTATAACAACAAGAGTCTTGAAAAACCTGCCAAATTTGTACGAGTATTTTGAAATTCTGCTTTTAAATAGGCCTTTTCTGTGTGAACTTTTTAGTAGGCACTTAACTTTGTCTCACAGCACAAGAGTTACAATTTCAAAAGAAATACAGAGCTCCATAGAATAAGAAAACAGAGGCACATCCCCCAAGCTCCTTTTAATAACAATTGTAGCTCTTTCAGTTGTGGTGTACAACATCCAACCCTCAGTTTTCTCCTGCAACACTATACGCAGGAAGGGATAATTTACCTTACTTCTTTTAATTGGTTGACCTGCTGGAAAGCAGCTCTGCAGAGAAGAATATGGGGACCTGTTATGATCCAGTTACTGAAAATATTAGAAATGCCCCTGCCCGAATTAAAGTGAAGACAAGACCAGATACCAAAGTCAATAGTATGGGTTTTATTTAGTGGTAAATATGAGGCAAAGAAAGAGAGATAGAAAGAAAGAGGGAAAGGTGTGGGGGGAAGAAAGTGATAGAGATTAGAACAGAAAATGTATCTCCACTGTGCAACCCAGCAGTGTCCTGTTGGTCCAGTTCTTCTGGTTTTCTGGGTGGTGAGGGTCCCACTAAACAGAGTCCAATGGATTAATATACATTCAGGAGTTGCAAGGCACCTCCCCGGGGTGGGGAAAGCTTTGCAGTCACTTGTGAAGGCTCTGGATTTGTTACCTCACTTGGACCATGTGCAGTCCTCTGGTGGTGGAAGGCCTCAGAAACGAGTGAGTGGAGTGCTTTGGGGGTCTTTGATGGTTTGTGACCCCATTCTCAGCTGCCTCTTACATGAATGTCCCATGTGTACCTGGTCTTCCCGGAGGGGCGAAGTTTACTCTGGTGTGGAGAGATTTCATCATCACACCCACAAAACCTTTCTCCCCCATCACTCACTGAGCTCAGCTAGGGTGATTTCTTAACACAGACATTCTTCTTTCCTGAGCCTTGTTTACTTCTCCTCACACCTGAGATGATCAGACAACAGTCTTATCTCAAGCCCCCCTTCACAGTCCAAATTCCAGTCAGGCTTCCGTCGTAGTCATGGTGGTGACAGATAGGCATTTGCTTCCTTTAAGTTTGACAAAAAGTCTTTCTATGATTTTGACAATGTTTAAGACATTAACAGCATTTCAGTCCATCGTAGGATCCTGGTGGACAACAAGCTGTCCCTGAGCCCGCAGTGTATCCTGGGGGTCAAGGAGGCCGATTATGAAGAGCATTGCCAGCAGGTCAGAGTGGTGACCCTGACCCTCTGTTCAGCCCTGGTAAGGTGTGTCTGCAGTGCTGCGTCCAATTCTGGGCTCCTCAGGACAGGAGAGACATGGAGCTCCTGGAGTGGGTCCTACGAAGATGATGAAGGAACTAGAGCATCTCCCTTATAAGGAAAGGCTGAGGGAGCTCGGGCTGCTCAGCCTTGAGCAGAGATGACTGAGAGAGGACCTCATCCATGTCTGTCAGTGTCTGCAGGGAGGGATTAGGAGATGGACTGGGTTATGCTCAGTGTTGCCCAGCAATGGGACAAGAGACAGTGTGCAGGAACTGATGCACAGAAGTTCCACCTAAACGTGAGGAAGAGCTTTCCTGTGGCAGTGACTGAGCCCAGAGAGGGTGTGGAGTCTCCCTCACTGGGAATATTCCTTAGCAGTCTTGATGCAATCCTGTGCCATGTGCTCTGGGATGACCCTGACTCAGCAGGGAAGTTGGACAAGATGACCCATTCTGTGATTTACTTTGGTCCTTTCTATCTAAACGGAAATGCCATTTCTAAATTCAACAGCACAAAGTCCCTGACATTTTAAAGGATGTTAGTTAAATCCTGTTTGGAACAGGACCTGCTTGCTGGTAGATAGAAACATGTCACAGTAACACTACAGCACAGGTTTAAGGCTTCCAGACCATCTCTGGCTGTGCTTGCAGAAAACATTGTCTAGATGGAAGACGTCCAAAGGAGAATGAGCACACAGAGCAGTTGCAAGTTGGTGTTATATGAAACGTTACCGACAGTGTTTTTCCAAAGGGCCTACCTAAAACCTATTTGCACATAGCAAATGGGTAATTTCACACAGAGTATTCTGAGTTGGAAGGGACCCACAAGGATCAAAATAATACCAAAGAAGACTGAGCATGAAACCGCTGCAGAAGTGAAGCTGAATATAATTGAGTGGGTAACGGGGTAAGCAAAAGCTGGTAGCACAGAAATTGTTCTTCACGTAACTGTGTAACAGGCATGAGCAAGAAAGGACGCTCATCTCTTGCAGAACATTTTCCAGTATTAAGCCTCTCAGCATAGAATCACAGAATGGTTCACGTTGGAAGGGACCACAGTTGATCATCTGGTTCAACCTCCCTGCTTAAGCAGAGTCATCCCAGAGCCACATGGCACAGGATTCTGTCCAGAAGGTTCTGGAATACGTCCAGTAAGCGAGTCTCCACAGCCTCTCTGGGCAACGTGTTCCAGTGTTCTGTCAGTTACAGAGTAAAGAAGTTCTTCCTTATGTTCAGGTGGAACTTCCTGTGTGCCATTTTCCGCCTGTTGCCTTGTCTTATTGCTCAGCACCACCAACAAGAGCCTGGTTCCATCCTCTTGACACCTTCAAACACATTATGGGTACTGCCTAACACTGACAAAGAGAAGGTTCTTGCACAAGATTGCTCTGACCACCTGTAGGACTACCAAATGTCTACACAAGACAAGACCCAAGCAAACATCTCTTAAGAAATTGGTTTTATCATAATTACAGTGGGACACTGTCGCAGTCACGGTGAGACTGGACTGTTTGCTAAAGAGGATGAGCTATGAGGTAGAACAAAACTCCTCTCTCTCTGCAATTGTAATGTCAAATTAAGGGGCTTTACTCGAGGAAAATGTGGAAAAACAGAAGAAATAACAACCCTTTATTAAAAGATATATGTATGTTAGCAAAAACAGTAACAAGAAACAACAATAACAACAACAAGTCTAAGTGGATACTCCTCTGTCCGTTAGCACAGTCCTAATTGTGGCCTGCCGGGGATGTTGTTGGGTCGCTGGAAGGTGCAGGGTCTGCAACACCCGGTGGTGGCCTGCAGGGGGCGCTGTGGGATCGCTGGAAGGTGCAGGGCCTGCAGTGCCTGGTCGTGGTCGGTAGGGGGCGCTGTGGGATCGCTGGAAGGTGCAGGGCCTGCAGTACCCAGTTGTGGTCGGCAGGGGGCGCTGTGGGATCGCTGGAAGGTGCAGGGCCTGCAGTACCCTGTCGTGGTCGGCAGGGGGCGCTGTGGGCTCCGGCAGCCACCGCGTGGGCAGAGGGGTCTGGAGGGAGCAGCCCCGGCCCACAGGAGAAACCGAGAGGGAAACAGGAAGGGGGGACCCCCTCTCCTCAATGGAGGGAAGGGGTGAGAGGAGAAAACAAAAGTTCACCCCCTCAAGAGGACTCACTGTTCCCAGATGACAGTACTTCCAAGGTTCTCCGCCCTTCAGCTAGCACGGACCTCTCCGATGAAAAGAAGCAACAAAGACTCGTCGGCTCCGGTGGGAATGATACGGCACTGGCAGCGTAGCATCGGCAGGCAGGTCCCACCAGGACGGAAAAACCAGGGAAGAGAGCTGGCTCCCAGACCCTCCTCCGGAGATGCCCGAAGAAACAGTCCCCGTCCCTGTCCCGGTCCGAACACCCCGCCGTCTCTCCTGTCCTCCCGTCTCATTCTCCCACATTCCCCCATCCCCCGGCAGTTAAAGGCCCATTAACTGATCGGCCAGTTCCTTTGTAAGGCTAATCGACTCCCTTCCCCCCTTTGAACTCTGTTTCTCTTACAGGGAAAGCAGGGGAAGGGAAAATTCCTCTCTCAGATTTATAACCCATAACAGACACTTAATTCAAGAAAAGATTGCCCTAGTAACACCAAGGAAGTAGTTAATGGCTATAACACTTTCTCACTGATAGAGGTGCACTTTCTGTCAAAGGACAATAAGGTGCAGTTATTATCCTCCTAGATAGTGAGCTGGAACAGGGATATTTCCTGTATTTCCTTATTTGCTCATAGTGGGGAGGAATTGTGCAAAGTTTTTGATTACTCTTCACCAATTTCACAGCCAGTGAAGTTACTAAATGCCTAAGAACGCTATTTGCAAAAATATCATTGCACGAATTCTTCATGACTTATGTAACAAAATAATCCCTTTGAATCCAGAGAGTTGCGCGCAACACTTTTCTAAACATTTTTAGATGTGAAGCAAAAATAAACATGATCTAAAAGACAGAAATGAAATCTGTTAAGTTAGTTGTTTTCCCTTGGAAAAAGAAACCAACAAAACCTGTGTGTTTGTTTAACATAGAGTAGATGTGCTGGACCTATGGAAGTCACAAAAATATCAGTTTAGTTAACATATGCAATAATGTGCTACATATTTGTGATTTTTCAGGTCTTGAACTAGTTTTGTAAGGCAGTTCCACTAAAAGAAACGACACATACCAAGCTACTTCAGGGCACATGCTCATTATCAGAGGAAGAGTGACAAGAGTGACAACCCTAAGGCTGGATCAGGCGCTGAAATGATCCCAAGCCGAGATGTGATTTCTCATCTCCTGGTGTTTCCCCAGGCAAATTAACACGACACCCTCAGGGCGGCTTCCCCTCTGCAGACGGAAGGAATCTCTGATTCCCAGAGGTTTGCAATACAAGGGTTCACGGCCGAGCTGAGCCGGGAAAAGCCGCAGGGAGCAGAGTGGTAGCGCTGTGTCAGCCCGGGTAGGCCGAACCGAGCTCGGTCCGCCAGCGCTGCATCGGGGAAGGGGGAAACTCACTCTGCAGCTCCCGGAGTCCCGGCCAGCTCCGCACCGGAGGGGCGGGAGAGGGCAGGGCAGGGCATCACATCCCGCCCCGGCCCGGCCCAGCCGGGGGCGCGGACATCGCACGGGGAGGGTGAAGGGAACGAAAGCCACCGGCCTGGCCCGGGCTACCCGAGCTGCCGGAGGTGCTGGGAGCCGGTCCCCGCTGTCCTCTTCGCCTTGCCGGTAAGTGGACGGCGGACGGGCAAAGAGAAGAAAGAGCTGGGGTGAAGGGGAGCGGCGACATCCTCGGCTGGGGAGCGGGAGGGGAGATTGGAGGCTTGGGGAGCGCTGGGGGCTCCTCGGCCCCGCTCGTCCCAGCCGAGACAGGCAACGATAGCGCTGAGCGCGGGGAGGAGCGCTGGGGGGAAAGAAAGCAAGCAAGAGCAAAACAGCTCACCGGTACACTTCGGGTTTGACGCTTCCCAAGCATTGACCGAAAACACTTTGCAGAAGTAGGCTGCTCCTTATCGGGTTCCTGCCAGCTGGCAGCACAGCCCAGAAGAGCAGACGGGTCTGCAGGCTTAGCGGTGAGCAAAGGATGCCACGTAGGGGCAAACAAACCTGAGGAAAAAAGACAAAAGGTGCTTCGATACACTCTAAGAAGCTCAGCCACCTTTCTTCCCCAGAGGACACTTGTCCAAGCTCCAATCCTGGCAGCACCAAAGGGTGCCCCAGTCAGGCTCCCAACAGCCCCAGCTGCTCAAGGGCTCCCGGTCCTGCCTACTGCTCCAGGAGCAGAGAGGAGCCCCAGGCCAGCAAGGGGCAGAGCACGACGGTGATGTTCACGTGGAAGGGGAAAGGAAGGGAATAGAAACAGATCTATAAGGTCCAGGTTCTCCACTGTACTTAGTGGCCACACTGACCACTTGAATAAAGATGGTTAGGGTGAGTTTCTGTCTACCTGCAAAATATATTTACGCTCTTATTTTAAGCATTTTCCTCTTGACAAATGATAAGTTTCCGTGAAAGATTACATGGCTGAGAGAAAGCCAGGGAGGGGTTGGTTCTATGTTTTAAGGATGAACAGTGCCTTGGTTGAAGAAAGAGAAAGGTATGCCTGAATATCCTCATCCCTTTCTGAAGGAATTGTGCTCTCGCATGTGGGGAAAAAATCATAGATGCAGTAATTTCCATACAGATCTTGTTCATCCAGCACACCTGAGGGGGGCCAATGGGAATGGGGGCTATAGTAGGGACATAATCTGCTCTAAACCCATACCACAGGCAATTCTTGAAGTAGCCTCCCCAGGCTTTCCTTTACAGACACTGGGTAGGAATGATGGAGAGGAATCGGGCTTCTTGGACAAGCTGCTTCTAAACTGTTCACTTGCAAGGCGCCAAGCTCTTGAGCTGTAAGAGACCTTGTGCTCCATCAGTGCATCTCAGTCAACTGTTTAATTCAACAAGAAACAGCAAAGCTGCCTGGAGAAAAGCTGGAGGTTATTTAAATCAGATATGTATTTTATAAAGGAAAAAAATTTGTATATTCAATGACTTATTGCTAAAATATGAAGGAATTCATGATACTGCTACAGTAAGTTTACCAGAAGTTTAAAGAGATTGATAACTCAATATACATTTCAAATTAGAGACCCAAAAAATTATTTGTACATTAACATATCTAAGTGAGCTGAAACCAAACCTCTCAGTAGCAGGGTTTACTTTTATTAACAGCACAAGGCCCGCTAGGATTTCTTAATTTGTGCATTTTTGTGATGAAGTCTTTCATACAGCTTCAAAGCACCAGAAGTTCACTTGAGCTGAATTCAAGTTCATTTTGGTAAATCCCCAAAGAAATTTCAGGGTGATCAGCCTCGACATTGAAAGAACTAACAACTCTTGTTTACATACATTATTTTTTACTTTTGTGAGTGGTGACTTACCAAGTCACTTGGAAAGAAGCAGATCTTTATATCTGAACGACAGGTGGAGTTACATTTTTAAAAGTTGACTGCATTTCTGATGCAGAAGCATTAAAGCCAGCTAGTTTTACAGCTCATCAAGGGTTGCAGTATGTAGTAGTAGCACGAGGTGGAATTGAAAAAATTCTAAAGAATTTTTGCTATCCCTGTGTGAAAGATGTCCTGTTTTAGTGAGCTAGAATAATTGATTCCAATAACAGAATAGATCCTCAGTGAAAAGGCACAAAAAGGCTACTCAGCTTTAAAGGAACCATATTACTGGGAAATTCCCCTTGTTTATAAGAGATTTTACGGCTCGTGGTTTTGTTTACTACATCAAAACACAAAGGACAACAACACCAAAAGTGTCTTTTTACATACAAGTAATGGAGTAAAGAAGAGAAGACTTCTCCAGCACAGCATATTTAAATAACATTTAAATATTGTTTTGCTGAGAGATCCCATTGACGACAAAGTAGATGATACAGATAATGTTTAATCTAGCAGGGAAAATTAATACCATATCTGGAGCTTTAGGATTGCAGTCATGGTGGGGATTTCTGCCTTGTCTCTGTGCAAAAATAATTCATATATGGGAGATACTACCACAGGAATAAGACTTTAGTATGAATTAAACTAGAAATTTGAGCCACTGGAAGAAGAATTTCATAGAAGTCTGAGCTTCTATGAGGGGATGACATATATTAACAATATGATGAACGACATATATTAACACATATTACATATATTAGTATATATTAACAATAACAATATTATTGTTATTACATTTTGAAGGCCAAAATATTCTTTGGAATGTGTCCATCATCTGTAAGTTTTTTTGGTTTTAATGCTCATGAAATATAGGCCCATTTTTACAGAGAGTTTTAAAAAAATGCCAGCCAGAGTTAAAAAAGTATATATCTACCTCTTGATAATTTCAGGTTAAGGCACAAACTTATAAAAAAAAAATAAATAAATACGCATCATAATACAATGGTACCTAGAAAATTGTTTAATTAAATAGTTGGTTATACTGCTAAATACATGTACGTATCACCAACAGTGTCAACTTAGAAAGGTTCAGTATTACTGTATAAAAATGAAGCTCAACCCTTAGAAGACGGGAGCACGACAAAGCTGGGGGGTTGGGATCAGGTAGGACACCAGGATAAAACAGAAACACCCAGACATCCAATAAATTTCCTAGTCTCACTTCATACATCCAGCACTTGAAAGATACTGAAGCTACACTTTCAAACTATCCTGGTTCAGGAGACACTGTTGGAAATTAAAACATGATATCAAGATCTCTGCCTACTAATATTGATTCTACTACTCCACACTGTATATAAAAACACCCTCTGCTCCTGGTATTCCACATCATGGATTAAAGCTGTCCATGATACACATTCATCAACAGAAGTCTTAAATAAATAAATAAATAAACACATCAGCTCTCAAGTTGTTAAAACTAAACAATTTATCTGAGGATTCTCCAGAAGGCTTTCATTTTAAACTCATATATAAAGAGAAAAGGCAATAATATATCTGCATACAGCCAGATATTGGCTGCTACTAGGTCAGATGAGATTTTTAGGCTACTTGTTGGATGCTTTTTGGATGTTCATTATTCACTGATTCAAAGGACATGGTACTCTGATACATGAACAAGAAGAAATTCAAGTTGATTATAATATTCAATGTAACTTGATAGCTTTCTTTTTTTATATGCTCCTTCTGGAACTCACTGTTCCATTTGTGGGCTTCCCTACCCTCCTCTGTTCAGCTGTAGGTTTTTTTTTCTTTATTTTTCCATTTCCTAAGTTGTTTTCTGAGGGTTCCTAAACAAACAGCATGGAAGTTACTGCATTCACTGGTTCTGCTGAGAAGCTATGTGTCTGCAGCTCTATTCCTGTAAATTAAGGCTTTCTGGATTATGAATTGCATCCAGACTTTTTTTTTTTACCTTTTTTTTTTTTTAGGTGTTTCCCTAGCCAAAATTCTGTCAGGGGATGTTTAATAAGTTGTTCTGATACTATTCCTGTAGCTCTCAGGCAGGTTTTTAAGTTCTCCTCCAGCTAGAAGATAGGCTTGAGGGAATATCAGGAAAGATCTGGTAAAGGTCAGGGGACCTGAAGTAGAGGACTGAAAAAGGAGACCATGAGAGCCTTGGCACCCAGCAGGATGTATTGAAACGCACAGGAAAATACCCTTGCTCATACTCTTCCTTTGCTTTCCATGTAAAAAGTAGTTTTCAACCACTGATTTATGTGTCCAGGAGTTACACAACACTGTTGAATATGAAGCAGCATTGGAACAATGAAAATTCAAATGAGCAGAACATGATTTGGAGCACAAACCTCGGTGCAGAGATATCAAAGACACTGATGCTCCGTTCTTCATTATGCATTGAAAAATAATGCTCTCAAACAATCAAATCTCAGCCTAAAAAAAATATTGAGAACCCAGAACAATGTTATGGATTAGTAGCTACAGTGTGAGCCTGCATAACTCTGTAGTTCACTTAGGCTAAAGAGAAGAAAGATAAGAAAGAGATGACATGCAAAGAAATTAGTACCATAAAAACACCACGGAAAAACAATTCTGAAGGGACTTAAACAGCATGTGAAATCTGGGAGTACTAATGATAAACTGCTTGTGGATAAGAGCATACCCATAGTAACAGTGAATGTCACAAATGGTAACCAGCCCTTAAAGAAGAAAATATTGTTAGAAGTACCTTTTCCCTTCACTACTACTCACTAGCCTTTGACTAGTTAGGTAGGTTTTAGGAGAGTGTTTCAGCTCCAAACCACTCAATAACAAGTTGAACTTTGCGGGACTGAATTTGGTTTGGGTGTTTAGCTTCCTGTCTTGGTGTGGTTCGAAACTCCCAAGAATCTAATTTTTAAGTTCAAGCCCCCTCTCCCACAGTTTGCTCCTGTGAGCAGGGTTTAGTGATGGTATAGACTTGATATCTTTTTCACCCCATGTGGAGAGTTTTCAGACAAAACACAACCATTCGTTATTGGGAGAAGGGGAAAATATTTACAAAGGTTTATTTACACCCACATATATATTTACATTAAAATAAATTTCTTCTCTTCTTCAATAAAAGTCCAAGAAGAAAAGAGAAAAGTCTTTCTATCACTTCTCAGGCCACAGTTCCTTCATTTCAGTTTTTTGTGGCACTGGTTAGTGTCCTTCATTTTCCTGAGGCAGCAGATTTACGTATGGCAGTCAGGATTTTTGTTCTTACTTTGTGGAAATTTCAACCCCGAGCCCGAGCCTTTGGGGGATTTCCTCAGCATCATATAGGAACCATACAGTAAAAGTTGTACTTCTTGTCATCCTGGGAGATCAAATAATCAACTTGATTTAAAAAAAAAATAAAATTCAGAACACGGAAATACAGGAACACATAGCAAATATCAAAACCAGAATGAAGTTTTCCCTTGCTTCAGGGAAAAGAACTTTGATTGTGTTCTGGTTACTACTAATAAGAGCAAGAACTTCCAGAGGAGTATTTCTTCGATCACTCTTTGCTAAAGAACTGGCCCTTACAATGAGTCTAAGTTTGGAAATTGAATTCTTGTGTTTGGCAGTGCCCAAGAACAGAAACAGAAGACTGGATGGGAGGATGCAAAGTTAGATTGAGCTGAAGTTAAACACCTGGGCTGGATTAGCTTTATTTCAGTTTGTCCATATAGACAAGCCATAAGCAGGTAGAAAATTAGGCTCTTCATGTCAAATGACTTCAAATCATCATCCTTGTGTAGCCACAACTGAAATAATAAACTCCTCAAACTTTGCATTGCTTGAGTGTGAAGCTGCATTTGTACCAAAGCTCCATTTGTACCATAAGCTTCCATATTTTACAGAAATAATTTGCTTTTGACAGGTTGTTATAGTTTGTCTAGTTCCCCTACTGAGATGTGCATTCATAACTGTGTATAACACAATATCTCAATTAATCTGCGAAGTGACTGAGTACCCAGCCATGCCGTGGAAGTACCTATCAAACTCTGGGACTGAATCCCCTCCATGAACATACTGTGAAAATAGCACAACATGCTATTTTAAAGTGGAAGGAGTATAAGATCAGCAAAAGCACACTGGTACAGTATTGCAAACAGAACTGCCTATACAGTTGCTTTGAGTTTTGGGTTTTATTAATTTTTTTGTTTTAGTCGCAATGTTTCATATTATTGTTATTACAGTATTTTTAAATGACCCCTGAGAAATGTCTGCAAGGCTGCACTCCTGCTCTAGCCTAAGTTGTTTCCTCAGGGGATTTAAGGATAATGGCACCCATCCTTGTGGAGAAACACAGGGAGGTATGTTCTCCCAACCCTTCATCCATTTCTCCTTTGGGTCGCTACAATTGCTTCTGGGAAGTTTAAATTCTCTTTAGATGTCAGAAATGTCTTACTCTTTGGGCTTTGTGTGCAAGTTTGTGCCATTATGGCATACCTAATATATGAGGCCAGGGCCAGGAATCGTCAAGAATGCGTCCAGAAGCCCACCCCAGCGGTGGGAAACCTCGAGTGGCAAGGGGTTATGGGAGGATATGGGTAAATTCTTGGAGAACTTTTCTGCTCGAACAACATGGAAGTTCACCCTTGAACAGCTCCTAAAGCCCATGAAAATAATGAAATCCATGAGGGAGAGAGGTTGTGGTAGACCCATGGAGAGGCAGCTCACAGTTGCACACGGAGTTTTGGCCACTGCCCACCGGCAGCTGCTCGGTGTGGTGCAGCACTTCTGTGCAGCAAGGGAAAGGAAAAAGACAAGAGTAAAATGCCTGATCCCATGGGGACTCAGGATATGGCCAAACCAAAAGAACAGACCAAGCCAATGGAGGTTGCCTCTATCCAAAAAAGGAAATATGAGACCAATTGACCAGTTGATGATGGTAGGGAGGCAGGACCCTCACAAGCAGCAGGCCCAGAGCCAGAGATCATCACAGAGGCTTTGTCATGTAACAACCTCCGGAGCTTGTTATTTGTCACTCAAATGAGCCCATTCTGACCTGGATGATCCGAGTTTGGGACTCTACAGGTAAGGCCATAAACCTTGATGCAGTGAAGCAAGGTTCTTGAGGTCTATTGCCCAGGGTGCGAGTATCGAGGAGGTGTTTGTGAAAGAATCAAAGTCCCTTTCTCTCTGGACATGACTTCTGACCTGTGTGAGGGAGAGGTTCATTTACAGAGAACCCTTGCAGGAGCACCATTATTCAAAGGGTTGGAAGACCATAGAGGAGGGGATCCTACACCTAAGGGAACTGGCACTGTTGGAGGTACTTTTTGGAAGGGACCCTGACAGAGTTAGGTGCACACCACAGATATGGTGGAGCCTCACACACATGGAGTCGTCTGCACATGCCAGTTACCTGACACCATTGCAGGTTGGGGAAAACTGAGAGCCAGGGAGCTCTATAATAAATAAACTTTGGATGTATGACAGCATGATCAATGGTCCGCTTCAGGCCCGCATCCCCAGCACAGAGACATTGATTGAGGGCCTCAAGACACTACACAGGCAAAGGATGGACAGAAAAAACTGAGAGAGAAGATTGAGGTAGACCATGTCTTGGCTGCAGGAGCTGAGGAAAAAAAAACTCCAAAGCAATTTAATTGGAGATAAGATAAAGATTTAATTAAGTAACAAGACGTCCCTCTGTACAGATGTTACAATTTATAATATTGGTTGTCCAATCCCAGGTTTCATCCACCCACTGGCTTTTGCCCTGGTCCACCCCCGGCCTGCCCGTTGGGAATTGAGGCTGGGGCCTTTTCGAGACCACTTCTTCATCATCTTCTTCACAGCACAAAGGGTACACGGTCACCCAGTTCTTGACTGTACTCTTGCGGTTCAGGCCAGGGTACAAGTGTTCTCTAAACAAAATAGGCCTACTCTTAAAGAGAGACTAAACATTTTCTACTGGAATTCAGGGGATATTGATATGGGAGCATGGAATGGGGTGATGGGGTAGGGGAATGTGTAAGCTACTGTGCTAAAGGGTGAGTGAATAAGGGTTGCTGCTTCTAAAATCTACTTCTACTACATACTTCTACTACTTATAAAGCTGGATTTTGGGGTTCTTAAACCATGACAAAAGCTTATAAAAATTAGGAAAGTAAGAAAAAAACAGATGGACCTAAAGGCATCATGTGTCACCGGTGCGAACCAGACACCCCCCAGCTAGAGAGAGAGGACAGACCTCACAAACCAAGGTGTGGAAGTCTTAGAGGACCACGGAGAAGACATGAGGCAGTGGAACAGGAAACCCACCCGTGCTCCAGCAGCCCGGGTACAGGAGGAGCTGAAGGAGAGAGAGAAAGGGAAGTCAATGAGAGTGAGTGCAGTACCGGTATCCTATGGGCAGGGATCTGACCCACTAGAAAGTACCTCCCATATGTATTCACAGGGAAAAACCTGTGATTGACAGAACCAAGAACAGTTTTAGGGGATTTTGTTCTGTTACCTACATTTTTTAGTAAAGAACTGTCATTTTCTTTTCCACACCTTTTCGACTGGAGCCTCTTAATTTCAAAGTTTTAATTACTCAGAGGGAGGAGCTTGGTTTTTTCTCATATCCCGCCCTCCTTAGCAGACATTCCTGTCTCGTTAAACTGAGGCAGTGGTAAAATGAGCATGTTTGTTCTCACTGCACAAAATTCAAAGCTGTTTTTCCTTCCCTGCTCCCCATTCCCCTGAGATCCAACAGCATCACATATCCTTAGTAGTTACTCAAGGATATCAGACTGCAAAGCAGAGAGATGATTAAAGATGGGATACAGTACAATATTCTTAATCCAATGCAGTGAACAGTACACCAGTAAGAAGGAGGTGGGGGGAAGGTCAGCACACCAGAAGAGATGGTTATTTCTGACAGAGACCAGTATTTTCACAAGCAGACACAGTACAGTATCTTGATCAAGAGTTGAGCTCAGTGGTGCCTCAGATTCAAGTACTCAATTTCCTCACAAAGTTCACAGGCCTTGGGATCCATGCGTGCAAATAAGGATAGCATGGCTGTATTCATTTGTGATCTTCATGCTAAAACTTTCAGAAGGCTCTGGAGGTATACAGTTTTTGCTGGCAGAGAGCTAAAACTAACCAGTTTCTTTCCTACTGAACCAGGCCCCTCACCCAAATAAAAGCCTAAAGATCAGCAATCAGCAAAATCTGTGTTGAGAGTAGCACGTAGTCTGCCAATCTGATCACTGCGTGAGGCTGGAGAAGCAACTGCTGTGATTCTACAAAAGCTAAAACCTGAAAATATCAAATATAATCAAGTTAAGCAACATCTACAAGCCTGAAGCTGAGCTTCCACTTATATTTTCTAAATTTTCAGCCAGCACAAATTTTTTCTTGCTCTTTGAATTATGCTTCACTTTAAATATCTCCATGTAACATTTCCTCAATTAAATAAAAGCAGAAGTATTTGTCTGCAATCCTGACAGCCTGTACCCTAATATCCAGATACACCAATTAAAAAAAAATGAGTGATAGCACAGTAGAATCACTGGACTGAAAAGAAAATAGCCCTACATAAGCCAGTTACAAATTCAGTGTATCATATTTTCATAATAATAAATACTTTTTTCTCCTTGAAAGACTTCATAAAGTAACTCAGAAATGTCAACTGTCCTTCACAATAGGCTCTGCATTCCATCTTTTTGTTGTTCACAAGGTCTGCTTGTTATGCTTAGAATATCAACATCCAAGTTAGAGAAATAAGGGTAAATTTAAAATCACAGAACAGACCACAACCAAGTTAAATAGCTCCTATGTGGAAGGACAGACACACTGACTTTGTTCTAGCCCTTTTGTAACACTGAATTAAGCAGTCCCCTGTTCACTCTCTAGGTATGAGAGGACCATTCACAGGGTACTGCACACTCAGAACAGTTGGATAAATGAATTCAAGGAGCCTTCAGCTAAAGTATTTTAAAATCATTTGTAATGTGTATTGCTAGAGATAATTGAATAAATGTCTTAGGAGTGTGGATGTAACCACACTGTTCCTTCTATTCTGCTTTGTTCTTGCTCTGAACCTATACAGCCTATTGAAAATATTTTTTAGACAAGTGACAGAATAAGGAGGGATAAAATTACAGCATTAGACCATCGAATCTCCTTGGAAGTGAAAGTGAGGAGAAGGCTTCAGAACCAGCCTGCTTGCCCTTCCCCTGCCCAGGAAGAATACATTTCCCAGTCACCACTGGCACACTGAAGGCCTGCATCATTTTGCGGAGCATCCAGCTCCTAAATCAGCATGTAGATCTTAAATCCAACAACTCAGACAGCAATTTTCTCTGCAGTCTAGCCTATAAAGTAGATTTCAGCACATCTGCTACATTAGTTCTGGCCTCATTTGTTCCCCAAGACAGCATTTACTTCAAGAACGACTGAAAATCCTCTGCCACCAAATGCACACAATGCAAGTTAATGCAAAACTAGACAGTCAGATGCCCAAATCTGTTGTTAAGGAGTTTCTCCACACAAAGGAAGAGTCATAATAAAAACAAGGAATGAAAGTATTTGTAAGTCAGACTGGCTTGTTTGTTCACATAGTAAGAGATTTATTTATAACTCTCACTGCACTTTAAAATAGGTATCTGAGGGGACGAGGACAATCCAGCAGGACTGACAAACTTTGACTGGTCAGACACTAAAGCTTCAGATTATGTATCTTTTCATTTCAGACTACCTAGGAGAGACAACTCAAGGACAGACGAAATTCAGTCTTTCCTTTGATAGTGGAAGACACTTTTCTGAGGAAAAAAAACCCAAACAACCAACCAAACCCCAAAACAACAAACTTGTGTCCTCCCTTCCTCCCTGGACTGAGACAGTGGGAACAGCAGGCAAGTTATCAAGGTTTTTCATCTACTTTTTATCAAAAATATTCCTTGAATATTGGCAGGCATTGAATAGGGAATGTTTCCTTACAGAGAAATAAATGAGTCTATTGAGAGGGAAATTAATCAAACCTGTAGCACGTTAAAACTTTCAACACCTAAAGAATAATTAAAACAAATCACTAGAAACAAATATGTTTCTTGAGTATAACATAATGAAGACAGGTCATCTGAAATCAAATTTTAGCTTCTAACTTGAACTTAGTCCGATGAACAAAAATTCAGCTCTAGCCCAGCCCTTTCCTGTTGGAGCTGTAGTTTCTTAAAAACTCATCCATAAGAGATATGCTGGCATCTGTTTCTAGAAACTTCCTCCCACTTAGTCAGGGCTTAATAGATTGCACCTGCACTAATGAGTCAGTAAGATATCCACTCAGCATCTCCCAGTAGATTCTTGTTCCTTATAATTGTGATACAATAACAAACAAATCATGATTACTGGTTTTCCTTGTAGAAAAAGCTCTTTACAGACTGTAAAAATTAGAGAGGCATTTCATGATGAGGTCAGGGTTCAGAAATTCCAAAAAACAATCCAAGACCTTAGACTGACTGTTTTCTTTAAAATCTGTTTAGTATTAGTGAACTTTGTCTTGGTGTAACTCTTCAAACATTAAACCCCATTTATTCAGTATCATTACTGTTCCTCTACTGGGAACTGAGTTACAGATAAGGAATTAAACCAGTAGCTCCTGAACAGGGGTACATATACCACAAGGAGCTTACAGACACTGCCAAATGGCGTGTGCCTCAAGGAAGAGCAAGGAACTGCTATTGCAAATCACAGGGCTGCCACCATGACTAACTGCTGATGATATTTGGTACCATCACTACTAATGGTGATGGGAGGAAGTTTAAGAAGGAAATTTGTAGACTACAATCTTCCTTAGAGCACAGAAGATGTGAGTGGTGAATTTCACAGTATGGAGAAAGGCTTATTGCTTTCTAATTAGCTTCCATTGGACAAAATGGTGTGGCAAAATGTACTAATTCCAACAAAGAGTGACAAATGTAGCAGTTCAATATAAGCTTAGTGGGTAAGAGAGGGCAAAGGTTCTGAATACAGTGTGGTATTGGAGGGCACTGAGTAGCAACATAACATTTCTGCAAATGAAAGGAACTTCACTGCATGCTATTTTGTGTGCAGTCACCTTCACTTCTGAGGGGAACCTGACTCGTTTCTCTTGCACTGTTCTGCTGGTCTGTGTAGAAAAGGGAGATGTGGGCCCTCTGTAACTAACTCCTTGTTGAAAGGGTACGGACACTGATGGGTGCAGGACGTACAGTCTCCTGCGTTGGAAGCCTTCTTTGGCCCCCAGAAGATTCAAGAAGGACACTAGATTATTTTTCGTGTACACACATGAGTGTGGGACTATGGTATGTCTGATATGATGCCAAATGCCTACCAGAATTTAAGGAGAATTTCGCACGATCTGAAAAATCTAAGGCAGAAACAGCAGCAGCACATGGTGTCGTGTGCTAGGAAATGCAAAGAGACAGTTGCAAGGACTAGATCATACAAAGGCAACATTGCATTTCTGCTCTACTTTAAGCATTTTGTGCCCAATTCAATCCCTTGATACAACTTTTTAATAGATTCAGAGGTACAGTTTGGCTTCAGATTAAACTAAAGGATTCAGAAGCATGTGCTGGTATATAACTTTCGTGACAAAGGTATGGAGACCCTCCTCCAGTTATGTCTTTAGTGGCTTCTTTCTTATCAACACACTCCAAAACCTAAATCACTCAGAGCCTTAAAGTACTGTCTTTGGTGGGAGAATACTCCCAAAATCAGGGTTGTAAAAGATCATCTGTGAAATCCACAAATTGTTCAACAGGGAAAATACAGTGTTACTGTAAAGTTTTCATATCCTAATCCAGCTTCAGATCTACTCACTCTAGACTAGGGCAAATGGTTCTTGCAAGCTCATTTCAGTAATTAATACTGTAGGTGTTTTTTACTGGGTATAGTCCCACTCATAGCCATATTAAACCTATCATATAAGTGGACTTATTCCAATGGAAGATGTCAGAAGATCAAAGTCAGACTAGGTTGCTTGCACTGCATTGAAGTTTAAAAAAACCCTAATTTCAAAGTCTAGATTGCTTGTCTAGAGTGTCTGAAGGAGTATAGACCAAAAAAAGTCTAAACAGAAAAAATCAGTAAGTAGTCAGGACATTGGCTGGTTTTAGATGTATGATGTTTGCCAGATCACTTCAAGCTGTTCCTCAATTTCACTTTAAAATTTAATAGTACATGGCAAGCTCTCTAAAAAGCTGAGAAGATACATGAGGGACTATGAATTGCTCAAATGATACTGTGATGAAAATTACATTATAAGACAGAATTATTATAAACATGAAGTACCACTTAGCATGTGTATTTTTTAAAGAGCAAGTGCATTACCCTGAATTTTTCTTGTTCTTAGCATTTTCAAATTATTTTCATCTCCTGACATAATTTTTGGATTCTTATAGCTTGCATAAACTCTTCCAAAACAGAAAAGTAATCAAGCTTTGTAATGTAATAAAAGACATTTTAATAAAAGGGGAGTGTGAGTTGAAAACTTGACCTTCATGCCTTCTTTGGAGCACAACTCCAGATCAAGTTCTGCAAGTTGCTTTCTAAATCCTACCCTATCTCACCACAGCAGTGCTAAGCAGAAAGTTTGGGAAGCAGTCAACAAAATTTACTGAATTCTGCTCTATGTTTTGTTCACAAAAGCACAGAATTGTTAGGGTTGGAAGGGATCTCTGAAGGTTGTCCAGTCTAACCCCATACGCATATATATTCCATATACAGTTCATAAATAACAAAGGAGAGCTGTCTAACCAGATAACTTTCTTTGCTGTTATTTTTAATGTTGAAGACTCAGTTAAAGTTGCCTTCTCTCCCTTTATTTTACCATATATTTAAATGAAAATATGTGAAGATCAGTCATTTCTTTATGGGGTCCCTGAAGCAATGAACATAATTCCTTGACCTGAGCACATACTGTACACTCACACCCAGTGAGGAGGTCCCAGTGTTTAGCTGTGGAAAGGACAGAGTGGGATATAATAATTTTCCATCACCAGACATACTGGTTTCAAATCCAAGGAGTAATTTCTGTTCTCATTCTCACACAGGAGATGCTTGAGGCCTCTGATCTGCTGACATCTGTGCCAGGCTGCCACTGAGGACCTGTACCTGATAGAACCTGAGGGCTGTATGGAATATACAGAATACAAAATTCCGGAGCACAGCTGTCAAGCTCACACCCCATGGTGTCCCTATTTCCTCTGCCTATGGATGCTCCTGCTTCCAAGGACACATCTCAACACCAGGCATTTGTAAGTAAAGCCTAAGGAAGAAGGGATTTGACCTCTTACAAGAAAGCACACAAACATTTTAGTTTCAAACCTGATTTCTGGAATAAGAAGATAAAGTTAGCACGAAACACTGAATTATTGAATTTCAATATTAAACATTGATCACTGAATAATCTATTGCATTGTATTGTTTAGACCTTGTTTAGAACTCTGAGGATGAGAAATCCCATATATATCTCAGTGCTAGCTGTGTAAAAACTTTGGGCTAATATCTTTACAATCTGTTTCTTTCCTCATTCGTTTAAGAGATTTACCAGAACATAAACTCAGACAAGCTCTATAAAATGGCACAAAAAGTGTATCACCCTCACAGACATTTTTCTTCTATGTCCTGAAGACAGAATTTGGTCAATTGACCATATGCATCAAGACTTAAAATATTATTAATCATTTTTTGGACTTTAGATCAATGCATGAAGTCAGCAGTTGGGAAGTAGATTCTTAAAAATCCAAAAAAATTCTATTATTTTGCACTTGATTTAAAATAAGAATAGCATCTTTAAATGTTTGAAATCTGTGTAAGCCTAAACTGTGTAGGAATAGATTACTCATTACCTATAATTTGAATGATTGCTTCTGGCTGCTAACTGCTGTATTCTCAAACTATTAGGTGTAGGTTGTAAATCACAGGTTTGTTTAAATTTTTTAGTACAAAACATGTTAATATGCCTTTTACTACCACTTTAAATTGGTTTGCCAGTATGTAGTTTATGTTTTGGTTTGTGATCAGCTATTTACTGAGATATAATGAATTAAACCAGTGAGGACTGAAATTTCTTCTCCAGATTCTGGGGTCAGAAATATATAAAGCCCTATGAAACACCTCTGCAAACCATTTTGGATTGGTTAGTGGAGCTTGCTCCAGTACTTTTCATAGAACACATCTTTTATTACCTTGTGGGCCCCTTCCAACTCAGAATATTCTGTGAAATCTGTGAAACCTATATGTAAAATGTTGTAAAAATTCATTACTTAGGAAAGCCCTAAAACGGACAGTGATAAGGTGAAGCACAGATAAGCTTTATTATTTTATTTTATTTTAGGACTATAAAAATTCATTACTTAGGAAAGCCCTAAAACGGACAGTGATAAGGTGAAGCACAGATAAGCTTTATTATTTTATTTT
Source organism: Chiroxiphia lanceolata (assembly GCF_009829145.1). Classification (NCBI taxonomy): domain Eukaryota; kingdom Metazoa; phylum Chordata; class Aves; order Passeriformes; family Pipridae; genus Chiroxiphia; species Chiroxiphia lanceolata. The sequence goes on along the minus strand of NC_045647.1, from coordinate 22,025,900 downwards.
ATTTTAGGACTACACTGATTAAGCATGTTTCTTTTCCTTTCCCTAGTTCTGGAAATAAAAATCACAAAGTAATCCAACACATTTTCATCCAGAAGTGTAAACCAAGAGTGACTTTCCAAGGCCTGGACATTGGCCCTGATTTTCATTCTGTGGGCCTATGAAAAAGATGGCAAAAAACACAACAGATAACTCAACTAACCCTCACTCAGCTCTTCTAGGCCTGTTCCTGGGAAGCATTTCACTGATCACTATTGTCATGAATATATTAGTACTATGTGCTGTGAAAACTGAGAAGAAGCTGCAGACAGTTGGCAATTTATACATTGTCAGCCTATCTATCGCAGATCTTATAGTTGGTGCAGCTGTCATGCCCCTGAATATTGTCTATCTTCTAAGTCCAGTGTGGCCTCTGGGCTTACCAGCCTGTTTATTCTGGCTGTCCATGGATTATGTGGCCAGCACTGCCTCCATTTTCAACCTCTTCATATTGTGCATAGACCGCTACCGGTCAGTTCAGCAACCACTGAAATATCTCAAGTACCGAACAAAAATGAGAGCATCGCTCATGATTTTGGGGATCTGGTTGCTCTCTTTCATGTGGGTCATTCCAATCCTAGGATGGCACGTTTTTGCTAACAATGGGGAAAGGAAAGTAAAGAAAAACAAGTGTGAGACGGAATTCTCTGAGGTCACCTGGTTCAAAGTGCTGACGGCCATTGTCAACTTCTACCTACCCTCGATCTTGATGTTGTGGTTCTATTATAAAATATTCAGAGCTGTTCGAAAACACTGCCAACACCGAGAGCTCATCAATGGATCAGATGGGTCTTCCTCAGACAAAAACTTCATACAGCGTAGCAAGATGAAGGACGAGGAAAATGTTTGCCTCCAAAAGCAGATCTTAGATGAGAACACCCCGCCCAAAGACAAGCAAAGCTCCCCACAGCCTGAAAATGCGGAGGCAGAACTTCATTTCAGTAATCCTGACAAGTCTTCAAAGGCATTTGATGGCAAGAGTAATGGGAAAGTCTTTAAATGGAGGTGTTTTCCTCTCAGCACTGCCCAGTCTGAGCGAGGCCTGGATAAAGCAGGAAAGAACTACATGTGTGCAATGAAAGAGAGTGCAAACGAGAAGGAGCCCTGCTCACAAGACAGTGACTCAAGTGTTGCATCAGACGACCAGACTTACCCTGAGGTGGTACCATGTGGAGAGAACTCCAACCCTAACTTGGAAAGAGCCTGCGGTGCTCAGGAAAAGACTGAGAACAGGGATTTCAGAGGACTGACTTACCTGAGGAAAACCTGGCAAAGTCTCCATACCCATTCCAAAGGGAACATTCAGGGACTGCATGGGAACAGGGAGAGGAAAGCAGCAAAGCAGTTAGGGGTCATAATGGCAGCCTTCATGCTGTGCTGGATTCCCTATTTTGTGTCATTTATGGTAATAGCATTTCATGACCATGAACAGTTTTCAAAATTACACATGGTCACTGTATGGCTCGGCTATGTGAACTCCACCTTAAATCCCTTCCTGTATCCTCTTTGTAACCAGAATTTCAAGAAGACATTCAAACAGATCCTTCACATTCACTGATATTGCTCTGAATTTTTGAGCTCAAAAGCAGCTCAAGAGGTCAAACAAACATAATCTTCCAGTCTCAAAGAAAAACACCAAAAAAGTTGTAATTTATAAGCAAATGTTAGTAAAAGTGGGAAATATGCATTTAACAGTTTTACTCATTTTGGAAGAGAGCTATTTCAGATCAGGAATCTGAAAAATTCATGGTCAACCTCCAAACTGTTGGACTGTTGTAAATCATTTACAATTTGAGATGGCCTCTTTCATGATGCAGAACAAAACTGGAGGTATAAATAGAGATCTTCAGTGATTATAAATTATTCAGCTACAGAAAAGGAAGAAATAGAATAATACTTCTGTGATTGGCCAAATATATTTTTCTCTTTCAACTTACTCCATTAAACACAGGAACATATTGCTTGCAAAGTGGGATTTGCAAGTGGAGGTACTCTGCATAGTCAAAGAAAGAACTTTCAACTGTTTAAGAAAGTCTACCGTATTTATTTAAAGCTTCCCCAAAAATCATAAACTTTTTAAGAAATGTCAAGTCATATTGTACCCTACTGTATCTCTTTGATATCATGTTTGCTCCATTTATACCTGTACACTGACTTTGTTGAAAAAATTAGCATTTTTATGTCCTAGAAATTTTGCTAGGACTTTTCATGCTGTCACTATCTGTTCAAGAACAGTGTGCTGCTGTTTCCAGGCTTGCAGTTGATTATACATGAAGTATGTTTACCTTTTCTTTCCTTTATATTTAATTGCATTTTATAAATCTTGTAAATGCTGTAACATATTTCAGGAGAAACTCACAATAATAGAATACTCTGTGTTTGAAGAGATCTCAAAAAAAAAAAAACTAAGTACAAGCTACAGCTGAAATCTGGGCTGGCTTTTACATTACATGATGTTGCTCAGGGCCTTTGTCCACAACTTCAAATCACAGAATAATAGAATCAGCCGGGTTGGAAAAGACTTCTGAGATCATCAAGAACAACCCTTGAATGACAAACATCTGTAAAACCAGCTTCATGTGGAAAAGCTGGGAGGCAGCCTTGACAGATGAGGTTCATTCCACCAACTCTGAGCACTCACTTTCTCAGCCACTGATTTAACTAAGTATTGACTAATTCTCAGAACCAGACATGCCCTGTTACACAGCAGAAATCAATTCCCTCTTCCTAAGTGCAGTCAAGTATAGATTAGTTCCCAAAGGAAGAACACACAGTCCCTCAGCATAGAATGGTTTGGGTTGAAAAGGACCTTAAAGACCATCTCGTTTCAACCCCCTGCCATGGGCAGGGACACCTTCCACTAGCCCAGGTTGCTCCAAGCCCCGTCCAACCTGGCCTTGGACACTTCCAGGGATGGGGCAACCACAGCTCCTCTGGGCAACCTGTGCCAGGACCTCACCACCCTCATATATAAGAATTTCTTCCTTATATCTGATTTAAATCTGCCCTCTATCAATTCAAAGCACAGTACATAGTGTCATATATCATATGAGCCAACTTATCAGGGAGCTTGCAAATTCACAGAATAATGACACCAAAATAAAAGAAGAGTGTAAAGACTGGGGAGCAAGGAGGAGAATTGAGGCAGGCTAGATCTCAGGCCCTGGATTAGCCAAGTATATCAAGATACAATAGCACCTTGTTTGTGGCACATCAGTAAAGCTTTCATTCCTATTCTGCTGCTAGGAACAAGAGATGCTTCTCTATATGAGAGAGGCATTTCAAGCAAACACTGCAGAGTATGTTAGCTTTAAGAGAAATCCCAGAACCAGATAACTTCAACAGCTAAAGTCACATGGTGAGTTTATGTAAGTATTTTCCCATACATTTTAGGAATGATGATTAAAGAGGCATCCTGAAGTTTCCAAGTAAAAAGATTGTCGTCTGATTCATTTTGTTGTGATGATGTATTTACCATATCCTGAATGTTTTCTTGCTTCTGAAATTGCTGTTAGCTTAACAACAAACTTCTGATTGCACTTGGACTCCTTCAACTGACTATTGTCCAGAGTTTGGTGGGATGAGCAGAAGGGACATTCTGTGTAATACCTTTATTACATCAGGAGCAAAAAATGGTAGTTTAATGGTAGGAGGAGAAATTCTGAAATCTATGTTCTTAATTAAAGATCTTGAGCTACTTAAGTTGCTCTGTGCCTATTAAGTAAAGTGAATATGAGAAGACTTACAGTAACAGTGAAACACTCAGGGTAACATGGGAATGATGCTCATAAATGCTGGACATAATACTCTAAATTCAAAATATTATTATCCTCTGTCAACACTTCAGTGTTAATAGTTGCATTTAAAGTATTCAATATTAAATGAAGCTCTAATATACCTACATTTTAATAAATTGGAAAAAATGTGTTAAAGGAATAAACTTAAATTCAGTCCATTTCAATGTATCATACAAGGTTCAGAGATGAATTGACTTTGGTTTCAAGTTGCATTTCAGAAAAACTGCATCTAGGGAACTTAAATCTAGGAGAAATAAAGGCAAAATGCAGAGACAATATAAAAGCAACAAAATTTATACCAGAATTCAGTCAACTTTTTCACTGCAGGAGGAACACCTGCACAAGTAATAAAATACACATTCTTTTGGAGTACAGAGCAGCATCTCTTGAAACATATGCTCTAATCCCATGGCCTTGCACAAACAATTGCAGAGACTCACAGCCATTATGATTTTTTTTCTGTTGTGATATGCAACAGCAATTGTAGCCAAAATGGATGGTAATTTAGGTGATCCCTGAGGAAATAAAAAGGCAGCACACTAATTCAGCTACAGTTATTAGTGCACATTGCTGAAACACATTTACCCAAGGGCTAGTCAGAGTCATCAAGAAGTCTGTTCTCTTGAACATAATTGTCTTTTCTGATTTTAAAATGTACTAATACATGACAAAACAACAAAAACAAGATAATTGAAAATTTTTCTAAAAATTATAATGATCATAACAAGGAAAACCTCTAGTAAAATTACAGAACGTTCAAACACAGCACAGCTAAACCCAAGCAAATAAAGTTGCCTGAATATTTTTTATCTCACTTTATCCATGATTTTAGTGCAAATGTGTTAATAATAAAGACAGGAGAAGTAATCATGGGCTTCTGTGATGTGATAGCTATAATAGATAATAGTAAAGTAGGAGAATTTTAATTTTTTTTGTAATATCCTATTTTAAATGCCAATTATCATGGTACCTAAGAGGATTTATCACTTTACTGTGCTGAATAGGCAATTCAAATGGCTCTGGATGTAAGAGAAGGAGAGGAAAGCAAATTAGGGTAAGGAGTGGAGAAGCTTCCTACCACGTGGGGCCAAGGCTCAAGAGAGCATTTCAGGTGTGGTTTCCCGTAAAATATTTCAACGTTTTCTAGTTAATAAACAAGGTCAGAGGACACATAGCTTTAAGAGAACATAAGTGTCTTGGAATGTCTTGGATTGGAGTTCTATTGTGATTAAAGTGTGGTGAGAACAACCGACCCGGCTTTTCAGAGGCAGAAAAAGCCGTTCTCACAATGTTCTCTGCGTCAACGGTGACATCTCGTGGGTAATGAGTGAATTCCGGAGTGCTGCATGGAATGCTGTGCATTGGGAAGTTTGCCATTTAGTATTTGCTTTCTCCCATATTATTTTCAGGAAATGTCGCTCTCAGTAAAGGAAACGTAAGTGTAGGGACACAGCTGGGCCTCATTCCATCATCTAAAAGGACTCCATTACATTTTCTGTGGGACCGCTTAATGATGCACTTTGTGAAAACACAATAACTGAAAATGACTGAAAGATTCACTTAAAAAATGCATTTCTAATGCTCAGATATTAATATAGAAACACTGTAAACACTTCTGGACAGTTCTAGAGAAGCCCCTGAATTCTGCGGATTTTCCACTGTTATCAGGGATTTTAGAGGATTAGTTCCTAACCTGGCTTAAGTTCCTACAGAGAAGGTGTAAGAATACACTTAGAAATTTCAATGCAGGCAATCCCTCCATCAGAACAAGAGTTAGTTCACTTGTAAATGCCAAATTAAGTTTAAATGCTATGCATACATATTCACTTTTCCTTATTAAATACAATGACAAAATTATTTTCATCAAATTGTGAGTCTATTTAAGAATTAGAATATAAAACCAACAATTAATGTTGACACAGTGTGAAAAATAGCTCCTGAAAATAAGTTTACCCTCCTGATATTGAGTTCAAAATTATCTTAAAAAAATGCTACATACCTGACACCAAAATAAATTGTTTCTCCACTGTCATCTTAGAGTATAAAATAGAAACAGGAAAAAAAATCAAAGGTGAGATGTACATTTTACACCCCTGCACAGACATGAGTTCACATACCAGGCTATTACAAAATTGCATTTGTGATCTCCACCAGTTAGAAAGTACAAGGGATGTACATTTGTGTGTGGCAATGGTTCAAACCATTTCGACATCTGGTAAGTTTAAGTGTTGCTATTTTTAACTGTATTTGTACCTGTTATCATTTGGGTTTGTCTGCAAAGATACCTTAAAAGGACTGCACAGTACCCACTGCTATATGTTGACAGGTATCCTACCTGTCAACTAATTTCATCCTCACTAGATATGAATAATCCCTAGATCTGCACAATCTCTACAACTGCTGTGCAGAAATCTAACTCCTGGAGTCTGATTTAAGGTACCCTTCTCCTTCCCAATTGTAGCTGTGCATCTTTCACTAGGACCTGCCTCCATCCTCACTCCAGACTATCTCAGACTGCCATTCAACCCCGCTCCCCTTTGCCCCCTCACGCTCTCTCCGCGCCTCCTGCCCCGCCCCCGCCTCAGGCAGAGTGCGCCCGCGTGTCGTCATCGCCCCGCGCCGGCCGCCTTGATCACGTGTAAGCGGCGGGGTGACGTCACTCGGTGGAGCCGGCCGGCGATGAGGGAGGTGCGGAGCGAGCGGGGCGGGTGGTGAGGAGAGCGCGGGGCGGGTGGTGAGGAGAGCGCGGGGCGGGTTCCGCGGGGTCTGGCACTGATCTTCCACGACGTCCCACCGGGGTGCTGGCACTAGTCCTCTGCGCCGCCCCCCCGGGGTCCCAGCACTGGTTCTCCGCACCGTCCCCCCAGGGTCCCGGCGCTGGTCCCAACGCTGCCCCCGCACCGGCCCCGCACTGCACCTCGCCCGCCTCAGGGTCCTGCCGACCGCGAGCTCCCGCGCCCCTGGAGATCGCGGTGTCCCGAAGCCTCAGCTAGGACTGCAGTCACGTAGTGTGCGGTGCCGGGGCCGTGTCGGGTGCGGGGCCGGGGCCGTGTCGGGTGCGGGGCCGGGGCCGTGTCGGGTGCGGGGCCGGGGCCGTGTCGGGTGCGGGGCCGGGGCCGTGTCGGGTGCGGGGCCGGGGCCGTGTCGGGTGCGGGGCCGGGGCCGTGTCGGGTGCGGGGCCGGGAGGCGGGGCGGGCAGCGCCTGCCGGCTCGGTCAGTGTTTCGGCGGGACGGATGGCCGCCGTTGCCAGCGTAGCCTTTTTGTGTGTTCATAATGGCCTTGGGCACGGGGGAGAGTTCTTTGTCCCGAGAATGGGCTTGAAAAGGGGCATGAACCCAGAAGCAGCTTCTCTGAAAATTTTTTACTCTTCAGAGAATAATTCAGGCAATAGTGATCTTCTTTGCACAGGTACCGTTGACATACCCACCTCTGGGCCGCTGAATAAAACATTTTGTAGAAAACCCTACACATGTTAGGGGACTGTGTGAATTCGGTTTAAAACCTGTAATTTCATGGTAGTTTTAAATGCTGGTCAACCGGTAATCAGACTTTTACAACAGATTAATTATGTCTGTCAAGGGAAAGACCAATATTAGTAAAAGACCTGCTGTGTTTTTCACTTAACATATCACTCCATGCGATCAGTTTTAAACATCTGCACGTTTAAGAGCAAGTGCTAGAACTTAGGCTGGTGATAGGGCATCTGTATTTGGGGTTAAATACTTTCAAATTCTGTGACTGGCAGGATATCTAAGGCATACTGGTAAATCTTTTTATTTCAAGCACAATTTTGAACTGGGCCCTTTTGTAACTCAGGGTTGTTCCACATATAAAGTTTTGGATATATTTTTTCTGCTTCTCTTTATTTATTATATTTTCCTAGTCACTTCTTACCTTTAGAGGCTGCAAAATATATATATTTCATCTTCAGTCTTCTAAAATTTTTTGCACAGATTTACCTTGGTTTGCTGATATTGCATTAAGAATGCATGTAAGTGAATGTTTATATCAGAATACATTAAATAAGATTTTCAAGAATCCATACATCAGAGGTGATTGCATGTGCTCTTCTGTTTACATGCGCATCACATAGTGAGATCCCCTGTTTGTATTCCTTAAGTTGCACCATAACTCTTGAGATGCTGTAATAAAATAAGGAGGGTGTTACAATTGATTCCAAGTGGATGCTTTTAGGCTGATATTTTCAGTGTATGTTACTCATGTACATCTAGATACTGTCACTGGTTTCTTGGTCGTGTAAAATGTTTGACAGGACACTTTAGTCTTGGGTGTGTCATGGGGGGAAAAGCAAAGTGAAAACGTTACCTGTTTGAAAAGTTGAGAAAAGGCTTGAAGGAAATTCAGAGTTTTTAGTTACAATAGAGCTTGTCTGGCAAGAAAAGTGACAACTTGATCTTGTTTCGGAAAAAAAATGAGGATAGGGAACTTAGTGGATTCATATTGACTAGGCAGCTGTTGAACCTTTGAATAAAAGTTTTATTATGGAAGCCTTGGCATCAAGCACCCTGTAATCTGACTCTTATTGCTAACGTCTCTATGACAAATGATTGTTTACCTGTTTTATGATAAGCTTTCAGTGACATACAGTTGCAAACAAAAAAATTATTAGGGCTTAAAAGCCATGTAGTAGTAAAAGTTAAATGTTTGCTGATTTATGTTACTTCTTATACTTGCAGAAAAAGAAGTTTATAAAAATGGTGAGAAAATTCCATGCAGTTAGTTTACATTTCTAGGACTTGCAAAGTTTCAAGAAACTGATTTTTTTGTGTTAATAAAAAGAGATAAGCTTTTGAAGTTCACACTGCCATGCATTCCAACTGCTGCTAAAAATTAAGGGAATGTAAGAAAAAGGTGGTGGAGGGGGAAGACAAAATAGTGTATTTGCAATATGCCAGTTACAGCAAGACATTGTGACAGAACTGAAACATGTAGCTTTCACCATGAAAGATATGGAAACCCTCAAACCTACACCCAAAAACCCACATTCCACAACTTAGCAGCAAGTAAAGAAAGCAGTTACAGTAAAAGGAGAAGCTAAGCTGGATAAACTGAACATAGAAGGCATAGCTGGGTTGCACTGAAGACTGTTTAAGGAAGTGTCTTGTAAGGAAAAGCATAACTGCCTTTGACTCAAAGTTGGATATTTGGCAGTTATTAAGAAATTAAACCCACCACTCGTTCCTTTCCCCCTGTTCCAAAGAGAGCAAAAGAAAAGCTTGTAAGCTCAGTTCCTTTGCAAAAGTGACTTCACAGGATAGTAAACTTGGAGCAGTTCAATTCAATCCAAACTTCAATACAGCAAAACTGTAGTTGTCTGTTGAGATTGGTGTCAGAGAACACAGCTGTGTTGGGAACCTTATTTTTGACTTTCCTGCTTTAAAATCCTAGCGTTGATTCACGTGTAAAGGTAACAGGGGTATTGTGAAGGATCAGTAACAAAAACCAATTGCACAGGATTACATTATGCAAGCTAAAAAATAGTCTTTAAAAAATATGTAGTTGAAGGAATCATTTCAAGGTCATTTGAGTTCAGGTGGTTGATTTGATAAGCATTGGAACAGAACTGGAATCAATAGCTGTTGACCTCCCTTCTGGACTTGGAAAACAGCAGTTGCTGGCTTGGCAGATGGATGTGCTGTGAGAGAGATACGAGCTTATGTTCATGTCTTTGTGAGGAGTTTTAAAACTGGTATTTTAAAATCTTAGTTTTAATGTGTAACAAATTCTTGTTTTGCAGCATTTATGCTTATCTTAGGCTTTCTTCACTTTAATCCAACAAAATATGTTAAAAAGTAGCTGTGAGTAGTCATAGGTGATACAATCTATTGAGTATATACTTACCAGGCATATCTGCTCTTACAGAATTCTGTTTAACAGTGATCATCAGCTAAAATTATGGCCACTGCCAGTGGTGAGGTGCACCATCCTGTAGATCCTGGAATCTCAAAGCTGCAGTTTGCTCCCTTCAGTAGTGCCTTGGATGCAGGATTCTGGCACGAACTAACCCAGAAGAAACTCAATGAATACCGACTGGATGAGACCCCCAAAGTTATCAAGGGATACTATTACAATGGTAGGTGGAAACTGCACATCTTCCTTAGCAGTTCAGGTTTCTCCTGTCATAGTCTTCTGAGTATTTGTGTAACATAATTTAGGTATTTGGCTGAAACCTTAGAAAATATGGCTGAATGAGCTGAGAATTCTTCGTGGGTAGTTTATAACTTAGGTTAACAAAAAAGGGTAATTCATCTATGTACTTCAGTTTAAAAGAAGCATCTTGCTGCTTTTTGTCCAGGTGATCCTTTGGGTTTGCCAGCTCGCTTGACATTGGAGTTTAGTGCCTTTGATATGTAAGTACATACTGTGGTTTACCTTAATTCCTGCATGAAGACACTTTTCTTGCATAACAGTTACACATAGGTATGTAATATTACTTAGACAAACTCTACATGAGAATAAATATACCTTTTCATGAACTTTATAACAGCGGAGAGACTGCTTTCAGTTGCAAACACTAGCTCCTTGTGTCTGAAGTAGTGTATTGATCTGAAGGGCTGAGTTTAAAATATGGTGGTAAGTCTCAAATTCACTCAATGTTTGTATATATGTTTATAAAATACCACTTTTCCCATTTCTTCAGTTTTTCTGTGTAAAGAAGGCTATTTCAGTCATCCAATTTCAAATTTTTCCTTTGATCTTTATTTATTGAGGGATTCATCGTTGCAGTCAGAATTTCAAAATAGTTTTTACTATCCCTGGTTGTTACGTTGCAGTCTTTTCCAAAATATTTTAACATTTCTGACTGGAATTTTGTAGTTTTGCCTTCATCTGAAAGTGAAAGGTAAATCAAAGTTGCCTCAGTGTACAGAGCTGATATGGTTTGAAGCTGGCTCCCTGCCAAGTCTCCAAACCTTACCACAAGAGGTTCCCCCCCCCCCCTCCCAAACCTCAGGCAGAAGAGGGAGAAAAAACAACCAAGAAAACCCGAAACGAGAGAGAGACAGCTGAAGTGATATATATAAATATATTTACACTTGTGTTACAATTATATACAATTAAAATATATACAATTTCACAGGGGAAAGGGAAGGGGGAAGGGAAAGAGAACAAAACCAAAATAAAATATATATATATATCCCAATCAGTAGCCCGAGATCTAGTAACTAAGAGTTAGCAAAGAAATATCCCACCACTCTCCTTGGGACAACCGAGAGTCGCTCTGGGACGATCGCCGGCAACCTCCGCCTCCCAAGGTCGACAAGGCCCTACCAGGCCTCGCTCCCCAACACGGCAGACTCAACAGCAGGGAACCTGCACCTCCAAGCTGCCGGAAGGAAAGAGAACGAAGGCCTTTCCTCCTTTCTTCTTATAGTCTGGTTTACATAAAAATCGTAGGGAATACTGGGTAAATCTAGACCCTTCCTTGGTTACAAACTTGTCACCAAGGAAGGCCTAGCCCAAACTACCACAAGAGCAAAAATGAGATGAGAGGGAAAATATTTTTTTTGACGTGGTTTTAATTTCCAGCAATGCCTAAGTTAGTATAACTAACATAGGAACAGATGTCTTCATAGTTAGTGTCTTGTTTGTTTTAAAGTGGTGGATTATAGAGTTGTACATCACAGTGTGCCTTGCTTGGTGAGGGTGTTAGGAGCCTGCTGAGGCTTTGTGCATTTTGAGATAATTTCCTAGGAGATATTGGCCCATTAATTCTTACGTAAGAATATTTAGGTAAAATACTGAAGGCTTATGCAGCAAAGTGCAATTGGAAGACAGCTGTGACATTGGGAACAGAAATTGCAGGTTAGGAAAAAAGGGATGGTACCGTGGTGTTTGAGCTCACAACCATTAGGACAAAAATAAAATAATGAAACGTCCACTTATGTAGCGTTTAATTGTTCCTTCTACTATAGTAATTTTCTGTACCTTATGTAATCAATTTAGGTGATCATGAAGAAGTGCCTTTTAGCTTTAAAAATTTTTGGAAACTACATCATGTGTATTTATGATGTAACTTAAACGTTTGCTGTATTTAAATTTTAGCAATGGCCAGAAACGTATCAGTTTGGGAGAAGAATGTTAAAAAGGAGTCAGTGATCAAATCTATAAATAAGGGAATATTGTAGGGTTTTACCTAATTTATCTCAAAAAACCCCTCTGTATTTTCAAACAGCAGTTTTTCCACTTAATCTTTTGTCTGCTTTAGACTTTCTTTGGGACATATTTTAAACATAAAATTTTAACTGAGTAACTCTTTATGTGAATACAATACTGATGTCTAAGTTTAGCCTAAATTTTTTTTTCTGAGTGAAAATCACATTTGTCATGGATAGCTTATATTTGAACAGAATTTTTAAATCCATGTTTTAATGTCACCTTGCTTAGAGACAATACAGATGCCTCATCTGTTTTCAAAGTCATAATGGAGAGGTGTATTTGTAACCAGTCCATATTCTATAAAGCATTATGATCATAAAATTGTTTTTATTCGAGGTGTTGTTGACTTGTGTTACTGTGCCTCATCGCTTGGTAATGTCAGGGCAAGCTTACGCCATAGGAAGCTACTGCTGCTATCTCTGATCATGTTAAAGGTATATCCAATTCCTTCTTTTATTCAGGAATGCTTCGATACCAGCCCGTTGCTGTCCTGCTTTTGGAACGTTGTATAATACCAACACTTTTGAGACGTTCAAATCCTGTGATAAGAAATCACTTCTGGAAAAAGAAGCAAATGAGGTAAGACTAAAAAATCAAATCACTGGTTATTTCCAAATCCTTTCTACCAGTTGAAGTGCCTTATAGTCTCTGCTCCAAGTATTGGAGATACTCACCCATATAAGTAGCCTCAGGATCTAACTTATTCTGGTAGGAATAGTTTGATGTTTGATTTTTACTGTTCTTTACAAGAGAGTGGAAAGTAGCTAATTATACTTTGAGAACTTGATTCAGTGTTCTGCTAGGCTGCATTTTAAGCTTTAGCAGGAGCTGCCAATTTGTCTTGACATCCAGAAACCAGCAAGTGCCTGGTTTAAACATTGGATTACTTGCAATATATCTCTGTGACAAAGAGATGGAGAAGCTCCAGAACAGCAAGAAGACAAAAGGTGGCTGTCAAAGAGGCTGGTCTGCTTGCAGTATAACTAGCTAAATTTAATGTCATGGCTTGGTAAGAAGCGAAAGTCAAACTTAAGGCACCCTTTTACTGTTTGAGACACTTCACTTTGACCAACCCTTGATTCCTTTAATTCAATTGATTGTCTGCATGCTGGCATTGAGTAGCAAAATTTTCATGCATCTCTTCACTCAAGACTGAATTTTTTGTGTTCCTGCGTCTTACCTTTAAGATCCTTTTTGCACAGATAACAGTGTGGATGAGATCAGTTAGGAAAGGATCACAGTGTATTACTGGGAGTGGTAATTTCCAGACTTTAAAGGTATAGCTTGAAGAATTAAAGCTTTCGCAGCTGTTCTCATGCTCTCTTGGTGTTTTGTTTTTCTGCCCTTTCTCTTCCTTCTTGTCCATCAATGACAGATATGGGAATCCATAAAATCTGGAGCTGCTCTTGAAAACCCCATGCTCTTGAACAGGTTCCTACTGCTGACATTTGCAGTGAGTAGAGATAATATATCTCATATTTAGAGCATTGTAGTGAGAAATGCTGTATTACTGTTACCGTATCAATGTCACCAGGATCACTCTCAGACACCTTATAATGTCTGAAAATATTTTTAAAAAAACCTAATAAACCACTCTGATGTAGAGCTATCAAATATTTTAGGATGTGTTCTTTAAAAAATGCTGGTGCCATCTCATATAGTTTCTACAAATCTGTTAGATTACCTGATGGCTTTATACGTATTAGTAAAAGTAGAGCAACTGTTTCATGTTTCACAAATTGGAAGTTTTAATAAATGCTCCAGTTAATAAAAACTGAAGGATTGTATACACATTATCTGTTTAAATCTCAAATAAAAATGTATACAGAGAAGGGAAGTTTTCTAGTATTTTTTATGGTTTTCTAAAGTCATGACACAGTGCCTTATGAGGTAAAGAGAACCGTGGTTCCTATGATTAGTATCATTGACCATCAGTTATAATTAATATTCCAAACCATCATTTAGTTTGATGTATATTTTTATTATCTAATTTTACATTTCTTTTTCTAGGATTTAAAAAAGTATCACTTCTATTACTGGTTTTGTTACCCTGCTCTCTGCTTCCCCAGTGGAATACATATAATTCAGAAGCCGGTGTGTCTTGGTGAGAGGTTCTCATTAAATCAGGTATTCAAAATGCTGAATGTTCTGAAGTCTGTAGTACTAAGAAATTTTGTGAGCTGCAAAACTTAGTATTTTTTGTTAGCACGTACTGAATTAATTTGAGAACCTAATTTCTTTTAAAATCTTCACGTTTCTTATTTCCAAGTGGGTGTTTTGTTTAACTCTTTTTTTGTTATTGTATACAGTCTCTCAGTTTAACATTACTTCACCTTTATTCATTTAGATGAGGCAATAATGATTCAGGCAATGAAGCAAATAATGTGGCAAACACTTCTTAAAGTGGCAGTTATGTTAATTTTTTTTTATATACAGCTCAGTGAATATATAGCTATGTGTTTGAAACCCATTATAAAAGAAAAATACCTAACAGTCATGATCCAAAGACAGAGTTTTAACTAAACACTGAAAATGCACCTAGTGAAATAAATTAAGTAGGAATGGTTTTTTCCTAATAAGAAAGGGACAGATTTAGTTTCTAAAAAGCTTCTCTGACTATCAGGATGAGATTTTTATCTTGGTTTAATTCTTATTGCTACATCAGTTTGTGGCAATGGTAATAATGCTCCTGTTTAAATTTACATTGACAAAGGCTGTTTTAGCAACTTAATTTTTTTATCTCTGTTACTGTCGTTAAAACTGTTGGTTACGGTTGTCTTTTTGCTTTTAGATTCAAGCACTTCAGAAAGCATATGATGAACTTTGCCAGAAAGAGGGGGTTACAGCCCTGCCTTATTTTTTAATCAAGTATCATGACAATTCTGTCATGATATCTCTATTGAAAAAGTGGGATGGTTTCTTTCAAGACCAAGGGGGAAAGGTAATGAGAATTTTAAATCTTTTTATAAACTATAAATGTTTAATTTTCAAATGGTTTGAAAATTGTCTGTGATACTGAGTTGGGCACAATGGTACCATCTTGAAGGTTGGCTTTACAAGTGATTTTTATGCTGGTTTTCCTTTAATTTATTGTCTTGCTGACGTGTGTCCCTTCACTTTTTGATCATTCCAAAGTGAGTACAGAATTTTGTTTTGAAAGCAAGGCTTCAGTGGATGGGCTTCTCTCATAATGGTGTTTTTAGGCAAAGTAAGGAAGGTGCATTTGCTGGAGTGAACATTGAATGTCCGTAAAGAGGCCAAACTAAATAAATGTCAAAGCTGTGGCAAATGCTTGACTGAAATCTAGTGTAACTATATAATAAATATTTGTAAATATGCAAGATGTGTGTGTAGGCCTTCCCTGTCCAGAATTTTTACATTAAATATGCCGGATAACTTTTACTGTGAACTGAATTAATATATGTATGAATAAATGACTTCTCATGCAGATCAATTTTATTTGCAGGTGACGGTTGGAGTTTATGATCCATGTAATTTATCCCAATATCCAGGATGGCCACTGAGAAATTTCCTGATCCTGGCAGCCCACAATTGGTATCTATTTTATTCTTTCACACAAAGCTAATGTATTGGTTGATACCAAATTAGGCATTTTTCTCCCCATGGCACTTTACTTGTATCACCCATCTGAGATTTTGCTTTTACCCTCGACATGCCTCACCTCGAGTGATTCTGATTTTGTGTATTATTCTGGTTTTTACTTCTGTGAGCCACAAGTTCCTATTAATCCTAATCCTCACATGAATGCATGTGCCTGGAAATACCTGCTTCAGACCTCGACAATACCCTCTAGGTGCTTCAAATATTGTTAAAAGTATTCTATGAATTTATATCATTTATTAGTGTCAAGTAATAGTGGACATCAATTTTGAAAATCATATATTCTTAGGTTTTCTTGTAGTGTACCATCTTGAATTTTTTTTGTTAGACAGAAGATGGGAGACAGGACAGTTTTACGCTCTGGTTTTTGGGAGAAAAAAGTATAATTTAAACTGGTTTTTGGAAAAGAAGTATAATTTAAAGGATCAAATAAATTTGTGTTGCTGTAACAAAATTGTAATTAAGCTGCACTGCCATAATTTTGACTGTAATGTTTTATTCCAAAGCACTCAGGAGAAGATGTGCGGGGTTGGGTGTTCTGGGCTGCCAGTGTGCAAAGATGTTGTAAGAGCCAAGGGGTTTGCATGTTCTTGGGATTCATCTTTATGAAATGGTGTTTAAAAGAAGTCCCTCTTCTATTAAAGAAGTTGCATGTCTGTCTCTATTATCTTTTTTTTTTTTAATGGCAGGAGCAACATTCTCCAGACAGTTGAAGTGCTCTGCTTCAGAGACAGGACCATGCAAGGGGTGAGGGACATAACACACAGCATTATCTTTGAAATAAAACTTCCAGAGAAACCCCTTGGCCCAGGTAATCCAGTTAAAAAAAAAAATTCCTATTGTTTTTCTCCCTCTTCAATCACTGCAGAGACAGAAAAATAAAATAATCATACCAAGTCTTTGCTTATACTAAGTTATTTCAAAGGGATTTTAAATTGTTTGAATTTCTGTCAAATGTCTACAAAGGAAATGGTTCTGTCTTCAACAAAGAAAGAAGAGAGCATATTCTCTTTAATTTTTTCCTACTTCGTGTTTCTAATTTAAAAACAAGAAAAGTCCTCCTGGTATCATATGAAATACAAAAAGCCCAGGCAATCAGTATGTTCTTGTTAAATTTGTACACAGTTCCTCAGGTAGAAAAAAATGCATATAATAGTGAATTTATATGGTGTAAACTTTCTGTATATTGCTAAAATGGTAAAAGCCTGGAGCAGAGTGAAACTGTTTCTTCAATCCCACAGTGAGATATCCAGATGTATTTTAGAGCAATACATACGTAACGCTCAAGCATAATTTCAGAGTTAAAGGACAGTATCACAACATTACCTCATCCAAAAAGTTCTGAATGCTTTATATATATCATTTTTATGAATTGTTTAATTATATATATATCTGTAATTCTCCACTGAATTCACAGGTAGTGTCTAGGGAATGTGAAGAAATGATTGAACTTAGCAAAATTTACTGAGTTCTGATTTATGAATTTACTGAGCTTGACATTAAAGATCTGGAGAGGCTTGACGGGGAATGGTGCTGTCTCTTTTAGGTTTAAAGCAAGCTGAACAGGCAAGAGCAGCACAAGGGACACCTGAGGGCAAAGCACTTCTCTGAGAATCAATGCTTTCAGGTGATGAAATCAGTAATATTTGTGTAGCAACATGCACTGGGTGGTTAAGATACAGATTATTTACTTAAAAGTTTAGCATTAGTGTTTTTCCAACAATGTTAAATCCAACAAAATTTCTTTTTTCTATCCCGTGATATTAAGGCTTTCATTCTTTCTTTTGTTTTGTTCTTCATTTTTTTTTTCTCTCCATATGTCAAACAGATTGTCCAAAAGCTGTTGGATGGGAAAAAAACCAAAAGGGAGGCATGGGTCCGAGGATGGTGAATCTCAGTGAGTGCATGGATCCAAAAAGGTTTGGTTTTTATCTTTTAAATTCCAGTAGTTTTCTTTACTTGGGCTCAATCCATAACAAGTTGAAGTGTGAAATGCAAGGAGTATCTGTCTCTTAGGTCAGAATATCCAGTAACATATACACTGGGTATTGTTTTGGCTGTCCTTTTGGAGGGAAGAACCTTGATGGAACAGTGCACTGCCTGCAGCAGCAGAAATCTTTGCCATTTTTAACTTCAGCTTAAAATTTCAAATGCATTGTATTTAGAACTGAGTGAGAGGTCTGTGGTTTTCACTGAATTCTATAACCTGCAGGTTGTTAATGATAATAAGCATGGAGAAAAGTTCAGCCTTTGGGAATTGTTAGAGTGTGACAGGAAAGAGCTCAGGAAACATGACTTTAGTGATTTTTATCATTCAGTAATGGATTGAAAAGAGTTACAGGGCCTGTTGGCTCGTCTGCTTTCACTGGCTGCATCTGTGTTC
The DNA here is from genome assembly GCF_009829145.1 of Chiroxiphia lanceolata. NCBI lineage: Eukaryota > Metazoa > Chordata > Aves > Passeriformes > Pipridae > Chiroxiphia > Chiroxiphia lanceolata. Next base: position 22,007,884 of record NC_045647.1, on the reverse strand, counting down.
TTGGCTTGGAAACACTGTAAGAGTGGGCTGATCTAATGATTCAGGTTAACCTTTTACCCATCAAGCAAAGCCATTTTTGTCTTGCAATTGTGGCAATTCTCAGTATGTTCATACTTCCTTCGAGAAAGTTCATCTCAGGACTCTTAATTATAGGTAAATGCAACTTCTTTATCTTATGCGTGTTCACTTCTGTTATTTCCTACAGGGGATATTGGTAATATGCCAGCCTTGACAGTTGCCATCTTAAATCCTTGTTGAACAAATAATTTAGTGGATACTGCAAAATTTTTTATATGATGTATAAGGGAATGAAACTTTTAGGAATCTGAGAGCTGTGATGACCTGGTTGATGAGAGTTTTAACACCCTGTGTTCTGATGAATATAAAAATCCGAAACTAGCTTGAACATGGATTTCCTACCTCATTTTCCTTCTAAAACTTTCACAAAGAACTGACCAGATTCTTTAGGGGATAAATGTAATATTTCATGTTAAGGGCAGGTGTAATTGCATACAGGAAACCAATTTAAAGAAGAAAAAATAGTTGATGGGCAAATGATCTCAACAGGAATCTTGTCTGAGACACTGTTTTTATTTTCATGCTTGCATCAGTTTTGTTACTAAAATTTTAATTTTGGATTGTTACCTTTTTCAGAAGCTCTTAGAGACCTATTCCAATTCCAAAGGAAGTATGTGGCTTTAGTAGCAAGTCCAGAGTGGCCTGCTGACACTTTTTTAGTATATCCAGGCTTATGAAAGAGAACATTTTCCTAGCAAAATTTCCTGCTTAATAACCATCTTTTCAAGTATCTACAAGTTATTTCTTTTAAACTTCCACTATCTTTCTACTGTTTCTTCAGTTGTGATTTATTCTTCTCTTTTTAAGCAGTGCAGTCACAGCTTTTCTAAGAATGTTATTGGGCCAACACGTTGGTTACAATAAGAGGTTCCAAGGAAACTGAGTATCAGGAACTGTGTGTGTATTTATTTAGAATGATTTTTGGCATCTTCTTTTTGCATGTTTTGCATGTGTCATGAGTGAACAAGGACCATAAAAAAAATTTTTCCACCGTCCTTGCCATGCACCTTATTATTAGGTAGAAATATGCTTGGGAGACTTTGTTTGTCGTATTACTGATCTGTTAAATCGCCAAATTCTTTCTCTCCTTTAAAAAAATAAGTCTTGAACTTCTCCAGTTGAAAAACAAGTAATTGCTTTGTTGGAGAAACACAAGAGCATTCAGAAGTGTGTTGCTATTTATTTTGTGGTCTAGGTTAGCAGAATCATCTGTGGATCTTAATTTGAAATTGATGTGCTGGCGTTTGGTGCCTACTCTGGATTTGGAAAAGATTGTGTCTGCCAAGTGTCTGCTGCTAGGAGCTGGTACACTGGGTTGTAGTGTTGCAAGGACCTTGATGGTAAGTCCTGAGTTAATCTTAAAACTAATCTGCTGTTTCTTATAAATTCTGTGTTTCTTTTTTTTGTCCAGCTGCCATGACACATAAGAGAAAAGTTATATTCCTGTGCATTAAAATACACATAATGCATAATTAGTTGATACTATAAATTGCAGGGAAGAGGTAAGGTCCGTAGCCAAAAAGTTCTGCTAATAGTAGAATAGGAGAAAGTCAGAGAACCGTGGCAGAATAGTACTTGTTTTGAATTTACATTAAAAAAGATTGAACAAGAAATTCTCATTAATTTTAGTGAGCTATAAATACGCAGTATGGGTAACAAACAGGAGGAGCTGGAAGCCATTGTGCAGCAGGAAAGCTGGGATGTGGTCACCATCAAAGAAACATGGTGGGATGACTCCCATGACTGGAGTGCTGCCATGGGTGGCTACAAGCTCTTCAGAAGGGACAGGCAAGGTAGGAGAGGTGGAGGGGTGGCTCTATATGTTCGAGAGCCTCTTGACTCTGTAGAATTTAAAGTCAGTAACAATAAGGTTGAGTGCCTGTGGATCAGGGAAGGCCAACAAGGCTGATATCCTGATGGGAGTCTGTTACAGACTACCCAACCAGGATGATGAGGGTGACGAATTATTCTACAAGCAGCGAGTGGATGTCTCAAAATCGCCAGCCCTTGTCCTTGTAGGCAACTTTACCCTGCCGGATGTCTACTGGGAACTCCACACAGTGGAGAAGAGGCAGTCTAGGAGATTCCTACACTGTACAGAGAATAATTTCCTGCTCCAGCTGGTAAATGAGCCTGCCAGGGGTGGGGCCCCACTAGACCTGCTGTTCACAGAGAGGGGCCGGTAGGAGATGTGGTGGTCAGAGGCCATCTGGGGCACAGTGACCATGAAATAAGAGAGTTTTCAATACTCAGGGATGCAAGGAGGGCCATCAATAAAACTTCTACTCTGGACTTTCAGAGGGAAGATTTTGGTCTATTCAGAAGACTAGTTCACAGGGTACCTTGGGAAACAGCCCTGGAAAACAAAGGGATCCAGGAGGGATGGACATGCAAGTCTTGAAGGCACAATAGCAGCTGTCCCAGTGTGCTGAAAGGCGAGCCAGCAGGGACGATGGCCAGCCTGGCTGAACAGGGAGATTTTAAAGGAAATTAGGGGAAAAAAAGAGAACTTACTGACTGTGGAAAAAAGGGCTGGCTACTCATGAAGAGTTTAGGAATATAGTTAGGTCACGTAGAAAGAAAATTAGACAAAGGCACAATCTGTACTCAGTCTAGCCATGGCTGTTAGGGATAACAAGAAGTGCTTCTACAAATTCATCAATAGCAAAAGGAGGGGCAAGGAAAACCTCCATTCTTTATTGGACATGGGGAGGAGCACAGTCATCAAATATGAGGAAAAGGCTGAGGTACTTAACACCTTCTTTGCCTCACTTTTCAACAGTAAGACAGGTTGTCCTCGGGACATCTGACCTCTGGAGCTGGTAGACAGAGACAGGAAGCAGAACAGCCCCCCTGTAATCCAGGATGGAACAGTTAGCCACCTGCTGAGCCACTTGGATCCTCACAATCCTCACTGATCCATAGACATGGGACCAGACGGGATCCACCCAAGGGTGATGAGGGAGCTGGCAGAAGAGCTCGCTCTCCATCATTTCCCAATAGCCCTGGCTCACTGGGGAGGTCTCAGATGATTGGAAGCTGGCGAATGTCACGCCCATCCACAAAAAGGGCTGCAAGGAGGACCCGGAAAACTCCAGGCCTGTCAGCCTGACCTCAGTGCCTGGCAAGGTTATGGAGCAGATCGTCCTCAGTGCAATCACACAACACCTACAGGATGGACAAGGGATCAGACCCAGCCAGCAGGGGTTTAGGAAGGGCAGGTCCAGCCTGACCAACCTGATCTCCTTTTATGATCAGGTGACCCGCCTGGTGGATGAGGGGAAGGCTGTGGATGTGTCTGCCTGGACTTCAGCAAAGCCTTGGACACCGTCTTCCAAGGCACACTCCTGGAAAAGCCGCAGCCCATGGCTTGGACAGGGGCACTCTGTGCTGGGTTAGGAACTGGCTGGAGGGCCAGGCCCAGAGAGTGCTGGTGAACGGGGCTGCATCCAGCTGGGATCTGGTCACTAGTGGTGTCCCCAAGGCATCAGTGTTGGGCCAAGTTCTGTTTAATCTTTTATTGATGATCTGGGTGACAGGATTGAGTGTACCATTAGCAAATTTGCAGATGACACCAAACTGGGGGGAGTGTCGATCAGCTGGAAGGCAGGAGGGCTCTGAGGAAGAACCTGGACAGACTGGAGAGTTGGGCTGATTCCAATGGGATGAGGTTCAAGCAGGCCAAGTGCCGAGTCCTGCACTTGGCCACAACAACCCCCGGCAGCCCCACAGGCTGCGGACAGAGTGGCTGGAGAGCAGCCAGGCAGGAAGGGACCTGGGAGTGCTGATTGACAGGAAGCTGAACATGAGCCAGAGTGTGCCCGGGTGGCCAAGAGGGCCAATGGATCCTGACCTGGATCAGGAACAGTGTGGCAGCAGGAGCAGGGAAGTGATTCTTCCCCTGTACTTGGCATTGGTGAGGCCACACCTTGAGTGCTGTGTCCAGTTCTGGGCCCTCAGTTCAGGAAGTACATGGAGGTGCTGGAGCAGGTCCAGAGAAGAGCAGCAAGGCTGGGGAAGGGACTGGAGCACAAGTACTGTGAGGAGAGGCTGAGGGAGCTTGGGTTATTTAGCCCGGAGAAGAGTAGGCTGGGGGGAGACCTCCTCACTCTCTACAACTCCCTGCCAGGAGGTTGTAGCCAGGTGGGAGTTGGTCTCTTCTCCCAGGCAACCAGCAGTAGGACAAGATGGCACAGTGTAAAGCTGTGCCAGGGGAGGTTTAGGTTAGATGTTGGGAAGAAATTTTTTACAGAGAGAGTAATCAGACATTGGAATGGGTTGCCCAGGGAGGTGGTGGATTCTCCGTCCCTGGAGGTGTTTAAGGTGAGACTGGATGTGGCATCAGTGCCATGGTCTGGGAACCACGGCAAGGTTGGATCAAGGGTTGGACTTGATCTTGGAGGTCTTTTCCAACCTGGTTGATTCTATGATTCTGTGATCAAATTCACAGTGAAGCACTTAAAGTAACTAACTATGCTGATAATTGCTTTCAGGGATGTTTCAGGTTTTGAGGGATTACTGTTAAATGATATATTTGGACAGACTATTTTCTGTTCTTTGATTTCTGTGCGAGTACAAGGTTCAAAAGCTTTCGTAGCTTGATCTTTCTAGAAAAAAAATGGACAATGTGTCTGGCATTACTCAAAAGTATTTATCTAAGGCTATTGTACTTGTCATTATTTGAACTCCTTTCACATTTAGGGCTGGGGAGTCAGGAAGATCACATTTGTGGACAATGCAAAGATCTCCTACTCCAATCCCGTGCGGCAGCCGCTGTACGAGTTTGAGGACTGTCTGAGTGGGGGGAAGCCCAAGGCACTTGCAGCAGCAGACAGGCTACTGAAAATCTTCCCAGGAGTGGTAAGATCAGTATTTTACAACATATTGATACATTGCTTGGAAGAAAACCAGGGACTTTAAATTGCTATTCCACGTGCTAGTCATTAAACATTATTATGAGTGAGGAAAAATGCTACACAGGTGATATGTTGGTTACTGACAAACCTGCAAGCATTTTACTTGAGATACTCCATAGCTGTTAAACTTTATTGAGACAAATATTTGTAATCATGAAATATAAGTAAGCACCATCTGAATTATCTTGTAGCTCGTTGATGGTGAAGTAAAATGTATTTCTGTCTAGTATGTCCTAAGGAACTTTCTGCTCCTAAATGTGAGATCAGACATATTAATTGTCCATTTATGGGAGCAGGTCTTGAAACTGTAATAAATGTATCATTGAGATTCTCTATTATGTTTTACACTTAAAATTTGCAGTCTTATTTGCCGCGGTCCAAAAGTGGGGGGACCGTGGCACTACACGAGTTCGGGACACAAAGGTGGGATGCAGGTAGAATGCTTTATTCACGCGTGCACCCGGTCTTTTCATCAGCTCGGGAGGGGAAAGGGCCAGAACATAGGGCGGAGCATGAGACAGACAAGCGGGGGGACAAACCAGGATAGGGACACGGGCAAAAGAGGGAGGAACCGGGGAGAGAAGGGGCGAATGGAGGCTGTCCCCTCTCTGCAGCTTCTCCAGCCAATCGGCAGAGAAACAGACGAGCAGGGAGGTGAACAGGCTGGGACATGCCCGGGAAATATAAATTTGGGGAAGCATACAATGTGTATATACATAATAACTGTAAAGTCTGTATCATAAAGTCCTTTCAATCACTATACATCTTTTTCCACTTCTGAGATTTTCCCCATTCTGATTCCTGGTCCTTCACACTTATTTAATTGATTTTCTACATTAGAAGAAAATAAGTTAATGTTTAACTTCCAGAAAAGTAGTTGGCCTATAATTTCAGAATAGACACACTCTCAGCATCCTCTATCATGAACAAAAAATTTTTAGACTAGTTTGGCATGTGATGAAAGTCACTCAGCTGTTGATAAAACAGTGTTTGTTTTGGAATTGAGACTGTCTTAGAATGGGTAGCTATAGTTACCAGAGCTCAGCTGGCAAACTGTGTAGTGAGAACACTCATTATGCAATTCTATGTTTAAAGTGCTACTATGTTACTAGTCATAATAATGTTAGGAGTTATGAAAAGAGAAGTACGGATTATGTCACTGGTGTTCAGCGTTGTGAACAACTTTACGGATCATTTCTAAACATTTTTAGGTTCATTTAGTTTCAGCCAAGGAGTGCCCTGTGCTTTTATTCTTCTCTCTGTGTTGACCTTGTTGTTATCCTACTGTTATCATTTATGAAGTCAGCATTGCTACTAAGTAGTAATTCAGTGAATATTTGAGTATCAAACAATGATCGCCAGTATGAAAAAATTCTGAGCATTTCACTTTCGGAACTTTTGGTAAGTAAATCAGAAGAAACTCTCTGAAAGTTCCAAGAGCTTTGTTTAAGCTTGCTGCACTATAGTGTTGCTGTTACTTGGTGATACTCATTTAGTTATAGAAATATTAAATATCAAGTACAGAAGAGAAAGCATCTGTGCAGTGTCACACAGAGCACTAACAGGATGCCCTCTAGGGCATGTGTCACATGATTTCTCACTTTTTTTACTTGAGAACTCAAAAACAGGAATATTAAGAAAGCATGAGTACTTTAATTAGAGGAAATAAAAGCTGTTTGTGGAATCCTGACTGGTACAGTTATGAGTTTTCTTGTTAGAAATAACCAAGAACACAAAAGACCAAACTATACCGTGGAATTGTGAGATTGTGATGAGGCTTGGGAAAAATAAAAAGGAAAAAGAAGTTAAAAGTAGCCTGGAGAAGAGCTTCTAGTAATAAAGGGGAGCCAATAACAATGCTTTAGTGAGCCTGTATTGATGATGTATATACATATATATCTGCTATACACAGGGAAAAAACCAATTTTCCTGTTTGGTAATAGCATATACAATGTGCAACCTGTACTGTGTGTAAGAAATTTTTCCTCTACTATACACCTCAAATATTCTGCATCTCCCACTGTTTTTGTAGCACAGTATCCCCATTAGTGTTATGCATTCCCTGTGTTTTCCTCATGCCACGGATGTGTCACATCTGATCAGCCTTCAGTGGGACTCACACCTGGTTTCATAGCTTTTTGGCACAAGTGAGGAGAAAGCAATTGCACAGTTCCTGTGTACCCACAGGATAGAATGTTTCTAATATATTTTTTCGTCAATCTCATTCCTGCAGTAGAATTCATAGAGAAGAGGGATCCTATTTGAGGATCTGTAAATAAACAGAGAAACTACATGCCAGCACCAATAAGAATTAACAGTAAAACCTCTGGTTCAAACAGTTCATATCATGCTGGCAGCACGTGAGTCATGAGGTTCAAGTGGCAGGCCAAGCACAGGGACTAACAATAAGTCTTTAATTAGTCAGGGTAAAATCTTGGTGCCTTGGAATGGTTTGGACAGTGAAGCTGCTGTAGCTGGAGATGTTCGTAGTCCAGTGACTGCACTGGGCTTCTCCACACGGAGCTACAGCTGTTCCTGCACACTGTGCTTTGCTTCTTACCAAAGTCCAGGTTTATCAGTATAAATGTCTTTGAAGAAAAAAGATTAGTTGTCCTGGATTTTGGGCCTTCTCATTTCTCTCATCCTGAAGGAGTAGCCAAAGCTGTCTCTTGCTGTTTGGAATCCCTCCTTTCTGAGGGAATCCCATCAGCAATGCTGGTTCTGAAGGCATTTCTGAAAACTTGGGTTTACGTTTGCAGTCTAATTTACTTTCTTTGATTCAATTTTGAGTAATATTTTGCATGTAAAATGCAGTTTCTCCTGGTTGACTTTGAAATGCTTGACTGCTCTCTGTGAATTCTGCTTTATTTTTTAATTTTACATCCTTTCTAGTTGGAAGAGTAACCACCTCATCATTGCAGGTGAAACAAGAAGGAATGCTTTGGCAAGGAGCTTTGATTTGTTTCATTCCACTTCTAAGATTATCATTAGCTGTAGCTTAGAGTTTTACTATAGAAAAGAAGAGAGGCCTTGGAAATAGCAGCATTTATGGATTCACAGCTTTTCTTAACAAGTAGGTAATGCACAGAGTCATTCATGTAGCTGTTCTGTGGAATTTAACTTTCTTACCTCTCTTATATAGTCATTTCCTGAACTATTCAGGGATGGAACTCCAGTATATTTAGCATCTTGTCATCCTTTATTCTGTACTGCCTGAGAGGGCCACTTTATGTAGATGCTTCTCATAGAACGATTTAATGATGCCAGCACCCCATTTCTTAATGTGGTATGTACCTACACACTTCTGTTCAGGTTTAATATATTGAACACAGTTATATTCTAAGTGATCTGAGCCATGGTTTAACCAAAAATGCAGAAAGTTAATAGAAGTGAGAATACAAATGAGAGAGAATGTTATGGTAGCATCACAAATTGCAGTATTTTGGCTGTTGGCTTTAAAAAGAAATGCAAAAAACCCAAACGCACTAGAGCCTTTAGCACAGCTTTGGTCAGCTGTCAGTGAAAGTGTTGAAAAGTACGTTATCTTTTATGGTTTTACACGTGTCAACATACTTCTAAAAAAACGGAGTTCTGTGTGATTCTATGACCTTATGGGATGGTAACTTTAAAAACCTTTTTTAGCGTGAAGGTCTTAAAATCTAAGCTTTTTGGTGAGCAGTCAAGCAAAATTCTTTTCGTCACATAGGGACTCCTGAGATTTTGGAATGAGCAAGATCTGTCTTTGGGGATATATGTGTATTTAATCTTCCTTAAAATAATATTCATGTGGCATCCCAAGCTACTCTTTGAGCTCTTTTTGCCAGCATTTGGCTGCAAAAGTGAACCTCAGCCACTTTTGCTACTGACTGGTGTCTTATTTTCAAGGGACAGTTGAAACTATTGAAGCTGCTAGACTTGTCTGTATTCCTACAGCTACAGTCACAGGATGGTTTTTTTCTGAATTCTGCTAAGATTTTTGTATTTTACAAACCCGGTTACCATATGCAAGTGGTGTTTAACTCATTTTTTTTACTTGTTTCTGTTAATTTATTGAACAAAAATCAACCTCCTAAGTCACCAGCAGTGTCAGTTATGCTTATGTAATAAATCAGCACTTGTGTGCAGTATGACTTAATGAGTTATCTATACATACATTATTCATGTACAACATGGATTAAGTTTTCTGTTCCTGCCACAGCTTTTTGAGATTATAATGACCCTGAAGGTAGAACCTCCTTCAGTAATTACCCAGTGTTGTGCTGGTGATATAGAGCTGTTCTCACTGGGAAACATCTCCCTGTTGGTAGCATGCTGGGTCACTGTGGACTCTGCTTTCCTGCCCTTGGAGGTGGCAGTGAGGGAAAAAGGGAAAAAAAAAAGGTATATCCTTTGGTGTGGTTAATACAGATATTACTGAATTAATTTCCCCAAGCTGCTATATGTGCCTTGTTCTTTTTATTATCCTCAGGGATATTTGTGACGTTTGCAATGTACATTCACCCTTCTGGTTATTTGCCTCACCTGGCTTTATGTGCTTGTAGTCGGTCTATACAAAAAGCACATTCCACCAACCTTCCTTTTCTCTCTTCCCATGCAATTTTATCTTTGGTTCATCCAGCTTTTAAATTTTGTCTTTTAAACTGTTGGTTGCTTAGGGCACAGTGACAGGCAGGGAGGCTTTGGCAAAGCTTATGCTTTAACATATATGAAGATCCATTTTTCTCTTACAACAGATGGCTGACAGATTGTGTTAATGTATTTCCAAATTAATGAGTTAATTGTTTGCATTGTATATGCATTGTGTATGTGCTTATTTGGCTCAGTGTTTTCTGCTTAGTATGCCTTGCCCAAGTAGGGGGTTGGAAGAGGAACATGTTTCTGCAACAGGAATATGCTCTTTTCAGCATCTGCACAGTACAAGTCTCCAGACAGCCAAGCTCTAGAGTAACAAGTCTCAGAAGTGCTTTTCTTCTATATCAGCTTCACATATGGCTGGTTGAATTACAGTAAAATCATTTGAGACTAAGGAATTTAAAACAAAGAGCAGAATGTGTGATACTTCACGTGCCTGACTGTAACTAAGTCAGTATTCCATATCAGAAATATGAACTGCATCCTGTGAACGTCATGTATGAAGTGACTGCAAAGAGAATCCAAAACAAAGATTTTATGCATGTTTAACAACTGGATCATAGTCACATGTAAATGGGATTGCTTGCCTTTGTAGTGAGGATGTTTGTAATTTCTGGGATTAAGAGCAATTCAAATACCTTCTTGTAGTGATTTGCTAGGCCTAAAAAGATCTTCTGAGACACATAAACAGGGTTGGTCTGCACTCGTGACCCAAACTGGTCTGTTTGCACTGAGCTGCTCTGTTCTGGATAAATACAGCAGCTGAGACTCAGAAACTTTAGCACTGCGCTGTCACACAGAGAGATGTCAAGAAGAAAGTTGCCATTCTGCCAAAGAGTAATTGAATTTGTACTCTACAGTTTTGTATTGAATTTTATACTAATTCTATTCAGTCACAAGATTATCTTTTTAACCTGTTGTTTTCTGTCTGCCTCCACCTAGAGCTCAGAAGGCTATAACATGAGCATCCCTATGCCAGGTCACCCAGTGAATTTTTCTGAGGTAACAATGGCACAGGCTCAGAAGGACGTGGCTAAACTTGAAGAGCTTATTGATACCCATGATGTTGTTTTCCTGCTGATGGACACTAGAGAGAGTCGATGGCTTCCTGCTGTCATTGCAGCCAGTAAGAGGAAGGTATTGTACCATTTCTTTTCTTTCATTCTTTCCTTAATTTAAATAGATTTCTGATCCTGAACAATAGTCTTGTATGTCTTTGTAGCTCAAATGAACTTCCCTTTGCCAGTAGAAAGATCAGTGTGTCTCTTTAGTGCAGACTTCACTGAACTATAGCTTCAGGTGTGAGTGGGTGTAACTTGATAACTTAATCAATTCCTCCTTAATCCTCCTGTCTTCTCTGCAGTTTGCACCTGTGGTCTTTCAGCAATCTTTTAGCTGTTTAAAAAAGCTCAGAAATGGCATAAAGAGTGAGTTTGCAAAGCTGGGTACTGAACTGGAAAGTGCCAGCCTACTCTTCCATATGTATGGTGGTTGGTAATTGTAAGAAATATATGCAATTTTATATGCATATGCATATTTTATATGCAGCCTGTCTGGTTCAGTCAGAATAGGGTTGTTTTAATGATCTCCAAAACCTCCCCCTGCATTTGCTTAGCTAACAGTGCCCCACTATGTTTGCCTTGCAGCATTCAAATCATATTCTGATGACAAATTTTAAAATTTCTTTGTGACACTTCTCTGTTATTCAGTGGCATAGTGTGTCTGCGTCACAGTTAGTTGATTTGATAAGATCACTTTGATATGAGGAGATGGAATTCCCTATCACTGAATAAGCACAGCAGTGAAATCTCAAGGTGTCCAAACTGAAATGCTCAGTACTTCGTGCTGACACGCATCTAATGAGAGCTCTGTTTCAAATGCAATTTTGTATGATGACTGCAGATCTGAAGTACTGCAGTTTGGTCCCCAAGGTCTCAAAAAAGGCACATGGAATATGAAGAACCTAGTGAGTGAGAATGTGTGTAAAGTGCATAAAAACAGGTACATAGGTAGAAGAAAGAGTTGGTTTTCCCATATAGTCATTCTTTGATATTCCTTCAGTCCTCTTCCCAAAACAAGCATCTTAGACCCCTCAAGTGTTAAATTCTCATGTCAAATGTTAAACCTTTGTTCCTCTTGAGCACTGGAACTTGTAAAATTTTGCGCCTTTTTTTTTTTTTTAATGCATGCCAAGAGACACTTTTCCATTGTCTCTTTATCCAAACCAGATGATTCTGGGTTTTTTTGTTAAGGGTCAATCAGTTAGATTGAAATAGTTGCGAGCCAATAAACTGAAAAGAGAGAAACAGCTTATTGCAGTGGGAAGTGTTTGACAATGTTATTAATTTCTGATAATACCAGCTGTACCGTGTTACTGATATTTCGAAGGTGGAATACCATATTCAGGCTTTACAGGTAGATGTAATGAGAAGATGCAGTCTTTTAATTGCTGTAGACCTGGCTGTGCTGCCACAGATTCAACAGCATGGTTCTACTTTAGAACTGAGGGGAGAATAAACTACTACGAAAGAGACTATCCAGAAATTATTTGAAATACTGAGAATGATGATGCAACTCACAGGCTTGCTGTTAGGATGGCTAATTCTTCATAGCTTCCCTCAGAGTCCCTCTTTTAAATAATTCCTGCGTATAAGAATGAAAAATTACAAACTGCTGCACTAGAATTTCTATCAAAAGTATCTGCATGTGAAGCAGTGTAGAATTTTCCTTTAGATTTTACTGGCTACAGTCATTATTTTATTGATGTTATGCTTATAACATACAGAGCTCCAGATTACCCTAACACTTGCCAAAAACCAGAGAGAAAAGGGAAAATGATGACAATGTAACTGTGCCATAGCTGCTTGTGCTCCCCGCGTGACTAAGCATATGCATATGAAGACCATAATTAATCATTAATTGCTTTCCTTACTGAGCAGAAGTTTGGGTTTTTTTGATAACAGATGGTGTTTCACTGCTTGAAGTTCCTGTTACTTCTTTGTCAGCAAGTGTGCATAGGATTGTGTAGCAGCTAGTTGGAGTCATTAATTTGTATCAGATTTCCTTGAAAGACACAGAAAAAGGCGAAGGTTTATGCCTTTCTGAAACAGACTTTTATTTAGGTTTTGTTTCTTAGAAGCGCTTGATAACTGGAATTCTGCACCTTTCAGAAACTTTAGTGTTTATTGCAAGGATGGTAGATATGCAGTTAGTGGGTAGTTCATCTGTCTACAGCATGTGGGGGTTTTTGACATGTACAGTTAATAAAGCCTTGAGGCCTTTTTTTCCCCTCCCTTTTTGGCTCACTTAAAATCTCTTGTTCTCCCTTTATTGTTCACAGTTGGTCATCAATGCTGCCTTGGGATTTGACACTTTTGTTGTTATGAGACACGGCCTAAAGAAATCAAAACAGCAAGAGTCTGGTGATTCGTGTTTCAGCAATGCTGCTGGTCCTTCTGATCTTTTGGGATCGTCACTCTTTTCAAATATCCCTGGCTATAAACTGGGCTGCTACTTCTGCAATGATGTTGTGGCACCAGGGGATGTGAGTAGAACTTTATGCAACTGGTGATTATATATTTCTTCTATCGTGACTTGAATTTTTTTATTTCCTTTAAATGAAGTTTCATGAAGGGATTTGTTTTATGTTGATGTACATGGGATTAAGAAATGGCTCATCTTTTACTTGAAAGATCAAAGAAATTAATTGCACAGAACTAAGGTTGTTTTGTGTATCAGGACAGATAGTTACTTTTGAGTTACTTTTTTTCTTTCCTTTAGAATTGTCTGTCTTTGTAGTCCACCAGGGATCGGACACTGGACCAGCAGTGCACAGTCAGTCGCCCTGGATTAGCCATGGTAGCTGGAGCTCTTGCAGTGGAATTAATGGTTTCTGTTTTACAGCATCCAGAAGGGTGAGTCATTTCTGCACTGGTATTATCTGAGAAATAAGACAAATTCAATAAAATCTTTTGAGAAGAAGGAAGTACACACCAAGTAGGACAATTCTGTAAAGTGTAGTGTTGTCTGTAGATTAATGTAATCTATAGGTCACATCTGGGGACCCCTGGTGGTCTAGTGGTTAGGATGCAGCACTCTCACCGCTGCGGCCCGAGTTCGATTCCCAGTAAGGGAAGCTCCCCCGGGCAGATGGAGCTCATCGGCCCTGTAAGGCCATCCATCTAAGAGAAGGTCACTTGAAACAAACCTACGCTCGAAGGGTAAAGACCTTTCCCAAATCTTCGTTCGTGAAGACTGGCCATACATACACAGGTCACATCTGCTGTATTAGTGTAATTTAACAGTGTCTGAGAGAACTGATTCATCAAATCTTGAGTTTTTATTTTCTCTCTGAGTTTAACAGTAGAAAAGTATTGAGAAGAAAATATTACTGTTAGTGGATCTTGGCATTCCCTTGTTGGACAGTGTTTGAGTGTAATGAACAGCTGTTGTAACTATCTGTGTCACATGAAGGGCTTCAAGATAAACCACATACTGCAAACCTTAATTAAAATTAAGTGGGTTTAATACAGTAATTATTCTGAAATCCTGCAACTTGAAATCGAGACTTTTTTTCTGTCTTTAAAATCTGTGAAAGAAAAAGTGACTTAGGAGTTGACCATGAGCACGTTACAAGTCTCAGACTGATTTATATCCCCATGGTGTATCTTAGTTACTGTGAAACAGACTTTCCAGATAGGTTCCTTTCCAGATTCTAAACCGTGAGCTGTAACAAAATGCCTCGAAGCTGACTGGAAATTTCGACTCTGAGTGTACTGTCTTGTTCTAATTTTCCTTCTTGAATTTTTGGCAGCGGTTATGCTGTAGCCAGCAGTAGTGATGATAGAATGAATGAGCCCCCTACTTCTCTTGGACTTGTTCCTCATCAGGTAAATAATTTGTGAGTAAATGCTTTTGTTTGAGACCTGGGAACTGATAAAAGACAGATGTCACAGATTTTGTCTCCTTAACAAAAACATGCAATACGCTGATTCCATTCCTCAAAGGACCGACTCTCCATGTTTGTTTAAAAAAAAATATATGAATAATATTAATCCATCACACAGGCCAAGGTAGTTGTGTTCCTGGCATTGTGTCTATCCTCCTTGTGGACGCACAGATCCTGCTGTCTACATAGCAAGAATTTCTTTGGAGCAGGCAATATGTGAATAAGGCAACCTCTGACTGTCCTGTTCCCCATCAGAGGTGACAATATGATCATTTCAAAGTGACTTTTGTTCCCTTTTTAAATCTCTTCGGAGTATGAAAAAAATTCAAATCCAGCCAACTCACAATTATTATAGTTCTCCAAAATATTCATGTGTTTTTGGTACAATACAGCACTTTTTTCTTTTACTCAACCCAAACTCTAGTTACAAATGTGCTAAGGATAAAGTTTTTCAAATTGCTGGATAGACTTGTTCTTATTTCTTATATTATACAGTCCTTCAAAAAACTGTCTCCTGATTTTACCCACAGTCATATCCTCTTTGATATTGTCACTGGGAACTAGAATTATTCCGTACTTCTTTCCTTATGTTGCTATCCGAATGACTGTTTGTATGCTTCCATTGTATAAATAAACCATTTATTTGTTTCTGAGCAGTATTTTTAGGTTCTGTTGTTTTTTGCGGGTTTTTTACACTAAGAATGAATCTTGATTCAGAAAAACATAAAGCTACATAAATGTCTTTGCAGCATCCAAATATCTCGGAGTCTGGGCTGTATAAAATCTGTCTGATTTTGTTTATAATTTTATGTAATGACCAGTGTGCACACTTGGGTCATTTTATGCAGTGGGGTGCCCTAGGTTCTCCCTGGGTTCTCTCTCTCCAGTAAGTCTGGAGTCTCTTCAGTTCTTTCTCAGGAGTCCCCTGAAGTTTTTCCCCTTTTTACTGTGGACATTCAGCTTGGGACTGGTCAGGAATATCCAATTCTTGATTGACTGGTTCAGATCCCCTCAGTACGAGGCTTTTGTCCATGCTGGCACTTTTGATCTCATCTGGAAGGGTCTCAACAATTTCCAGCTTTGACACTAATTGATGTTTGTTGCTTTCCCAGTGTTACTTTATTATAACTTAGTTATTCCCGTATCCTATAGTGTTATCTGTAGTTCCAATGCTAATGCTGTTGTCAGTCAAGTCCAGCCCACACAAGCTGCTGAGAGAGATATTTTGACCTCTTACATCTCAGTAGGAAACAGAATCCAAATCTAAGTCTTGTTCATTTGCTGATCCAGGTACTGATTTATCATTGGAGAAGTTCTTGCTTTCTTAGTTGACAAACTAATGTCTGTAATTATCGGGATTAATTATCTGTTATTGTCAGAATGCCTCCTGTGATCATATGGAATGGTAATATGAAAGACATTTTACTCTTGCTAGATCA
Source organism: Chiroxiphia lanceolata (assembly GCF_009829145.1). Lineage (NCBI taxonomy): Eukaryota > Metazoa > Chordata > Aves > Passeriformes > Pipridae > Chiroxiphia > Chiroxiphia lanceolata. Next base: position 21,991,871 of record NC_045647.1, on the reverse strand, counting down.
GTTTGTTTGGGAAAATAATTTCAGTAATTTTGACAGTTGAATCTTTGAGTCTTATACAGTGATTTTGTTCTCAAATAGTGGATAAGCTCCAGACCTCTGAAAAACACATCTGCAATTTGAACTTTCTCTTAGCACCTAAAAAGGGATAGTGAAGAAGTAATTTACTTTCCCCCAACAAAAGACAAGGAATATTACATAATGTAGTTAATATTTTTTAGAATATTTCCTAGTAAACTTTAGAAATTATACTGTTTCTAGTGGAAAAATAATGGTTTCTCAGTTCATGTGTTTCTGACTGATGAGAATATCAACTGTCCAGGCAGTGCTTTCTGATTTGGTTTATATCCCTGTATGATTTTGCTTGTGTTCTATCTCTGTTTTGGGGTATGCTTTCAGATATGATCCGTGTCAAATATAGATTTTAACTGGAAAACTATTCATAGAATTGTGACTTCTGTCAATCCTATACCTGTTTTCACATTTATATTTAGTGACTGTTATGAATGTCTTCTCTTTTAGACATGCTAACACAAATACAACTTCATTTGGTATCAAGTGAAAACAGATAATATTTTTTTCAAAGAATGTGAAATCTAATCCTTTTACAAACTACTGGTTTCTATTAGCAGTCAGCCATCTAACCAACTGGGGAAGTGCAATATTTTCTCCAGGGGTCTATAATTAACTGTTAGTTTTTGGGGAGGTGTTTTATGTTGGTCTTTGTTCACTTGGTGAGCCCAATACTGTGGAAAAAGGGGGATAGTAGTTAATGCAGCAGTCTTCTTTTCGAGAAGGTATTGCTTGACGGATAAAAAGCATTACACACTCATAGACTCTTGGACTGTCATAAATGAACTGGATTTATTTCCAGGAAGTAACTTGGAGTTCCTTGGATATTGGAAGTACAGAACAGCGGTACCAGAAAGGCTTCATTCTGTTGTTTTCTTTTCATCTTTCTTTGTGTAAAAAATGACTGTATTTTTGTGTTCTGATACCATGTACGGCTTGGCGTTTCTGCAAAAATACCTTTGTATTAATACTAGTTATACTATTTAATAGTATAAATTGCTGTTGGCTTCCCAGGTCTCTGCCATTCCAGCTCCATTAAATGTGTGGAGTGTATGTTGGATGGATTTCCATAACAGACTTCAAAATTAAGGCATTATTATTTGTATTACAGAGTTACTAAAGTTCTGTTCTTCATGGCATCTCTTCATTGTAATAGGCCTATAAAAGCACAGAATAAAAAGGACGATCAATACTCCAAAGAGTTCATAGTCTGAATATTCAAACATGCTGCAAAGTGTTTGGTCTGGAATTTTAAATTCACCTATCAGTACTATCATATTAACATTACAGTTTAGTAATGCACAACAGCTGGATTTTCAGACTATATGTTAGAAATGGGCGATAAAAGTATGTTTAACTGGTTATACCATGACTTTTTATTTTTGATCAAATTTTTGCACTCAGAAAAGGCAAACTGCAGGTGGTGCTGTGCCTCTATTTCTGGCTAAATAGTGTTGCATTTAGATAGTTGTGCCTTTATTTGCATATAGAAAAACAGTAATATGTGTTAGTATGAATTTACTACAGCTGTTACTGAGGGTGACTGTTAGAATGTTATATACCCTAGTTATAGATTGTGTGTCTTCAGTTCATGTTGAATTCTGGAAGTGTTTTAAAACAGTATTGTAATTTTCTTTCCTCTTCTAGATCCGAGGATTTTTATCAAGATTTGATAATGTTCTTCCAGTGAGCCTGGCATTTGATAAGTGCACAGCCTGCTCAGCCAAGGTAAGTCTAAGTTTGTCTGTGCTTTATTTATATGTCTTGCTCTGGGTCGGTCTTGGAGTACTGTGGACTGCTTTATGTTTGACTTTTTGTCTGTCTTCCTTAGGAATTGGAATCGCTTCAGCTTGCTTCAGCTGAAGTTCTTGTGCCCTCCTCCCTTCTTTTTTTGCTGTTTTCCAAGTTTCTTTGACATCACCTATTAGCATGCTATCTCCATGTAAATGTTCTAGTCAACTGAAGAATCCAAGAAGATAGTGGATTCTGAAACATTTCTGAAAGGTTTTTCACATAAATACTTCCAATATCTTTTAGTTTTGTGGGAAGGAATAAGATTGATATTGTTTAAGAAATTCTTTCTGATGTCTGATAAATACAACTTTTTAGCTTTCTGGAACTTAAGCAACTTTGTGTATTTGTAAAGATATTAAATTTCTGTTTTGTGATACAAAACAGACATATAAAGAAAAATTGAGAAAAAAAAATTGCTTCTTAATTGAAGAGACTGTTCATTTTGGTGCTGGTGTTGACAGTCCTGAGTCAGCTCACAGTTTGCAGCTGTTCCTTGGCTCCGTGCTGTGTCCTGCCAGAACAGTGGGGCAGCTCTTGAATTGTCTTCCTGTACTGTGGCCTGGAAAAGTTTTATCTCACAAGTTTTCTATGGCCATGTAGTGCAAGTTCAAGAAGTTTTGAGTGGGATATCTTGATAGGAAGTTTCAGAGGTTTTGACTCGTGGTTTGGACTGCTTGGGAGTGCCATTGATTTGGTTCCCTTTTGTGCACCTTGAGACCGACTGCAAGAAGTTCTTTCTGTTCTTTTTACTGCACTTGCCCTTCTTTCAAACAGCCATCAAAAACTCCTGGGCCACTGTCATTTTTTTGAGAACTTGCACAATATCTTATTCTACAGTATTCCTTTTATTCCTCTGGGCTACCTGGGTTCATTTGACAAGTTTTGAAGGACGCTTAATGTGCATTTCTCCTCAAAAGTTGAAGCATTAAACTTACACATTTCTAAAAATAACAATATTTTGGTCTACCCTTTTGAATAGCTGAAAGCTCAGCAGTAGCTAAAATTTGATGGTGGAGCCTGAGGAGTTAAACTGTTAGAATAAGCTTATTTCTTTTTTTTTTCTTTTTTTTTAATCTCCAATCCAAGACATACCAATATATAAAAACAATAAAAATGTACACCTATATAGATAAATGCAGGTATCAATTTTTTGTTAGCAAATAATTTCCTCTTGGAGGTCATTTAAAGAGAGCCCAGTTTTACGTAAACAGACTTGACGATTTAATAAAAACTGACTTGGATTTTAGCAGCTGTTCTATTCCCAGAGAGATCACTTTTCATGTGGTTTGGGTATTAAATTACTTCTGTGCTGAAAAGGTTGCTTCATTGGCGCACGTATTTCCTTACAGTAGAAACACAGGCTTTGTTTACTTTTCTAACTTTCTATTTATTAGCACAAGAATATGTCACCCTGCATTATGTGGAAATCTGATGCTAATACTTTGAAATGACAAATCCAATTACAATTTAATTTTAGTCTTTACGTTGGTTTGTTGTATGGTGGTGTTTTCTTGGTTTGTTTTTTTTTTTTTGTAATATAGTAATTTAGCATAATTTCATCCTGCTCTGTCAGATTTACTGTAGATTCAGACTTCTAGCACAGAAGTGGCTTCGCTGATATAATTGAATTTGCTGGCACTATATTCATTTTTGTTCTTTCTTACGTCAGCATTCTCTCTCTTGAGCTCTTGCCACTCTGTTACTCTTAAAACATAAAACTAATAAATTAGGAATTTTTAAAAAATTCCAATACATTCTTAAACCATCTAGTGTAGCTGGATGACTTAGGAGAAGCCGCTAATGATCTACAAGTACTTTTCGGTTTGACTCGCAGTCATTACTTCATCTCGCTGCTTTTGAAACTGAGGAGACCAGACGTCCAATAGCCAACTCTTCCATATCCAGAATTGTCCCGAACAGGCTGCATGCCGGAGAAGCTTCCCACAGGCAGTTGTTCAGGAATTTTGGGATGGTCGCAGCAGGAAACCATTCTATTTTTATTCTGGGCTAAATTTTCCTTGTGTGATTTCCCCTGCTGTCTTATTCTGGTTCTGCAGAAGTGTGTGCTGGAATGTCAAATGTCCCTCCTCGGAGCTAAGGGCACTGCCCTGCCAATGGAGCTCTGAGGAGCAGGGAAAGCTCTTCTGGTGCCAAACTGGTTCTGTCACTGAAAAGGGAGAGCCCCAAGTTCTTTAGTATCGGTATTTATTTGTAACAGCTGCTTTACTTACAGAATGTGAATATTAAGCTTATTACTGTGCTAATTAAGCTGTCTGTTTACCCTTATGGGAGCAAAATCAGGGTATTTGCTCATAATATTATGGTGAGAAGCACTAGAATTCCTTAAAAAACCAGAGTGATCCTAATCTTGTGCTAGTAGACCCTTGCAGACAACTGGCTAAAACCTTGACACATGAATGTTAAAATATGTATTTTAATGCAAAACTGCCAGTGTTTATATTTTAATGAGGGTAATGAACATTTTCATGTTATTGCTTCCCTTGTTGTGCATTGCGAAACAAACAAGGAGGCCTGGTAGAGTCAGAGTTTAATGTCATTAAGGAAAATTGCTACCAACCAACTTGGATACACAGATGACCCCTCTGTTTTTACATAGATCTCACATTTCCTCCTGAGGTAGGATTTATCATCCATGTGCTGGAAAGCTGGCTAGTTTTCCTTAAAGATATTTTCTCCTTCCCCTACTACAATCATTCTCATGTAATTATTTCCAGTACGAAATTCTAAAAAATCACTGTAAGTATGTCTACTAATTTTCAAGTTCTTTCTCAGCTCTCCATTCAGTGTGCTGAAAACTTGAGCTGCTGATGTAGTTTTTTAACCACTGAGTAATCTCACTGACTTAGCATTAAATGTTTTTAGTTTCATTGCATGTCAGGAAGGGACAGACACTGGGATCAGGGTTGGTATTCTAGGCATTATGTTACAATTTCTGCTTTCAGTCAAGATAGTCCCCTACACTTGCAAATGTTTTCCCCTTTTAACATCCCAGGAATACATTAAACACTTTTGCCGTGACGTTTACTGAGTGCCTGGGTTGCGTAAGTTGCTCGTGAGTGTTTCAGTTTTGAAATCTATCATCATGTAGACTTAACAATGCTTTCATTGTTCTCATCTGCTGACTGCTGTGCATGCATTTTTACTTTAAACTGTTCTGATCAGTTATGACAGTAACTTGCAATATTCAACTTACTGGTGTTTTTCAGTTGACATAATTTTAATTTTGATTCCAGCAAGTCCCTTCATATTTGCCCCAGCTGCACTGAGAAAAACATTCCTGTTTGCTTTCTCCCAGTAGTAGCATATTGTACAATCTGTCAGTGAAACTCTTGAAGCATTTTATATTCTACATTTCTCAATTCAAGTATTGTGCTGATGTTAGAGATGTAAAAATCATGGGGGGGGGAAAAAAGCCTTGGTCTTTTCCTGTGCTAAAAAAAGCCAACTCTTACAGAGCTTGCAGAAATGATGAAGGAAATTAAGAGAAAAGTTTGTCCTTCAGGAATTAATGTTTCAAAAATTTAAAAGAATGTTTTAAAAGAGCTAATTCTGGAGCTGTGCTGTAACATTGAGTCTGCATAACCAAGTCCATTTATAACTTTCCTTATTTCCTGAATTTACATATGTTAACATTTGGCTTGTCCATTTACAGTGCAGCCTCTGTAATATTGGGCAGATTTCATTCAGACTCGAAGAATGTCTCATAGGTACACCTAGGCATATTTTCAACATACTGAGTTAAATCTAGTACTTTTCTTACTTTTAAGCTGGCATAGAAATTTGCTTTGTGGTGAGTTATAGAAATTTATCACTTTTGCTTTTGCTCTTTGAAAAATGTCATTTTAACTGGGGGAAGCAGGAGGCAGGATTATCTTGCCCATAACTTTTGAAATATCAGGCAGCCTTTACCTCTCTGGAAATAAATTTTAAATTAAGTGAGAGAATTGAAATAATTTATCTTTTCAAAATTAGTCACGGTGAGGATGTTTTACTGTTCATTACCTGAGAGATGTGCATTCTTCAAAATACTGCCTGGTCTTACTATTTTATAAATGCTGAATTTTTACAATAAAGTCAACAAAATATAATATAGAGTATCCGAAGTAAAAGGATACTTACAGAATGAAGCTGTGATGTGGACTGAGAATGCCACATCACACGCTAAGAAATTATGACCATGGTAATGTGACCATTATGGTGGAATTTTGTTCCCTTAGAGGGCAGCAAATGTGATAAAGAACCTCAGAAATCTTAAAAGTTACATTGCCCTGTTTTGTGGAGAGGGAAGAGGGTGTGGAGGCTGTACAGACAGGAGAGGTGATCATTGAAAAATGGAACATGTATGTGTATATATATATAATGGAACAGTAACAACACTGAATCTCATAGGGTAAGAGAGAGCTCATTATCTCTGTCCTATATCTGAGAAAAAATACATGGTTTTAATGAAGTATGTGTAGGTGAGTGGGGAAGTTACTCCTTGCTTAGTCCATCGTGATGACTGGGAACATCATGGCTAATCCTACATGAAGACAGTAGTGCTGAACTTGCACAGAACAGCTCCTTGTGAAAGGAAGGGACATGGGGAAAGATAGAACATGTTCATGTCAAATCTTAAATCGTGCCCTTTACCAAAATTCAGCAAGCAGGAGACTGCCATGTGTTGGCACTGCTCTGGCTGGATTGTGAGTGGGAAATGGTGGATATTTTGCACCAGCTGTTCAGAGGTGGTGGATTCAGGTTGATCCATGTTTAATAGATAACATAAGTTGTTGACACCAAACAGCCCCCCAGTGTCAACAGAAGAGAGGATTTTTAAAAACGAAGCAAAACTTTATATTATGCTTTATATTAAGGTACTGAAGAGAAATAAGGTTATTTAAAAACTCAGGCAGCTCACAAGGATAGTTTAGAACTTTAACCAATGCTGCTGCTGGCAGCATTTACTTGTACTCTTCTGCCCCACCAGACATGATGATGTTGGACGTCTTTAATGAACAATCGCTCCTAACCATTCCATTGTTTCTGTGTTTCAACTTCTAACATGAAGTGAAATGGCTTCTTAATCAATTTACTGTTACATTTTCTTCGATTAAGATAAATCTATCAAGTATAAAAGAATTCAGGAGACTTTTTTTTTTTCCTCTTTTTGACTACATTCTCTGTTGTAATTTAGTTGGAGTTACAGTGGGGACTAATTTCTTACTGTTATTACTTAGGTTTCTTTTAAGGAGAAGAAATTGTGCTTCTCCATGGGAAATCGAGGAGACATTATTCCATTTCAGATTCTCTTGTTAGTGTATTGATCTGTATTAATTGACATTGTTTATACAAAGTGAAAGATCAGTTTGTGTCTTGTCATACTAAACCACCCACTCAAATACTTTCACATGGGTGAGGATCTGTTTTGTGTTCAGGGCTCTGAGAGGAGGATGCGTTTCATAACTTCTGACTTCAGAAGAGGTAGATCTTTCCCAAGGTAGCAGCTGGATATGCAGTGTCCAAGCACTTGTTTTGAGTGTGGGTGTTTGCAACTGTCTTTAAATGTTGAAAACTGAAGGTTTGTGTCTTTCATACTTTGCTGAACAAAACCGGTTTTTATTACCCAGCCCCCAATCCAAAGATAATTGTATTTATTGTCTCCAATCCACTTGTCTTCATCGGGTAAGACTTCTCTGCATGGCAAATGCAACCTTTACAATCTTAGGGAGCGTAAGTACAACTTGGCATAGAAAATAACAGAGTAAACCACATTCCTTCCCAGGTCATTCTGGTTTGGGGTCTTGCCTTCGCAACACGAGGGAGTGGATAGAGTGCAGGTTTACTGCAAAGTGTTTTAGGAACCATTCTTCAGTATTGTGTTCTTTGCACTGGAAGTTCTGAACTCTGCTGATTAAATAATTAAGGAGGTTTCTTGAAAGGGAAAGACAAAAAGGAAGGGAGAAAAAAAGAACAGAGAACATAAAACTCTGAAATTTGTGTTATTCTCTCTTCCTTTTGCTCTAGAAAATAAGCAGTTCTGTTGTTATTACTTCTGGTTTTGGAGTAGTAAAGTTGCTAGATGAAGAATCCCTTGCTAGTAAATAGGTAACATGTTTTTGCCCTTCAGAGAAGTAAACAAATTATTTTGTTGTTCTGTATTTCTTTTATTTGGTCAATTTGTTGTTTCCTGATGTTTCAGTGAAATAGCATGTCCATTCATGCTGCTGTGGCAATGTACCATGCTAGATGGTAGAATCAAAGTTATGTTGCAGAAAGTCCCAGAGTTCAGTCCAAGAAGCAGCTGGTGTGACTGATTGGTCCAAGACATTGACTCATTTGCTTGTTTCCAAGTTAAATAGCATTAAAAGTAGTAAAAATATGTTCCAGTAATTGTTCAGTGACCTTAAATGGATGTAAGATATTATTCTAAACAGTCCTGAGTGGGAGAGAGAATGGTTTATGAAGTCCATTAAACAGAAGTCTGTATTATCTGAACTAAAAGAAAAAAATGGAATTGATTGAAGTCTTGAAGTGAAAATACTTATATAGTTTCTGAACCATGAATAAAATTAATTTTCCGAAGTAAGTTAAGTTTAACTTACTTTAAAATGCTGCCTTTTAAGGGGAAGAAGAAACCTGTCACTCATAAAAACAATGGATTCATATTTCTGAAGGTTGTATTTCTGTTGCATTTAAATTAAATTCTGTGGGTCTTAGAAGATTGGGGTTTTGTTGTTGGGTTTTTTTCCCAATATTTATTGTTCCTTCGATTCAATTACATTTTAACTACAATTAGTACAAAGTAAAGGACTATCAATCTGGAAAAAAGACAGCATCATTGCAGTTTTCTAGTATTGACATGTTCAATACCTAACTGTGCCTAGAATACTATTTGTAATAATTTATTCTAATGGCAACTACGTACTGCCTTGTCAGATCTCTGTAAAGCTGTTACAGAATTCATTTTCTGTCAGTAAAAACAAAACCGAACTAAAACACTTTGACTTAAAATATCTAATGCCTCCTATTCCCTTATTTATTGTTCTGTTATTCCAAGGGTTCAATGCATATTCATAGACACAGTACACTTTTATATTTTTAATTATTATAATTGTTTCTTTTATGTTTTTCTGCATTCTTCTCATTGCAGTCTTTGACAGGAGTGGTCTACATCAATGCCTGTTTTCTTTAGTTAAACTTAAATCATCAGCCTTGCTTTACTGGAAAGCAGTTGTTTTGTTTAGAAAAGCCCATGTAGGCATTGTTGAACAGTTAAAGTTAAGTTTGACTTTTATTCAATTTTTCCACATTTCTACAGGGTTGCCCATGTCTGTGTCTCTGCAGAATTGCTTTTGTTTTCTTTGAAATTGGAAAAGAGTGAAGAAAATTTAATTTAAAAAGATGATGAAACAGTTCAAATTTATGAAATCCACTAAATACAGTTTTGAAGAAAATGCTGCTGTTCCTCCAGTGTGATTTTGCATAGATATTGTACACATCCAGATAGTGAAATCCTCTGCTCTGAAATAGCCTACAAAATCTGGGTTTTTAAGCCTAGATCTGAAACTACTGAGCAGCTGCAGTTTCTGTTTGAGGCAGTGATAGTTTTGGGTGCTCAATGTCTGAGAGACCATGCCTTATTGTTGAAGTGCTGATGGCCGGGGAAAGCTCGATGGAATAAATGACTTTATGTGCAGTACCCAGTGCTGGCTTTTGACTTGCTTAAATCAACCCTTCAGAGATGGACTGCTCCTGTCTTTGTGTAATCAAATTGTACAGGCAGCCAAAGCAGCCTTCAGCATCAGGCAGTTGCTTTTCTGTGAGAAGAATCATTTTCTTAGATGTTGGGGAAGTGCCCTTGCTTCACTCCCAGCATTAGGGAATCTCTGCTGCTTCTGGACTGTCCCTTCAAGGCAAACTCCAGGATTGTGCTCTGGATGTCTGTCCCCATATATGGGATGTGTTATCCAGCCTTAAATTGTCAATGCCCTCGGATGGGACTGGGGAAAGAGAAGGGCTTTTGAGTTGTTGTACAATAGGTGGTGACTAATGCCAGAATGAACTGGAGCCAAACATGTTGTAACTGCTGATGAGCTAATCAGCATAAATTCTGGGCAGGAAGCAGAATGCGGATAAATAAAGTTGTTAATACCCATCCGGTGTAAAACATGGAGCAAGCAGGAAATGGCAATTAGGTGACTTAAAGATATACCAGTGTGTTAAAAGAGGTCAGGACAGATGATCTAATGGTATTGGCTACTAGAAAACTCTTTTGTTCCTCTTTCTTCATCTCTAGAATGGAGATGTTTATTTTCTTATGCTCTCTGTTCCTCTCTCCTCTTACCTTTCTATTTACTAATGCTTTCAGGCAGGGAGTGCCTTAAACTTGTATGCTGTGCAGTAGAGTCCTTGTATTGACTGGAATCTGCAAATGCTGTTATGTTTAATTGGTGAGAAATATTTTAGAAAGGAAAGAGTAGCTAAAATAAAAATCTTGTAGTTTTGTCTGTATTATTACTCTATCAATTCGTATCAGGAAAAATGATTATTTTATATAAAGCCCATCAAAGTCATTTCAGAAAAGCTCAGAATACATGCAGCTCCCAAGAACTAAATGTTGGCAAGATCGACATATCTTAAAATTCTAAGAACTCTACTTTTTCTCCTTTTTCCTTTGTTTCTTTTTTCAGGAGAAACTGAAAAGTTCTAAGCAAAAAAAAAAAAAATCTTGTTGAGACCTTTCAGGGCCAGTTCTTCAGTAAGTTAGTATTCCATTTTCTGTCCACTGTCATTCAAAATTGCTGTAGGAAATAGCAACAGACAAAACACATTTGTCTGAATACATTCCTGCTCTAAATTAAAGCAGCAATCTGTTCCTTAAATGATTTTTCAGCACACTGTACTCAGATTAGGTAAGGTTTGAGACTGATTAGCTCTCATTTTTAATACTGATTATGGGAAGGTAAGGAGAGAATTGTGTATGCAGAGAGTGTTTTAATTATTTGGACGTGAGCCCAAAATGATGCAGTTTTTGCCTTGTAACTTATAACTGTCCTCTGTTTCCAGAGTAGCCTTGTTCAGTGTGGGCCTGGAGTGCAGCGTTTTTCAAAACTTTTTTCTGCGATCTTGTTCTTAAAACTTAATCATATGTGAATGCACTTGGAGTATTATCTAAAGGTGAAGTGTTTTAAGAATCAATTTTGTGCTCATCTAACATTATCAGACTTTTTTGTTCCAATATCATGAACTGAGTCCCTGAAAAATCATTACCTGATTTTCACAAAAGTGCAGTTTTGTTGCATTCTTTTTCAGAGATGTATTACAGCATCACCTTATTAGACTTTTTTTTTTACAACTTCTCAATATCAAATGACAATAAAAATTGAGAACTTAATGAAAAGGCAAGAGTCTAGGAGATGAGGGTTTTTTAAGGAAACCAGATTTATGGGTCTCATTTTGAATATTAGCAGTGCTGTGCAACTGCCTGGGCCCAGGGTCCTGATGGTTCAGCTTATTATCTTCTCATTTAAGAGGATTCTTCACAGCATTGTCATCCTTCACTAAACTTACCGTTTTAATAGCAGATACATTGAACTTTGAAGAGGGGACATGGCAAGACTTTTACGTGTCTGTCTTATTTTCCAAGTGGCTGTTGAAACTGAAATATCTCTTTTTTTCAAGCTACACGATAGTTTTCTATTCACTCTGCTTTGCCTGCGATAACCAGATAGTTAACAGTGTGCGAAAATATATGTAGACATGTCAAATTTCTAAATAGAACATTGAATATTGTGATTTTCCTGACTCTGAAATGTTTAGTGAAGTATCTGCCCCCTTTGAAAGAGGCAGGACAGGGAGGGAAGTGTTCTGTCATCTTTGAAGAAAGTGTTTAAAGCCAGGAAGAGTGTAAAACACAGCACCCCTCATTTTGGAGGTGGGCTACGCATAGATCTTTCTTAGTGTAAACAATCCATCTAGCTTTAATAATAATTATTTTATTTTTCCTGGAAAGTAAACAACACTGTTTCAAACTCTGCAGATGCAAAATGCCTAGGAAAGAAAAAAGCCAAACCAAATGTAAATACTGCTGAAAAGTTTTCAATTTCTGTGACAGAAATAAGGCATAAACCATGAGCCAGTTTTGCATCAGTAGCCAGGTTCTTTGGGTTAGGAGCTTGTTTTTTGTGTGTTTACTTAACCAGATATTAACTTTTATGCTATAAAGCAGTGCTGGAACCTGATTCTCTTTCTGGATGTCTTTCTACCCAGCAACTGAGACTTCTTTGTGCAGAATATTGTTAAAAAGAATATAACACAAAGGCTGCACATCTGTTTCCCGTTTCAAAACAAGTTCTTTTACTCTAGGTCTGTATTTCTTTCCTCCTGCCATGAGATTTGTTTTTTCTTCCTTCAGTAAACAGACGAGTATAAAAAGATTGCTCATTAGATGGGTTACTGGGTATTGTTTACATGGGAGACTTTGGCAATACATTAATTTGGCCCTGTTGTGATAATGTGCATCCACAACTTCGTTTGTTCCACTAAAATGTGGATTCTCCTGTAGCTGCTCTGAAATAGAGGACATGGTACTTTCCAGTTCTCCTCCTAAGCTCTGACAAATGACCTACAAGTGAGAAAAAAGATAAGAATGCCCGAATAAATCTTTATTGCTCCAGCTTTCCAGGCCTGGTGCTAGAATTATACCCTTCTGGTTCTTTTTGTTGTTGCTGTTTTGCAGGTTTTTTTCTGCTTGAGAAAATTAATTGTTGCATAGTGACATATGACTGGGTAGGGACACTTTTATTCCCAGGAAAAGTTCATGCAGGATTTTTCACATCTGCGACTAAATAGTTTGAGGTCAATAGTAATAAAAATTAGAACATCTCTCAAGTATTTTCCTTCCATAAAGCTGTTATTCAGAATGATCACATTTGGTTCCAAGTGTAGTGTCAGCAGCAAAGAGAATTGTTCAGAAGTGCAAAAGCAAGCTCATGCCAACTTATTAAATCTGGAAACGTTTTTTAGAATTATTTTGTGTCCATTTGTTATCCTGACTGGCATTATTCCTGATGATCCACGGAGTGTCCCTATGTGGTCTCCTGGCATAGGAATCTGAGATGAGTTTTATTTTTCCTCATGCTCTTTTCTTTCTGAGGTCTGTTCAGTGGCTACTGAAAAAATATATACCATGTTACATTTATCAGAGAACAGCTGCTACTGAATTTGTGTAGTAAAGATTAAAGGTGTTTATCCTTTTTGTGGCATTGTAAAGTTTTAATTGTCTGAACTGGGAAATAAAATCCCTGAGGGTGACAAAATGTTCTTTGAGTCGCTGCGTATATGTTAAAAGGATTTCATTGTAATGTATGTCTTCTTTAATGGTACCACCACTGCTCAGGCAGCAGAGTGCTGCTGCCAGGTCCTTCTTTGGCTCCTTGCTATGAAGTTTGTTGGGCCATGCGACTGGGATTTCAGATTTAAAAGTAGTTAACAGATACTTCTATTCAGCAGCCTGCTCCCATTATAAAAAGCAAGCAATTATAATCAGCAAGTACATTTTTCAGTAAAGCTTTTCAGGTTTCTCTGGTTGCTGGTAGAAGAAAAAATATTCTTTTTTTTTTTTTTGTACTTTAAGTATTTCAGATACTGTGGCTATACTCAAATTTGTTATCCAAACCTAAGTTTGCCATTGTAGCACTGTGGAAAGTCACTGCCACAGAGCAGGATGGCACGATGGAGTTGCTACAGGGAGAAAATAAACCAGGGCAGTTCATGCAGAGGACCCTGGCACACTGAATTCATGTACTTACTGAGGAAGCAGTACCTGGAAATTCTCACTTCAGGCCTGAGTCACAGGTTTTTTGGAAATGAGGATTAAAGCACAGTTAGCTGAGTAACAACATCAGCCAGATTTAAAGGCTGTTTGATAAATGACTTGTATGTAGTAAGGTTGCACCCAATTCCTGCCTCTGCTCATAAAATTTGCATATCCCAAGATAGTTTACATCTTTAGCAAGTTTTACCTCTGGGAAGAGACCAAAGTATATTAATGTCGTTGTCCCTGCATTTCATGGATATGCTGTAAAATTTTAAAATAAGGCTAGAGTTTATTGTGTATAGGCTGGAAATGGTTTCAGTGTGCCATGACCTATAACCTGGCCTGCATCACCAAAAATCTGCCTCCTGAGCTCTGGATTGTGGTTCCAACAAATGGCACCAGCAGCACACTGGAGAACACTGATAGCTTTTGGGGGATATGCACAGGCAGGGCTGTGAATACATTCTAAGCTTAGAAGTTGGCATCTGCATACAGTATTTCACAAAGAGCCAGATGCAAGAGATTTCTGCACTTCAGTTGGTATATTGTAATTTTGAAACACAGAAGAGTCATTAAATGTATGTGTCTATCCATGGTGCAGTTTGACTGGGATAATGTTAAGAGGACACATCTCAAATGAAATGCTGATGTTGTACAGTTCTCTGCACTGCATTATGAACGTTCAGATTACTTTGTTTCTCTGGAATGAAAAAAACACAAAACACAAAGAAATGCCTCTAATAATATTTTAATATCTTTTTTCCTTTCCTTTTTTCTTTTTTGATTTCTCATTATGTTATGGGTCAATGAACAAATACACAAAACCCCGTGTATGGCAAAATAAATAAATAAAGCGTGAAGAACGATTTCTACTGATTTAGTAAGAGAACACTAAGTGCTGGTTTTATCTATTTTAGGAGCATAAAGTGTGGTCAAGAAGGTGCCACGTGTTTGCTATAGTCACCTACATCTGTCTTTTTCATAGTTGTGTTTCTGTTGTTTCTCTTTGTGTTTTTTTTAAACCTAAGAATGCATTAGATAATTTTGCTGCTAAATGGACATTTTGCATGAAAATCTGAGTGAAGATCCTAGTCTGGTTTTATCAGTAAACTTACAATTCTGTCAGCTAAATATGAATATGTTTTTAAATGAGTTTGAATTCCTGTAGGACTTGGTGTAAAAGCTCACTGGACGTGTTTTGCTGAAAAATGCTATCGGGTGGTGCAAGTTTCCACAGTTTTAAGATTTATCAATGCAAAGGTTATTTGAGACAATTAGGAATTGTTAAACTAGAGAAGAATAAGATTGTTGAGAGTAAGTTGTGAAGACCAGTTGAGGAAGTTGGAGCTGTTCAGCCAGGAGAAGAGAAGGTTGTGTGGAGACCTCAGAGCACCTTCCAGTGTCTGAAGGGGCTACAAGGAGGCCAGAGAGGGACTGTCCATCAGGAACTGTAGTGACAGACAAGGGGGAACGGCTTCAAACTGAAAGAGAGTAGGTTTAAATTTGATATTAGGAAGAAATACTTCTCTGTGTGGGTGTTGACGCCCTGACACAGGTTGCCCAGAGAACCTGTGGCTGCTCCGTCCCTGGAAGTGTCCAAGGCCAGGTTGGATGGGGCTTGGAGCAACCTGGGCTAGTGGAAGGTGTCCCTGCCCATGGCAGGGGTTTGAACAAGATGAGCTTTAAGGCCCCTTCCAACACAAGTCATTCTAGGGTTCTGTGATTTGGATGAGTTAGATGAATTCATAATGGAACTCTCATTTCCACTCTTCTGAAAAACTTGCCTCTTCTGATCCAGGGTGATCCTGCTGATCCTTCTCCTGCCTCTCTAGCTCTGATGTCATTTATATTTCTCCTTTGTATTTAAATATTGTGTGGTTTTGAGGTCCCTACATGCATCCTGCTCTGCTACACAAACCTCTGTAGGAAAAGTTACTTTGGAGTCTATCAAGCTCAGTTGCTTCATCTGTAAACCTGAAGACAGCAAACCAGGGTATTAAATAATCAATGGTAGAACCTGGAACAAAAACGGGGAAACAGCAGATACTGTGTTGCTCAATCATAAGTTCCTTTCATTTTCTGGCTACCTGCTTTCACAAAACTTGTGGAATCATCTTTATCTTTGAGATTTTTCTTCTGTTCCCTTAATCTCCATCACACTGGATTGAAATCAGCCTGGCAAATAGTTTATCTAAGCTAAAACTGTGTGAAGTAAAATTCTTCATGGTCAGGGGATTGAAACGAGCATAAGCTAAAATCTTCCTCACAGTTCTTGTAGGAGTCTGTAAAATTCTCCAAATAAAAGATGAACTGTGAAGATTAGAGCAGAAAAATAGAGAGTGCTTTAAGATACAATAATCTCAGAACCATGAATCACTGGAGACTAGGAGGATGTTGGACTTGGACACCAAATTGGGGAATTTTTCAGTCTGTCTCAGCATGGTTCTTTCC
Organism: Chiroxiphia lanceolata; assembly: GCF_009829145.1. Classification (NCBI taxonomy): domain Eukaryota; kingdom Metazoa; phylum Chordata; class Aves; order Passeriformes; family Pipridae; genus Chiroxiphia; species Chiroxiphia lanceolata. The sequence goes on along the minus strand of NC_045647.1, from coordinate 21,975,736 downwards.
CTTTAACTGATACATCGTAACAGTCTTTTACTGTGTTTTGTGTAACTCAAATGCTGCTTTCATGACTTTGCAGCGAAGTGTTTCTTCTTGCCATATCATCTGTCTTGTTACAAGCTTAAAGGCGTGTTTAAACCAGGAAATCTTAAACCCCACTTCTGTTCCCTTTTGCCCTCACCTTTCCTCACTTTAGGAATAAAGTTGGGGAAATTTTTAGCTGCTTACAATATACAGTCATTTTCTGAGCATAGGAAAGTTTGTGCTTTTATTTTGTGAGCAAAATATGATGACGAATCATGTTATGGGTATTATATTTTACATACTTTTCTGTTTGTTTATTTGACAGGTCCTTGAACAGTATGAGCGAGAAGGGTTTAATTTCCTAGCTAAAGTTTTTAATTCTTCACATTCCTTCTTGGAAGATTTGACAGGTCTAACTTTATTACACCAGGAGACACAAGCTGCAGAGGTAAGAAAATACAATTTGGATTTTAAGAATTAGCCATGTGATTAAATGAATCACTGATAGAACCAAGCGGTGGTATTTGATTTACTCAGTGATTTGGACATTCTCTTAAATTACTTGTAACTTTTTCTATCCTGGGTTTTCAGATACTGCTTTTAAAGGAAACAAGTGACTTGTGTTATGTGGTATAAGGAAATCAATTACCATTTTAGGTCAATTAAAATGTAATTATTATACTGCTTGAGGGATTGTACTATGGGGAAAACAATGCTGTTTGTCTAGTGACTAAAGTTGGAATGTGGGAAGAAATTGGGGTATATTTTGATCTCATGGGCAATAACACTGTCTAAAGAGTTGTGATAGCTGAGTGTGTTCCATAAAAAATGAAACAGGTGTCAGAATCATAGAATGGCCTGGGTGGGGAGGGACCTTAAAGATCATCTAGTTCCAATCCCCCTGCCATGGACCTCTCACTAGATCAGGTTGCTCAGGTATCTGTTTTAATATTGTATTTTAGTAGTGATTAGTGTTCCCTACTCCATCTGCCAATGTCTATACCACTCTACATCATAATTTAATTTTGGCATAGTCATATCACATGGATGTTTCTGAAGTGATTATTGAGTTACTGCAGCCTGTGCAAATGGTGGAGCTGTTTTTTCAGCTGGAAATGGCTCAACAGTGTTGCTTAATAAGGTTGGGGGGGGATAATGATAACTTGGCTCTCTATTTCGTGTTTTAACCTTTTAAAATAATTGGAGCAGATGCTGGAAACATTAAACTGTAAAATACCTGATGCATTCTTAAATCAGCTTGGTAATACCTAGAAAATATTTAAATATTTATATGAGAGGGATCCAAGAAAGGAGAAGAAACACCATTTAACATGTACCACTTATTAACAGTTAGAATAATTGTGGTCTGATTGCCATACCTGACTTTTAGGCTGCTAGTGTAAAATGTAAAAACAATTACGATTGCCCTAGTTAGTAATGTATTATTTTGCAGACATCAGTCAGTAAATTTCTTTTGCAGTTTCAGTGTGTCCACGGGTGTTTGTTTATGAAGTTTTAGATACTTTCTACAAAATGTAGAGTCAGGTGTGAGTTTATTGCAACTTACTGAAGTTCAAAGTTTATAATAAAAATGGAATTAGTGTGCTTTCAAAAAATCTTTTGGTTCAACGCTGAGGTTTACGTGATGAAATCATTACTCATACGTGGAAAAACTGACATACAGAATATTTGTAGAGCTAATGCTTTCAAATTAGCCTAACTGCCATAAAACCAGTGACTTTTCTTGATTGCTTCCCTGTAGTATTGGTATATTTTTGTAAAAATTCGTCTGCTTTATCAGGATTAACTAGTATAATAGTCTTGATAAAGTCTGTGTTTATGAAGGTTAAGGTCTGATAGGCAGATTATCTGCAGATTCTGGAGCATGCTTGCTTGCTTCGGATTAAAAGACCTTTTGTTGCATTTTACCACTGTTGGCTCTTAAAATCAAAGAGGTTGTTTTGGGGTCTCCCACTACCCCCTCAGTACATAATTTGGGGCAAATTTTAATTTTTTTTAGGTGTACAAGAGAGTGCTTTTAATATATTTTCTGCTGAATTATTCTTGTATTTTGAGCTCATTTTTCTCACCCTGCAGTTGGTGAGTGTGAGGTCTGCAAAATGGGTTTTCAGGTTTCTGGCTACTTTGGAGCTGCTGTTGGCAGAATGTGTCCTCTAAAATGGAAGCATTAGATTTGTTAAGGTTGGTGCTCCTTAGATTGGTCTGAGATATTCTTGTTATGTTCTAAAGACTGCAGCAAAAGTACTGAGAGGTTTCATAAGACATTTATGGGCTCTTTTGGTGAATAGAATATTTGATTGTTCTCTTAAGGAGTTATGTGCCTTTCAGCATGCAAACTCTTCGGAGAGATTTTATAGGTTATTGGTGGGTTTGGAGACCATAAAAATGGTTTCTAATAACTGAAGATTTTCCTTTCCTCCAGTTTAGTAAAATTTCACCAGTGCTATTTCTGCACTGTAAAGAAAATAGACTTGTAAAGTTAAATGTCATCCAACCTCATATTTACTGCAGTAGCATCATAATCAGGTTGTAATTCTGTATGCAAAATCACTGATATTTGACTGATAAATTTGCATCTGATAGGGAAACAACTCAATCTTGTGCTTTTTTAAAAAGGATTGCTCTTAAAATGTTGATCCATTAAGAGGATTTAATTGAATGTTTTGCTTAGAGTGTTTTGTTGCAGTCAGCAAAACTGTCATGCTGGTCTTATGCTTCAGCATCTTAAGTGAAATCACACATTGAAACTTTTTCTTGTTTTTTTTATTTTAAATTCACCTAAATGCTTAGCTGCTTTCATGATGTGTGTACGTAATTGCTTTGATGAGAAATTGCTTCTAAATTTGAGTTGCTTAAAAGAGATTCTGGATAAGTTATGCGAGTTCCGTAGGAGTGACAGAACAGTTTTGGATGGCCTGAAGTTTCCATAAAAACTCTCCCTCCCTACATTATTAGCACAGACTACATATTCCCAGATTAAAGCAATACAACTTGCACTAAGATATGGGAGACTTTTCACTTACTGAATATCTTTTTTTCTTGCATTGTTCAGTTTCCTGTTCCAGAGCTGGACTGTTGACCCAAGTATTAATGCCATCTTGACATGCTTTACCTTGTCTTTTAAAATGACTGATAAGAATATAATCCTAATTCAACATGCAATCAGAGTAGCAATCATAAAACAGATTTAGTTTTTTGGTTTAACTTTGATACTTATTGCAGGAATTTTAGTTAATAAAGCACTTACTTCTTTGACGTGAGATGCATCAGGAAATCATAAATGTTCCACGTGACTTCCTTCATGACAATTTACTCAGTAAATAGTAATATTAGCAAGTGTTTCTATTCTATCTTGAAATGACAGTACATTTTAGGCATCTGCTTTTTCCACATCTGGCTTTAATTTAGGTTCTATGGAACTTTTTTGATTTTTTTATTTTTTTTTTTAATACCAGTTAGATATTTATGTACAGCTTCAGCAAGAGACTCTGATGACACACATGGCTTTGAAGGCCAGTAGAATCTGTGGGAAACTCCCATGTCAGCACTTAGGTCTTGTTTCCACTGGATACAGTTCATTTAGGGAGCTGCCCAAGCTCATGTAAAAACTGCACTTCTGTTTTCCAGATCACTTTGTCTCCTTGCTCCTAACCTAAACTTTTAAATTTGACGCTTGTTCAATGTGTAGTCGAGTTTAATAGCTGGGCTTAAAATAGAGACAGCCTATGGATCCTTGAATTATTAGTGAGAAACTGAAGGTGTTGATTTGGAGACAGAAAAACCAAGTGGATGATTTCCAGTTCAGAACTTGGCTGGGCTGGATTGTTGCGTGTCAGTGCATCCCAAACCCAGCTGGTTTGCTCCCCACAGACACCAGATTTAACCCTGCAAAGGGTAATGCTTCTTTGCCAGGGTTGAAAGCTCTTCAGATTCAGTCTAAAATTACAGCTTTCCTGATATTCACTCTCCTACTCTGTGTTAAAGGTTAATTTTTACTGATGTGACACTGCTGGAAGTAAAAACTAACACAGTTATAAAGCCCATAGCCAAGATTATTCCATAGTTGTGGAAAAACCATTCCCATTTGTAAGATTTTCTAAGAAACTTAGTTCTTGAAGGCTGCTCATTTCATTGTTGCCCTTTTCCTCCAGAAATACCTGCCACTGTTCTTCAAGACCCAATTAAACAAAGTAACCAAGCTTATCTTTGCTGGGACTTATGTAAGTGCTCTTGAAATCACCAGGAGTGAAGCATCTTATTTGAAAGGGATTGTCAATACCAGAAGGAGTGATAATAGTGGGAAAGGGAAATTTTCGCATGAATTCACTGTAGTATGAGCAGTTGAATTTCTGTACAACCGTTTTCCAACTATATTCATTTTCAGAAGTACAGAAGCCTCATTTCTCTCTGTTCCTAGTAAGACCCAAATGTAACTATACTTTCTCTTCCTTTGGATTTCAATTCCTAAATTACTTGAGTGCTTTACTGTACTTACTGCTTTCATGAGGATGAAAGAAGATTATAGAATATATACAAGAAATAAAATTTTCACTTTGTTTTATGATCGATTATAACATGAGAAGGTGTAGAAGTCTTGTCATCTAAGGGGGTCATAAAGAGTTTTGGAAAAAAAAATCAAATCGGACCAGAGTTCATATTTCTGAATGTGATTATAAAGGTCAGATATTGGTGCCAGCAAAATAACATGTCTGTGTTATTTTGCTTTAGTAATGTTGTAATTCAAGTTTTTTGTCTCTTACAAAAAGTGGGATCCATAGCATCTGTAATTTCTATGACAAGTTCTTGTGGTCAGTGAATGAACCCTGTTTGTTATTTGCAAAATCACTTTTCTGTGCTGGTTTACTGTATCCCAAGCAAGGGTAGGATCAATTTAAAAAAAAAAAAAAATGATTCATACTAGTAAAATACTCAGAGCTCTTTGACTAAGAGAAAACACAGAAAACCCTTTTTTATTCTGTTTCTGCACTTACTTGACATTTGTGCCTGACCATTTTTTCAGTCATTTCTTGAGGAACAAGGCTGAGCTGTATAATAGGCAACTGGTATTAAAAGGGAACTTATCCTAGTTTGGATGAAAATTCAGAATTTCCAGTGTGCTTTGCTATTAAAAATATCCTGTTTGTTTCTGATTCTGCATTATATTATGCAATGTATTTGATGTCGAAACAATAACATATGAATAGCCAAAAAAAATCCCAAGCAAAACAGAAAAACCCAACTGCAACAATATTGAAACAGTAAGTTCTTTAGCTTAACAGGTTTTTTCTGTTAGCCAAACAGTCTTCAGAAGTTAATTTTACTTGATGTTACGAAAACTTCCTGAAGAAATCACTACTGATGGGTAGACCAAAATTAATATTTGAGACTCTTCTGTGTCTGTGAGCTTTTTTGTTTTCATGTTGTTAATCTGGTGCATTTCAGGAGAAATTCACTTTGACAGATTCAGGCCTGCCCTGGAATTTCTTTCTGAAGAGATTAAGAGATTAATTTAGTTTTTTTCAGGAGGTAGGTTGTTTTTTTCTGTCTTAAGTTTTCTCATGATGTCGATTAGTGTCATCATATTTCTTCATTCATCAAGCAGTATTTCCCAGATCTTCAAATAATGGTAAATTTTTTTCTGAAAAGGAATTCCTGTTGAACACAGTCCAAATGAGAAATGAGTCTTGGTTAGAGCAGATTTTAAAATGTGTGTAAATGTGCAGTGCCTAAAATAGATTTAGTTAGTCTGTCCTTCACACACTATTCTGCTGAACTGATGGTATTTCTGCTCCTGACATTTTGCCAAGCGAGGTAATTGTTACATCAACACAGAACAGTTCAAACTGAGTTTTATAGCCTCTGAACGAGCCCCAGAATGGTCTTTAAGATGATACCTTATGTTGCTCTTTGAAGATTTTAGAAATACCTGTGAAGTGTTGCCTCTGTTTGGTACCAAAACATGATCTCCTTGTCTTTCCCCTGATATCTTTACTGATAACTTCAATTATTATCCCTTATTATCATCAGCAACTGGTGTGCACAAATACTCATATGTTTCATGATAAGTTTGAATAAATACATATTCGTGCCCTTAGGATGGGGAGGGGCATTTGCAGTCGTTTTATTTTGGGGGAGCCAAGAGGAAGAAGGGGGAAAGACGGTTGCTCGTAGGGTTGTATGGAAGGGAAGATGTCAGGGGTGAGAGCCAGCCAACCCTCTGAGCTGAGTCAGAGTTACAAACATCTTTTCATCAGACAACCCTCAGTATTATTCAAATTCGGAAGGGATTTTAAGTGAGGGCAGCTATAAAAACACTAACCATACTACTGCAAATGAATAAATCTGCATTGTCATAAACATCCGTTATGACATCTCAAAAATATGAAATGACCTTATAAAATGTTTTTACTTGAAAGTTTTGACTTGTAAATGATGGCATCTTTCAGTAAAAGGCACTACTGCTTAGCTCCACAGATTGATAGATTTGCTAGACTGGTACAGTTATTAGATTAAATGAAACTCTGCAAATTCAAATATAAGAATCAATTCTTGAGAGCAAAGATAGAGAAAATGCTGATTTATTCAGTATAAAGAATTTTTTTTAATTTAAACTGATGTTACTATCAAGTTGTCTTTTTTGTTTGAAATTTCAAACACGTGGAAAAAAATTTGACAAAACTACTAAAAAAAAAAAATAATGGCATTTAGATTAACAACAGATGGAAGGGTTTTTAGTATTTTTTCCCTGTATTTAACTGTCAATTGCTGTCATAGTGCCAAAGCATTGATAGGGTTTAAATCTCTATATACAATGTCACAGTAAATCTCACATAACTATAAAATGGAAAATGCTGCTGTGAATAAATTTATAATTTCATCAGTTTTTATGTGAGAGGGAAGAGCTGTGAACAAATAGCTGTACAAAGCCATCAGCCTCAGTACTCCAGCACCTTTCCAGGTGCTAGGGAACTGCTGAAGCATAAATGTGTACTTCATGTTCTTCATGCTGCTAATGCAGCTGGTGAGCACTGGATTTTTTGTCCTCTGTCTAAACAGTATTGATCAGCAGAGCTTTGTACTGTTCAATATCAGACATTCTCTACCAATAGGGCTCAGTGTCTGTGCTTTTTGATGTTTCCTGTTTTAATGATAACAGCTCCTCAGGTACATTTGCAAGGGTGCACTCATTTTCTTTATGAATTGTAGTAAATGATATTAAATTGTACTTTGTTTACGATTTTAGAGTAATTTTAGTTAATGATGAACATAGCACCCCAAAATTTGAAATGAACTCCTATACTTAAGCTGTAAAATCTGAAATAGAAACTTGCTGATGTCTCTAGAAATGAATTGTGCCTCTAAGGAACTTGGTACACCTCATTACATTTCCATAAGTCAGAAGACGTAGCCCCAGTTTTCACATGTAGTGATCCATCACACCGAGTTGGCATCAGTATGACAGAACAGCTTCAATATTCTGGTATAATTTCTTTGCCAATCTCTGGCAGTGCAAGGTGACGAAGTTATCAATGAGTTCTGTACCTGAAATGGCTCATCCATTACTAAAAATATTTGTTAAATGAGGATTATAACCTGGTGGGTTTTTTGTTTGGTTTGGTTTTGTTGTTGGGGTTTGGTTTTCTTTATGTGTGTGGGCTACCAGTTCTCTTCTAGAAAGATTTTCAGACTTAATTGGAAGGAAAAATCGCCAGTAAAGAAGGGAGAAGAAAAAGAATTTAGAGATTAAATTTCTTCCATTCCAATACACTTTGTCACAATGAAGAATGAATACACTTTTCAAGATGCATTCTGTTATTCTTCTGTGAAGAATAAGAAATTACACAACACAGACAAACATGCTGATAAACTTTGTTTTATAATTAAGAACATAAATTATACAATCTGCATCTTAGTTCAAGAGAACTGTTGCAGAGTATATGAGCCCTTGTAGATCATTCAAGTCAAAAAAAAAAGGAAAAAGTTTGCTGTTGGACAAATTACTCCCAGATGCAGGTTTCAAGAAGCACATATTGTTGTAGCCTTGCCCAAAGGTGCTGTGAATGTCTTGAGGCAAATCTTCCTCAGCATTCCCTGAACTGTTGAATGTTGGAGTGTTAATTGAGTTACTTGTATTATGTCTGAGTGAGCTTTTATTGTGCTCAATTCATCTTATAGGCTGTTAAATGTTGTCCAAGAGTATTTAATTGTTAAAAGTGTTTGCACTCTTCTGACAATCTATATTTCCTCTGGAAATGTCTCTCAAACTTCTCTTAAGGCATTCAGAGTTGTGCAAGAGAATTCATGCAGTCAGTTGTCACACATACTAAGGGCATTGGTGTTTTATTATTGCCAGCATCTAATTTAGGCTACCTTTCTGCACAAACAGTTATGGCTTCTTTTCTAACTCTGTAAGCTTCTGACTTTCCTGTAAATATATATATACACCTAGTGAATGGTAATAAGTGAAGTTGATTGCAATGTGAAGAGCTGTTGAAAAATCATATAGATCTAGCACAGCTTTTCTCTAATGCCAGCAGTTGCTAATTCATGTGACTATCAGAGGAAATTAAGCATCACAAATTTTAATAACAGAATATGAATTTCAGACGTACATCTATGTGGAAATCTCATATGGAAAACCATTTGTAAACTACTTGTCAGCTTAAATTTTTGCAGTGTCTTAGGGTTTCTTCCTTTATGAACTACGGCATAATTTTACCAGCACGATTGTTTAAAGATTTGCATCTGTGTTGCTACAGTAATGAAAATATTGTTGGCTGAATTTTGGTTGACACTAATTTTGCAGAGATTTATAAAACAGGCAAATTTGAGTAGCCTTGAAAATTAGTACTAACCTAGCTTTTACTGGCCTGAGTTTTCTTTCTGTTTGATTCTGAATATTTTCCTGGTGTTTGCACTTTAATGAACATCTCTGCAAAGTGCTGGTATTTCCTTTCTGTTACTGTATTTCAGGTTCTCTTGAAGTTTCCTTATTACAACATCTTTTTCTTGAATGCATTATAACTTGGCTTCCAGCTGAAGTCTGCCATGCAACATAGTTTTTTTTGTATGAAGTTGGCTGGAGTCCTGGAAAGACCACCTGATACTTTGGGAGTGATAAAAAATAATGACCAATTCCATAGTTAAACCCCAGATTTGATTCCAAGATTAGCCTATTTGTGCTTGAGAAGATAAGGATTGGTTATCTCTTATCACTTAGCAGTGACTTCCAGTTGATTTAAGGTCAAACTGGGTGGAAAATCGTGTTCTTGTAAATGAAAGTTGTGTCTGACCTCATGAAGAGACATCAGAAAAAGTCTACAGTGTTATGCATACAGTAAAAAATTTGCCCAGAGAAAAGGGTTTAAGTTCGGAGAGCATAACATCTAAAAAAAAGTTTTAGGATAAGCTTCTGTTTTCTTGCTCTCTCAACGTCTAAAACCCCTGCTCTAGGTATTAACTAATTAACATGCTTCAAATTACTGATGAGTTGTTGCATTCTCTAGGTATTGAGGCTGGGACACTGAAACTATATTTATGTTTAATATTTCATGAAGCAAGAGCTGCTTGTCAGTTACTGAGTTTGTTGTTATTTTTTGTATACTTTTTGTTATTCTACAGGTCTGATGATGATTTTTAGCCATTTAATTGTTATGCAGCAACCTTAAAATAGTGCAGTTTTACTGGATAAGTATGAATGGGAACATGCTAGACCTTAAAATCTGACAACATACTCTTTAAATTAGGTTGAGCTGCAAGCTGTGGTAGGAAGTGAAATTAATTCATGGTTAAGATGTGATAAGGATCAAATCACAGATCTGATTTTGAAGTCTGTGTGCAGCAGTTCTGCTAACATCTTTGTGTATGAAGGTTTACATGCAGGTGTCTGATTACTGAAGTGTAAAATTCCACAAAATGGCTATTTAATGGCATGTGACTGTCTAAGACAATAAGTGAATTGACTCTATTCCAGTTAAAACAAAAAATTAAATATAAAACTAGTCTAGTTGGAATGAACTTAAAGCAGTGAGATTATGGAAGTAAATTTGGAGAAATACTCTGTATGTGCAAGCACATCAGTACTTCGTCATCTTAAAATAGGGGTTCTGTTTAAGTACTTACTGTACATAAAATAAACTTCTGTAATTGTAAAGTACTGACCTAAGCCTACCAGGCAGTGAATTGGATCCCCTGCAAGTCAAGTGTGAAATCAAATAGGTTAATCAGTAAATACAAAAAGTACATGGTTAAGAAAAAGATACAAACTGTGATCTAGATGGAGGTAACTGCTGAGATGCTTTATTTTTTTGTAACTAAAGAAAGTAAGTCACAGAAACGGAAAAGGGATGCACACGTAAACCTGGAAAGAGTTAAGTAATCACTTTCCAGCCTCTCAAGGGGATAGGGGCTAAGAGATACAGGTTTTTTTATGTTGTTGAAAAGTTATTTGTCTGATGTCTACTGAGACGGTGTGCCAACAACAGCAAATCCAAAATGCAAGTTAAAAAGACAAAACTACTACTGGAAGAGAATATGAAGGCATAACAAAGCTTTTTAGAATTATTACAGTGCAACAGCTGGTTTTGCTAATGTTTCTTGGTTATTTAAAAAAAAAAATCATCTAAGTTTTAATTCCCTTTGTCTTCTCACTTTGAGTAACTGCAGTATATGAATTTTGCCTGCCTATGACTCGTTCTTCCCACAATACTCTTTCTTTGGAAAGCCCTTGTAAAAACATGCATTTTGTATTAGTTGACTTAGTTGGCAACTGTGTAGGCTTTTTTCTTCCTGGGTGAGTGATTTGTATGTACTAATCTCTGGATCTACTTCTGCCACACATCGTGCATGTGAGAACAGTGGTGACCCTGTGCTGTACCTGTGCTTGCTGTGCTGGCAGTTCTGAAAGAGTGCAGTTGGCTGGGTGTATCAAGCACCGAAACTGGTTTAATCTCTTGCTCCACAGGCAATAATCTCATATGTAACAAATTCTGATACCTTGTGCACGTTTTCAGGGACATGCAGTCATGAAATTGAGGCTCGATTTTAAATCTTAACAGATTTGAAAGGATAAAGAACAAAGAAGACATAAATGCAAAATAAGATGTTATTTCCGGCCTCCAAAAGAAATGTCCTTGCATGAGTTTGGTTCACTATAAGAAATATGGAAGCTAAATGGCTGAGGTTCATTCAGCTGAAGAATTAAAGAGCATCTGTTGTAGCTTTTGTATGTGAGTGCTGGGCAGTCTTTTTTAACTGTACCCCTGTAGGCAGCCCTGGCATTATTCTAAAGAACAGCCCTGGCCGTATTTTCACTTGCTGCTTTCACAGGGCTTCACATTTTCTCTTCTGCCCCAATGGAACAAGGCAAGCTCCTGTGAGAGAATTCTATCCTGAATTCTGTATCCTCTGTGAGTTTGTCTAACTGTACCAGCACACATCCATCATAGCAGCACGTGTGGAGATGGATATGGGCAGCATCCTCTCCAGCTGTCTTTGCTTCCCCAAAGGGAGGGGTGGGTGAACTGGGTCAGCCTTTGGATTGAGTCCAAACTGTAAAACACAAGCTCCTATGTTTAGATGGGTAATGAAATACTTTAAACTCTGCCTGCCTTGGAATTACAAGTTCTTTGTTGGCTGGGGCTACTTTATTTGATACTTCTGCTTTCTGGATTTAATCTAGAGTTTAGTATTTGGATCAAATTGTTTAATGCATTTAATATGCAATTTAATATGGTCTAATGTGTATTTAATATGTAGATTTATGCCTGCAGATTATATTTGGATTACTCAACAAAGTAAAATCTTGGTTGTAGCTGAAACATGTTGATAAAAGTTCAAGCAGCTGACTGTGAATTTTCTTTTTATACAGTGGAAATTAGAGATAGTTATGGGAGATCTGGGAAAAGAAAGTAATACTGTTAAGTATCATTTTAGTTACATTGAGGTATAAAGGTCACAAATTTTTTACTGAGTGAGGTTGAATTCAATCAAGGTTGGTCATTTTAAAAAAAATACCATTTTTTGTAGTGTAGCATTAGTAACACGTCATAGCTGGTGGAGGATGCTACAGGACTTTTCAGGACAATACTAGAAAAAGGTAGTGTATTTGGAAAACTGCTAGGATTTAAGCTTACTTATGAAAGAGAAAAATGTTGTTTTCGTGAAGAAATTTCTGAATTGAAGAATGAGTATTTTGACCATTGAGTCTTTTGTATTCCAAGGAGAATGGTATTCCCAGTTCTAGCATGAAGTATGCAATCCTTCATTCTGGTTATAAAGTGGGATTTTTCTTTACTCTCTTCAGTTTAAAAGTGAAAGAACTTAATGGCAGAGAAAATTGCCTATAGAATAGACTGCCCATTTAGAAATGTTATTTTAATGTGAAGGGATAAGGTAATAGAGTAAAGCAATGACCAGCAAGCTGCAATGTTTGACTCCAGTATCAACGGCAACTTCACAGTCCTGATCTTTATTGTACTTTTTTTTAAAATCACATATCTGTTTCAGGAAGAGTATCAGGAATACTCTAATTTCATATATAAATATGGGATCTGATTAATACTTGAGGCATGCAAGGGAGCTATAACATTAAGGCTGTTGTTACTATAGTGAGGTGCTATTACAGACGTCACAAGACTTGTTATACAAGGAAACATGATTTGTTTGGATTAGAGAAGTTGCCAAAGACTTGAAGGATTTATAGGTGCTGCTGCTTTGAGTTATATATAACTTCATTATTTTTTTTGTTTTAAAAACATTTAGATCTAGAATTAATGATCTAGAATTAATGTTGATGAAATGAATAGCAAGTTTGACAGCTTTTAATGACACCAAGCAAATGAGGAATTTCATTGGAGCATTCCTTAGCTCTCCAAATGGCTAGATAATTTACAGAAAATCATAAATCCAGCTTCTGCACAGAGAAATGAAGCTAATATCCCTTATGACTGAAGTGAGGTACATCAGAGTTGACATGGTCAAGGTCGTTTTTCTTAAATGACTTATTATTCTTACACAAGTGGAGGAGGAAATGATCTGTCATGTTGTGGGCATGGGACAGAAAATGATGAGAGCATCTGCAAAGATGTGAGGAGGAAGCACAGATCATGCTGTGATGATCTGAGCACTGATCATGTGGGTCTGAGCAAGGCAAGAATTGAGTCCCATGAGAAACGGTGCTGTCCTGGGGCCCCCAGGGGTCCACAGGGGCTAGAGTCCAAAGGGCTCTGGAGCTTGCTGTTAATGCCAGGTGGGCTGAGTTAGTTTTAAATATTCTGAGTTTAAGAGGGGCATCAAGGAGTTTAGAAGGACAGGAATTGCAAGTCCCAGGCAAAGAGGAAGTGGGGAAATGTGACTTTAAAAACAAAGGATTGAAATTGGCTTTTTTTTTTCTGCAGCATCTCCAAAATTTAGTCATGGTTACTATAATGAGAAGGGACGATGAAATACAAATGTGTAACAGCACTGGGATGTGCTGGGCTCCTGCAAGGTCTCTTTTTAGGTGAATTAGGAGTTCAGTGCATATCACATCCATTTGATCATTTCATTACTCTCAGCTGTATAAAATTGGCAGTATTGTAGCATTGCTTCACTAACCCAGCTCAGAGACTAGTGTGACATCCAGTAACTTTTTCTAGACAGCTGCATTCCATACTGTGAAGTCTGTAGTACTGCAGAGATGTTTCCAAATGATTATTACTTAAACAGCCAATTAATTGCAAATTATTTATTGGGTTCTTAAAGTTAGCTCAGCAGACATCATTTGCTCTTGTTACCATGACACAGAATTAGTGGTATGGGTGTTAATGTGAGTGTCAGTAAATCTGAATGAGAAATGAGCTATAATCAATGATGAAAGGCTTTTAAGTTTTGAAGTAGTCTTACAACATTTGTTTCTTACAAGCAATACTATAAAAAGAAAATATGTAATGGCAGAAATCGTTCTTGAGTTCCCTTTGACTCTCCCTCTTTAATGGGACTCAGGAATTTAGTTATGTAAAAATATGACTAAGTCTCTTTTGCCTTTGAGGTATAGACCTGGATGAGATCCAGTATGAGATTGGATATCAGTAAATTGGAAAAGTTCTTTCCTAGTCTTTTTAACTTTGTATTTGGAACAAAACTACATCAAAAGCTGGAATAGGTTCCTCATCTAATTTTTCCGTGACCGGGTGGGTTTTTTGTCTTCAGATTGTGTCTGATTACTAAATTAAGCTCTCAGCATCAATAAATCATTCCCCTGCAGAGTAAAATCTTGTAATTTTTCATACATGTTGTCTTTTATACCTTTGAAATATAACTCTTAGGGCTGTGGAGCGAATCCCCGGGTAGATACAGCAAAGAGGGAGAGAGTAGAAAGGAATCCCAGTGCATATTGTATAGTTTGTTAGGGTGACATGCTGAACATATGGCAGAGTATTTGCAGGTGCTGTATGAACTCCTGGGAGCAGTGGCTGGTTGGGTTATGGAGTTTAGGTAGTGAAGAGTCAGTGTGGTTCCGTTATAGCCCAAATGAGGGTTTTTTCAGAAGCTTAATATGTACTGTGGTGTGATACATCTGTCACACCAGTGCAGTTACACTGCCAGGAAGTGTAAGGGGGTAGGGAAGCACAGAGGAGCATCATTCCTGATCCTGTATGAGCAGTGTTAAAAAACAAACCAACACAACTTGGCGTTGGAATCTGCATTCATACTGTTTAGAGGGTAAAGCAGAGTCTGCAGAGCCAAGCACGTGGAAAGTGTGTTCAGGTCTGAAGTGTTTGTGCTGCCTCGCCAAACCCATGTTCCAAATGGCATTGGAATATATTAACTTTTAATTTCTCTTAATGTTATACAGGACATCACAGAGTCAAAGTCTTAAAATGCAAACAGTCCGTTTGTTCTGTGTATCAGAGAGATGGGGGACAGAAGGGAAGAATGGAAATGATCTCGTACCCATATTATTATGTTAGTGGAAATTAGGCAAAATCTGTTAGTCCACAAAAACAGCTGGAATTTATCTTGTTGTGCGAGCCTTCAGCTAATTTTTTTCACTGTATCCTACCCAAAGGTATTTTTAAAACTGAATGAAGACAGCTCTTATTTTCTCCATTGTACTTTTATTGACACAGTCACAGATGTTATTACTATGCAAAGCACTATTATTATTTTTTCCTCTTAAGTACTTTCCCAGTTTCCCTTTCACTGTGACAATTTTTTCATTGTTGTTGGGAGATGGAACTATTTCATTCATGGGCCACAAATGTTTTAAGTATTTGAAATGTCCCATCCTTCTATTGTGCTTTTCCAGTTTATTATAAAATGCTCCAACCCTATTCAATATATTTTTGTTTAAACCTTCCATTCCTGGTATTTTTAAAACTGTATGTGTGTTGCTTTAGTTTTTCAAGATGTATCATCACTGTCATTTTAGCAATGAAATTCTGCTGTATCAATCACTTACTTCAATCTGATCTATTGCTTTCTTTGTATTTCAGTTTATCACAGCACTTTCTCTCATCTCCTCTGTCATCCATAATTTCTCTGTTTGATTCACACCCGCTTGCAGATCTACTTTGTATCCTCTGTATGTTTTATTTTAATTGGGCATCTGCATGACTTGAAATAAAAATGTTAGTTTTTTCATCTTCCAGATTTACAAAATTATTTCATATTATTTAGTAGTAAACTCTTGAAATAAACAGTTGTAGATTCTTATTATTTTTTTATTTCACTGTAATAGTAGCTGTAAGTGGACATAGAAATGCTTCCAAACAATTTGCTTTTCAATAATCGACTTGGTTTTCCACCGGAATGTTGTAAAAAGTGCTATTCATTAATGGTTCTTTCTTGCACTTCTGAGCATGTTGTCATGTTAAAAAAAAAAAAATCAGAATTTTTCTTCTGTCGTTTTTTTCTTTCACAATAATCTTGGTCTGTAATGTGGCATTTATTCTACTTATGCTTGCAAACACTTTCATTTTAAAAAACTACTGGACAACTCTATTGAATTCCATCAATAATACTGTGGTGCTGTTAACTGGTTGGTATTTAAATTTACTTTTTATTTTAATATTTAAATGTATTCTTACATTTAAAGGACTGCATTGGTATTTTATTTGTTTCTTTAGCTGCTCAGTTTGTCAGATGGCAGATATTGTGCTCGCTGGACTCAGCACCATTGCCTTGCCTCAGCGTTTGCTCTGTTCTCCCTATAAACTCAGTTTAGTAGTCTGGTTGATTTTCCATTCCTCTTGTACAAACATGTATCTTCCAATACTTCCAATTCACATTGAGCAATAAGAAATTGTCAGTACCTGTTTTTCTTGACTGCTAAGTATCAGGTGTAATTTAACAGTCATTTTTGGGAAGTATTCTTTCAGCCCATTGCCCCTTGTCAGCAACCTTCCTCAGCCAGGTGTGCCTGGGTATTATTCTAATACACAGCTCTTGCCAAGGCCTGTTACCGCCTAGATTTTGACAGTTAAGCATCAAAAGTTACACTTCAAACACTAATATTCATATTAAAAAAATACCTTGTTTAATCTTTTTTTTTTTTTTGCCCCTAGCTCCTTCATGCCTGAGACCAGTATTTGAGGTAATGCAATTTCCTGAAAATTTAAGGCTATCCACATAACAATGCTTATGGCCTAAGATGCAGAGCATCCTCTGCCTTTTCTGAAAATATATATATATTTTTTCAAAAATAGATGTCTGCCCTCATTAGTGTTGAGTTCAGACATGAGCAAGTCCATCTGTTTCTGGCAGGGTTTTGTAGAGGGCTTTCTATACATTTTATTTGCATGTATCTCCTAAATAATGCTGTTATTTCACCCAAATCCCATGAAAAGAGTGCGGAGCAAATGAAAAAGCTGGACTAAATTCTTTGTATTGCAGTTTATGGAGTCTTTTGTATTAAAACTGTTGTTGATCTCTTAGGTTTCATGTTCTTTAGCTACAAGCCAGAGCATGTTGACATTACTAACAATTTCCAAGTATGTTTTCACCCCACACACACGAAAAAGAGAAGGAGCCCCTTCAGGTACCATTCCATGTCCAACTCCAATCTCTCCACAACTTTATGTGCTGAGCAGAAAAGCCAAGTAAGTGAAATACAAGGGAGAAGTTTGTCATCATTGTTCTCACCATTGACTCCAGCACATTTAAAGTCTAGTTTTTATCTCTGGCAACTGAGTATCTGTTCACAGAAAAATACTGGAAGTTCTTGGAATTACAAACATATCGAGTCATGAGCCAAGTTTTCCCTGGCTAAGGAGTGACAAAAGCTGCCAGTTGATCTGAATTTTATGTGATGTTTTTTTCTGTTGAGAACTACTGTTCACTCTGAGATCATTAAAACTTATTGCAACTAGGATCCAATGTTAGATTTTAATCATTGTTCCAGAGTTAGAATGTGAATTCTCACTATGGAACACCAATGAGTTCATAGCTGAAGTTGTTCATCTTGAAATTTTACAATTAAATTAAATTTTATCCCAGTATATTAGTAATTTTAGCAGAATGTTCTAATCCAAAATGAAATCAGATGTTCTTCATGGAAATAGGGAAGTCCAGACAATGGGTATTGTATTTAGGTTACCAGACTTGTGGGGGTTTTTTAATTTTATTTTCATTGTTTACATTGCAGGGAACACTCTTTGCTCATTTTAAGGAGTAAAGCTATTAGTTTAAAACCCTTTTTTTTGAAGTTTGTATCCAAAAATATTTCTCTTGAGTTGTATAAAACATTAGGTCTTCTGGAAATTCATTGCCCTCCTGAATGGACTCCTGGTGAGTGAGGCACTTTTATGACTCCCTTAAAAAACAATTGCAGGCATTCCAAAAATAAACAATACGTTGATTTGGGGGGACGTTTTAATGAGTATTTTATAATTATTTGTTCTCCCATGTTTATTTCAGTATGGTATGTTTTAATTTTCAACTTGATTTTACTGAGAATTCTCTTGTAGCAGCAGAGAGAGTAGAGCTTTGGAGCAGGAACCAATGCTGTTTCAATTCCCATGTGCAGATACAGGACTGAGTAGGATATTTCACTGATTTCCATGAGTTCTGGAAGAAGAGCTGGAATAGTTCAGTTACATAGGCCAGCTGCTTTCTACTTCTTTTTGCATTTTGCAATTAGGGTTTTTTGCATTGGCAATTTTGATCTCATTTCCTAAATTAGTTTTTCCTTCTGTGTCTTTCATTAATAAATTTCACATGTGATTTTCTTTTGTTTTATTTTTCTTCTTTCAGGGCTGTTTTTGATGAATAGTTGACCATACAGTTACATTGGATT
The DNA here is from genome assembly GCF_009829145.1 of Chiroxiphia lanceolata. Taxonomy (NCBI): domain Eukaryota; kingdom Metazoa; phylum Chordata; class Aves; order Passeriformes; family Pipridae; genus Chiroxiphia; species Chiroxiphia lanceolata. The sequence goes on along the minus strand of NC_045647.1, from coordinate 21,957,420 downwards.
TGGTTTTTCCTGCCCGGGGTGTAAATTATTGCAAGTGACAATTCTTATTTTATTGGCACAATAAGCCAGTCATTCATTAAATATTCACAGAGCAGCTCTTGGTACAGCAGAAACCCTGATGCTGATATTGCAGAAGAGCTTTATTTGAAATATTGGGGATAAGAGGGACTTCACGTCATTGGATTGCTTGATGTCCCAACGGAACAGCAGTTGCACGCCCATGAAAGCTCTCCTTGTTGCTTTTGGACAAGATTTACTTTTTACTGCTGAATCTGTAAATAATCCAGGAGATCCTGTTATCACCAGAAGTACAGCTTTTTCTTTTCAGTTCATGTTCAGCAGCTGCAGGACTTTTTCTGATTTTAATTCCTGGCAATAACATTTTGTTCACCTTGAGTGAGCTCACGTGGAAGATGATAACATTTAGAACCTGAAAAATGTTGTGCAGCCAGTATGAACCCAGTTGCCTGGGATTTCAGACAGACTTCTCAGCCTTAATTTCCACTCTGACAAACCTCTGTGTGTGTCACTTAATGTTCTCAGCAAGTTTTTCCTCTAGTCCTTTAATCCATTAGGTAGAAACTTTGCAGTGCTGTGCTGCCCTGGGGATGCAGCAGACCTTGCGTGGCTGCAGGAGCAGGAGGGGGCTTAACAAGGACTATTGAAACACCTTCTGGATCTGCACATGAGTAGCACAAATATAAATAGTGGACCATGTTGACATGAGTACAGAGACAGAGACTGATCAGATTTTGAAGGTCCGTTCTCCTTTAAGGGAACGTGGCAGATTTTCAAGGTTACTGCTGTTAGAAAATTATAAACTAGAAAAATACAGATCAAAGATACAGTGATCATCTTCCAACTTTACAAGAGCATGAAGACATTCTGTGAGAAACCAGATCACTTCTCGGTTCTCCAGAACAACACAGGGACAGCATCAGAAAGCAGAGCTTACAGATCCTGCTCTGATATTCAGGAGGCTCAGGAGGGGACATGGATGCTGTGGAGCAACACTACTCTTCTGGGATTTGCTGTCTTACAAAGCATGTTACAAACCTACTTGCAAGGATTCCTTATTTTTTTCTCTGAATCAGTATTTCTAACTGTGACAGAGTGATTTATCTCATGGTTCAGCACTGGCTTGGCCTCAGCAGAAAGATCCAAGAAAGAAATGGATGTAAGCATCAGCGCAATAGTAAGTAGGTGTGTTCAGAAGGTGAAATGAAGCTGGTTTAGTATAAGTTCAGTCTTGACTGGGCTCTGTGATTTCTAATTAATTGATGAATTTTACAGAAGTTTTATTTCATTACATAAAAAGCTTTGCAAAAGATAAATATTTTTATTGTAGAGCAGCTGAGAAATTATCTTCTCTGTGTATTTCTCCACTCTGGGGTTTCTACAAAACTCACAGATGCAGAAAGAAGGTCATTGAAAAGCATTCTGTTACTGCTTTCATGCTCTATTAAAAATGGTATTTGTATTTTTTAGTTGCTAAAGAATAATTTTAGTTTGGGGGATTTAGAAATACTCTACAGTTTACTGGGTATAACTGCCCTGAGTGTCAGGTGATGTTATCCCGACTCTTGGAGTGTGATGCTGCCAAACAGGCAGCAGGATGTGTTCCCACACATCCAAGGACAGGTCCAAAACCAAGGAAGTGGAGCTTACTCAAAATGGGAAATTTCACATCCTCTCTGCTGACTGGGAGATGAATTGAGGAAAACTAATGTTACTAAGTGGTGTGTCAGCAGTTCCAAGGGAATTATTGGAGTGGGAAGAAAACCTGGATGACACTTGGTAGTCACCTGTATTAATAACACAACTCTGCAACTAAGGACCTTTTCAATTTTTAGTTGCAATAACTGTATTTTCCTCAACTGCATCTTAAAACTATGAGTATACTACTCTGAAATAATGTTTATATAGTTTTGAAAACTCCTTTAAAATTTTATTGTGCAACTCTCCAAATATTTCCACCCCAAAAATACCGGCAAATAGATTTCTTGCTGCTAAACTGTTCCACACTTAAGTCAAAAAAAGCGAGTGGATAAGTGAATTATCACAGAGAAAGCAACATATTCACATTGTATTTTCCTCCCAAGTTTTTCACAGGACTAAATGAACGTGCAACCTCTGTTTGAAATAATTAGTCGTGGTTTACTGGGGGAATTTTGGTACTTTCATGTTGTACTTGCTTTTGATCAAAATTTTCCTCCACTGCCTTGTTTAATTCTGGTCATCTGGATTAAAAGGCTCTCTTAAATACAGATTGTAACTTTCTCATTTGGAGTGCACTGCCATAAAATTCTGTCAGGTTTCCAGCTTTCTTCATTAAAGCTTGCTTTATTATGGTTTGTCATCCATTAAGTGATTGTTATGCACAATGGGTACTTGATTATAATTTGCTGAAGCTGGGAATCAGTTACAGCAGTAACCCAGTTCTGTAATTAAAAGAGAACATGTTTATACCTGCTAGGATCTTGAGAGTGAGGAGAAAACCCAGTTGAAAGGCAACAATTTCTGCTAATAAGACATTTAAGCACTTTAATCTGACAGTATTTTGTACCGTGTTGTGGAAGTGTGACTTTCTGCATAATAACTATATTTGAACCAAAATTCCTGGTTGTGACAGGGATAAAAGGGCAGTTTCATTTGCTGTAAATCTTCTCACAGCTTTTGTTTTTGTTTTGGGTTTAGAAAAGGGATGTACATTTCTGTTAGAAGAGAAGCAATTGGGGATCCTTGAATCCTCTCCAGGTTCTGTTTCTGCTCTTGTGTGTTTTTTGTTGGGGAGCTCAATCTCTCTTTTATTATTTTTTACACCTGTAAAGTTTTGAAAAATTATGAGAAAATTACCAGTTTTAAAATTATTTTATGAGTTTTTTTCATAGCTGCTTGTGTCATTTACTTTTGTATTTTTGTTGTTGTGGAGTTGCAAGATACCTAAGTTTGTCTTGGCTGTGTAGTTGAACTGTTATGGACAAACAATAGCATGACATAGCTGATGGTGTAATTGAATCTGATTCTTAGCAGTATGTTACTGATAACCCAAAGTATATACATGATAAACTTAGAAAATATTTCTTTATAACTTTGAAGTAGCACAGCTTTGCAATAATTTTTTTTCCCTAACCTGTGTCTGTCCTATCTCCTAACACTCCATCTTTGAGATGCCTTTTAGAAAATCTTCACCTAAAAAAGGTCTCTGAGAACTGAATCTGTGGATGTTTGGTGAGATGAAGCTGATTAATTAAATAATTTCACTTCAAATTTTGCAGGCATCTGTTTGACTGAAAACTAGATGAGGAAAACTAGAGATGCAAACACTGTGTGTGCAACAAATTCCTGTCTTGCAATTACCTATTAGTCTGCAGGGAATTGTTCATATAAGTAGGTCAGAAATGTGCTTTTTAATATCTCTCAAATTGGGTCTCTCAAAGGAAATACAATTTGCCTGTTGCACTGAAAAAGATTTTATTGTAGGCTGTGGACTAAACAAAAAAAAATGAAGGAAACTTGCAAAATTTAAGTGCTCTTTCCCAAAATCTCATCACAATTGTTGATGATGTCATCAGGAGTTTTCAATCTCACTAAACAGGTGAGGAATAGAAATGAATAAATCCAGTACCTCATAATTCTATCTTTACTCAGCATAGTGAACCCTGATGTTCTAGTGAACATACAGTTGAGATATGCAAGTTTTTTGAGGGTAATTTAAATAATTTGGAAATTTAGAGTTACCTGAAAAATCCCTTCTCCTTTCAAACAAATCTTTTATTTTTATGAGGGGTTTTTTTTTAAGCTTTGTTGATTTCAGAAAAAGTAGAAGGTGTTTCTTGTGAGTCTAATCTTCTCAATGGCAAGTCCTTGCACTGCCTTTGCCAATAGTTGATTTCATATTCAGTCCAGTTTTCTTTTCACATATGTGAAATAACAGTTTGGCAAGTGGTAAACAAATTATATAGTGTGAAGAAAAAAGGCTTGTATTTTTTTTTAGAGTGAAAATATATTTTTTATGAAATAATCCTTTCATTGAAGTGAATAATTAAAGCTAAAATAAATAAGATCTTATAAAAGATTACACAGTAATTATATAACTTTTAAGAAGGAAGGGTTCACGGTAATGAAGTATTTTCACTTTACTAGGTTTTTCTTGGAAAAGTACAGTGTCATGTGATGATGTACCACAAGGTGTGAGAGTAGTTTGCTGGTACAAAATCCAAACATCACAAAGACCAGATGTTTATCAGCTGTGTCCTATGGACTAGAGCAAAATAGTTCTTATTTAAAGTTTGTTGTCTGGTTCTGCACTGTAACTCCATGGTGGGCATTCATACAGGGTGACTGGTGTATGACCTAGAAGGGATTTGTGTTTGGAGAAAGAAAATTGTTTATATGACTCCATAGTCAATAACCTGTTAGAACTGTGAGGAAAAACCAGCTGGAGCTATTCGTAGTTCAGGAAGTGCTGGGCATGGCTGGTTCTCTATGGGCTTCTTCAACCCTTCCTTAGAGAATTAGTGCACCTTTGGTATTTAGAGAAGCCTTCCTCTTCCCAGCCCTCTTCACTTAGCAGTGTTTTTGAGAGTTATCTGGGTAGAGACACGAGGAAATTCCTCTCATTAAGGCAGTAGTTAAAATGCACAGTGTTCTGGGTTTTGATAGTTTTGAACCTCTTAAGAATTTCACCCACATGTCCTATTATATTGAATACAAACTGAATCAATTCCTGTATCCCCAGAGTGTTTATCTGACACCCGGGGACATTCGCAGGTGATATATGTTACCGTATTTATGGCATAATGTACTGTTGAGCAGCAGCTGATAACTGGTCTCTGGTTTAAATGCAGCTGCATTGCTCTGCTCTGCTCGTTTTCATCAGAATTATATCAATATTCTCAGTGTGTGTCTGTGTGTGTAATTTTAATACAACCCCCCCCTCTGTTCTTACTAATTAATAGATGCATTGTGACATAATTGAAGGGCAGTTTCAAGTGGAAAACTAAACTGCAACTTGTAGTGCTTTCACCTGTTTAAATATTGTTTAGCTCATTCTTTGCTGGATGCAACATGTGCTTTGGTTCTGTACTCTGGTTTCCTATGGTGCCACTATACTCTTGCAAAGCTTAAAACAACTAATATTTTTTTTTTCTTATTGTAAGCAATTATAGATATTTTATTCACATATCTGCCTGACCGCTTTCGTAGAATGACTAAGACTCTTAAACTGATTTAGATACCTAATGTTACCAGTAACATGATAATTTCAGGGGCAAAAGGGAAAAGTTAGCAAGGCTCGTTTAAAAAAATAAAATAAAAAAATAAAGAAGGCAAAGCAAAACCCAATCTCTACTTCCTCTGTGATAGTTCCAGTTCCAAAACACTAAACTAATTATGTTGAAACTGTGTATTCTGAGCTGGGAATGCATTCTTTTACCATTTATTTCTATTGTCCAGAAAAAAAGAAATGCATTTTTCCAATAAGCTGATTTACCATCTATTTCAACATTGCTGTGTTATCTGTGCCTGATTAGAAGTGCATATGTACTTGATTTGACGTGGGAAGTTACAGTCTGACAATAACATAACAAAAATTCATGGTGAATTAAATGATATTTTGGTTCATTTTAGTTCTGAAATTTATCTGTCAATCTATAATTTTAGCAAATAACAAGAATGTTTTTATATGAACATGCAGGATCTTGTTACTAATCAAATATGTTAAGGTCACTCCTATGCAAATATTGTAAGGGTTTGGATGGTCTTTGCACAAAGCCTTTTATCACAAAGCCCTTTACTGAAAGAATTTTCTTTCAGAAGTTAGAATCAAATATTTACTGAGGGCTGTTGCTCTCTGAAGAATGCTCATTCAACCTTTCCTGTTGTGGTGCACTGATAATAAAGTCAGGTTTTAAGGCATGGTCTTTACATGATTGTAACTCTAAAGCTAATTTATTCCTCCAGTTCTTTCCATAGGGCAGGCAGGATTTGCTTGTTCCTGTTATTTGTATTGAATTTAGGTATTTGTAGTAACATTCGAATACTTAGATTAGAATTTAAAGGTATTTAGTGTCATTCCCCTTTAACGTCATAAGGTACAGTTACAACATGCAGTTACTGTGCAGCCACTGTGTCATTTCAGGGGCTGTGTTTTGAACAATTTAAAACAATGCCCATATTTGCAGATACCTTTACAAAATACAACTCCCTTTGATTTGTTCTGACGAAGAAGTGGGAAGGGAATTAGAGTAGATTACATCTGAAGTACTTATATGATGCTCACAGTACAATTGTATCTTTTTGAAGGATTAATTTGAGCAGTGAAGCCTCTGGGGTATTTCACAATAACTATCAGAATTTTCACACACACTGATCTTCTCCGAGATCTTGAACTCCTTGAAGTTACTCAATGCCAGTCAATATCTTTGGGTTATGAATTAGTTTTTAATTAACTTCATTAATTTTGACAGAAATTAATGTATTGACTTCTTGAGAGCTCTTGCTTGTGTTGCAGACTTTTCCCAGGTGTCCTCCATAAATTCTCTTGGGAAAATAAGAGAAATTCAAACTTTGTAAACAAATACGCAAGTATTACAAAATTTGATTCCTAATTATGTTGTCTTACACTTGGCACTTAGTCTCATCATGTCTCAAGTGTAGTTGGTTTCACAGTGTTCTTCCTCTTCACAGAGGAAGAAATAAATGAAAAAAATGGTATCTTCAGCAAATGGGACCCCAGTATTGTCACTTGTGCTTTAGGCCACTGACTAATGCTGTTTCTTAGGGGACTCTGTCAACATTTTGCCAACTAGGAGAGAAAAAAAAGAAACTTTAGCAGTGAAGAGGTAGGTAAGAAATTACCTTTGTATTTATTCTATGTTGTGTTTTGTTGTTAAGGAAGAGATTTGAAAAATCAAAGTATCAAAGCTGTACTGGAAGTAGTTGAAATTCATTTTTCTCCATTTACCAGTCAAATGTCATTCCTATGTATTAAAATACTCATTTCAGATATTATGAAACGTGGGATAAAAATAGCACTAAGTGCAAATTTGGGCAGTGGCTTTTGTATGCACTTAGCTCCTGAACTCTACTGCTGCACAGTGCTGCCACTGACATTTTTGCTGCTGTTATTTGAAGGGGGGTTTTGTTGTTAATATTTCAGCAAAACCTATAGGGCTTCATGTCCGTTAAGCCTTGTATTGTGATTTAAACAGTGTGGTTTGAGTATTTAGAAACATTAGGCAAATAAACTAAACCTGGAAGAAGCAGGTTAGCTCAGGCTCTGAGTGATTGCTTGATACAAGGGACTCAGCATTTTCTGACTGCTGATGTTATAATTCATCGAATATTTGAATAAGAGCAGAAGAGGAGGGGTTTGGCTTGGCTTCCCAGATGCCTTCCAGCTCTTCAACAAAACAGTAGCCCTTGCTTGTCCTTGTTTCCATGGGTGCATGAGAGTCATAAGAAAGCAATTTAAAAAATCAACCAAGTAAGGACATACAACTGGAAAATAAACTTCATGCAAGACTTGCAATTAAATCATGAAAAATTTTTGCAGAAGCATCTGGCTATAGTGTTCCCTAAGAGCCATGGTGTGAGATTACCAAGCCAATGTGCAGCAAATGCTTCCCTCCCTCCTCCTCCCCCCCCTTGCTTTTCCACAGCAGTTTCAGACTGCCAGGGTGTGATCGAGGCTTATTCTGCTTTGGTTTGTCTTTTTAAATTGTTGGCCAAGTACCTGTGAATGGGAACTGTAGCTGTGGCACTTGGGAATGTGGTATAAAGATGGAATTCTTTGGTGGAGGGCTTGTTTTTATTTTGTATCTCTGCCTCTGTATTATATAAGATGCTGACCAAAATCTAGGATATTAGAATATATTTGCAGATGAAAAGTTAAACTTCTACTGTATGTGGTGGTTTGAAAATTAGGAGGTAAAACCTTCTTTGAAAAAGCTCAGTAAGTGCTGGATTTTGGAAGTATTTATGCTGTCATGCTGTGTTTGTTTTAGTTATCTTAAATAAAAAAATATATAACAGTCAGGGAGTTGTTCTTTAATGTGTGCAAGTTGTCATTTGGGGCATTTTCGTAATCGTGTTGGATATTTTAATATTTAAAGCAAAAAAAATTCAAATATCATTTGAGTGTAAAAATCTTTTTCCTACCAGAAGGAAAATAATCTTAAACTGTTAACCTGTCTTTGCTTGTTTGGACTTGGTAATCTTAACTAACCTCTTAACTGTTTGTTTTGACTGAATTTTTCCTCATAGTCAAAAAAGTAAGATTACACCTGTCCATTGTTTCATTTACTGTGGTGTTTATTATGGTACTGTTTAGAGGGAAGTCACAGCTTTCAATAGGTATTGAAACCATGTTTCTGATTAAGGTCAAGGTTAAACTTAAAGAAAATAGGCACTTTGCAAAACAACTCTGCTTATAAGCGATACCGGCTTCATTTGTGTGAGGCTGAACAAAACTCATTCTGCTGTTGTGAAGAAAACACCTTGGGCCATAAGCATTTGTAATTTAAAAAATAAAACTCTTGTCTTCAGTTCACAAGAATTTGGTGAGTGTCGAGATTTTGACTTTAAGTTGCCGATGCAAACAGAGGGATCTTTATTCTGAGGGGACTTTTTGTAGAATCCTGAGGAACAGGTTTGGTTTTAAAAGTGATTTCATTCCACCCATTCACACTTGTATCTGATGTAATTTAAAAAAAAAATAATCTCCCAAACCCAGTAAGGGCACTGCACTTGGAACATTTCTGTCTTTCTAAGCAGGCAGTACTGTCAAAGGTGGGAAAGCAAAATGACATTATCCCAGGCTGAGGAGAAGGTTTAAAATGGGATGAATTTCCTGTACCGTTATGTGCAAATTATATTTGTGACATGAGTAAATGAGACCTCAGGAGAGAATCTTGTATTCCAGCAGACTCCAACACAATGTTCTGGAGACCTGGAGCTGTTTGGGGTTGACAGGGGAGAGCCAGTTTTGTCTGTTCTGATACTTCAAGGGTGTTTACAGAGAAAATGGAGTCATATCATTCCTGGAGGTGTCTGGTGACAGGACAGTCATGAGAAATTCTGATTTGGTATGAGGAAAAAGGTTGTGTGCTTTTTTTTTTTTTTTAATGAGGTTGGTTAGCCAGGGACAGAAGAAACTTATGGGGTCTTCTTTCTTGGAGATACCCAAAATTTAACTGGACAAGGCTTGAGTCTCATTTCCTTGACTTTGCTTGGTGTGGGGGTTACAGTAAATGACCACCAGGTGTCCCAAACTTATTTTTTCTCTAATTCTAAGTAAAATTATAATAATTCTTAAGAAAAACACACATGATGCGTAGATCTGTCACTGTGTGCTGGTCTTGTGTTTCACTAAGCCTGCATTTCTGAAAGCTTTAATCACATTTGAACTGCACTGAAGTCTCATATTGAGCTCATGTTGAGCCATGCTTTTTACTTAACAGAAATAAGAGTTGCCCCTGATTGTATTGCTTAATTAATTTGCAGTATAATTTTCCTGAAAATAATTTGAAAACTTTTTAATTCATTGATTTGAATGGAATTGATGGCATAGAAGGGGAAATGGTTTTTTTACAGTAGAAACAAGCTAATTCTGCATATGACTGAACATTCAGAAACATTCTAATGTGGCTGGTTTTGGATATAGGACATGATACTAAGAAGACAGCTATTATTGTCCACATCAACTATTCATGAATCCTGCTTCTGAACTTGGGGCTCTGTTGACACATGCAAGAACAAAACAAAACAAAGAAGTGCTACCTTTTTGCTAAACTTCAGCTTTATAATTATTAGATCTATCTCTGGTCTACCAGTCCTCCTGTCTTGCCCCATAGCAAAGCTGCTGTTTCTATTTTGTCAGAACAAGCAGTTTTCGAAAATAATTGCTGTTCTAAATTAAATATAAAAAAAGTCCTGCTGGACAATGTTGTTCCCATATCTGGCTTCCTTTTTGGAGAAGTAATTTCTGCTCACAGTTCTAGTGGTTTCTGCTGCCAGGAAGAGACAGGGAATTTTTATAATTCTTGCATTCTACTCATTAATTGAATATATTGTGTATCAGACTGAGGTTTTGTTGGAACTTGGCAGGACTGCTCAGCTCTGAGATCTCTGGATGTAGAGCTGACCATAACCCTTTTTGTTCATGCTTGTCATCAATTTTTATGCAAGGTTAATAGCTATGTACCATAAACCTGGATTTGGCAAAACTTTACCTTAAGGATGATTGTGCTAGGCCACGCTATTGTTGGGTTGAGACAGCTCGTTCCTGTTTTAATGCTTTCTGTCCATAGACACAAATAGCTTAAAACGGTGTTGAACAAGTCCAAACTACGTTGAAACCATGTTTAGTAATAAACACACAAAACCAGTTTTGAACAAGTTGAAAATTTTATAAGGAGGCCAAAGGAAGTTTTGCTGTTGACTCTCATACAGTGTAATAAGGTTCAAGCTTTTCTTCATCAGTGTTATGAGAAATAAAAATATGGTTTTTTTTATATAGGCGTATCGTAAAGTTGTGAGATGTCCAAGTTCCAAAAACTGGATTTAGGAACTTTTTTGAGTTTCCCTTTCAAAGTCTCACAACACAAAGAATTGAAAATTGGTTCTAGCTACAGCTGCTGGAAATAGGTTATAAACTAGATTACTTTGTCTAAATTAACTGGCAATGGAGCTTTTAAAAATACAACTGGGTGTAACTGATGGATGACTTCTTTAAACTGTAGTTTAAGTCATACGCAAAACATTAAAAAACATAAAGATTGTGCGTCCGAGGCTGTAATTTTTTTGTGTCTCGGTAGGAAATGGCTTTCAGATTACTTGGAAGACTTGCATTCAATACTCAGTCTGTGTATCTAAGTCCACTGCATATGCATATATTCATTTAAGTACTGTGACTCTTTTATAATCAAGTAAAATAGTGAAAAAATCATCATTTTCTGAACTCATTTTCAGCATGTGTTGCAGTATTGTGTTTTGTACTGTTGAACTCTCTAAATCTTAGAAACAGTGTTAAAATGAGTTATTAATGTATACTGTAGGCTTGCTTAAGCTGAGAATAGATATGCTGTTTTGTAGAAACAAATATAATTGACTTCAGCTGCTTTTAACTATTTGCCTCAGGCTACTAAATTAACTTTTCCATTCTCTGAATAGTTACCCTGACAAGAAGTCCCTCTTGTTTCCTGCTCTCAGTTCTTGCTCGACTGTGTGGATTGAGCTGTGTGATTTAACATTAAAATGAGGTGATGTGGGTTCCTTCCCAGTTGTAAAACATATCGCCCTGTTCCAGGAAACACCACCCACTGTTGTTTCCAAGACTTTGCAGGTCTTACGTACATTAGGTAATTTAATTGTGATACAGTAATTAAAACCAGAAGTTCTTTTGCTCCCCACAAAAATAACCCCTGTATTATGTTCTTTTATAATATATATACAAATTTAAAAACCAAAGACGTACTGGTTTAAAAGTAAACTGGCGGAAGAAATGAATGCAACTCCAGAGACGTTACAAGTCACAGTTACAATCTATTAAAAAAAAATTACAATAAATGCAATGATACAGGGAAAACTACTTTTAACCCCCAAAGACAGATGTATAACCCAGCACCCTGGGACAAGAACAGAACAGTGTTTGTTGTCCCCTGTGCTGAGCACCCACGTGGCCCCCCTGGGTCCAAAATAAAAGGAAAGGAAACCTGTTGGTCCAGATGATGGTGACAGTCCTGTCAAAGTAATGATCACAGTATTCTTAGCTGGGATGAACAAATCCATCCCTGCAGCACTTGAATATTATTTACTGATTTCTTACTAACCGTCAATTTACAGATGGTAACTTTTGGGGTTGTTTTTTTTTCCAAATCAGTGTACACCTTTGACAGCTTGTTTTAAATTTTGCATTTTAAGGAAAAAAATTGGTTTTGGTTAGTTCTCAAATAAAAGCCATTTTCGTAATGGAAAGGAAAATTTAAGATGGGTGAAATATGAAGAATGAAGAATATATGCTGGTCTTTGTATATATAGTAGAGGCAGTAAAATGTGTAAACAGATATTTATAGAACACTTAGAACTTTCAAAAAACTGTAGAAATTGAAATTCTGGAGAATTTGTGCATGTAAATACTGCAGCAAGAAATAAATAAGATTACAAGGATTGTTGGACATCTATTAATCTTTTAAAAACATGTTCATGCAAGACTTCTAAGAACTGTGGAGTGGTTGTGCAAAGGATCTGCTTTCAGTTGATGTCCTCACTTGTGCACTCTGCAAATGTGTCAAATTGTGTAGATATGACAAATGGTTGCTGCCTTTTATCTTTTCCCTGGAAGGCCTCAGCTATCCTTGCACCTCAGCTTCTAATTCTATCTGTGGTTCTAAAAAAAACCCTATGAAAATAGCAAATTGTGATAGTATGTTGTGTACTGAAAAGATAAGAACATGGTGATAACAAGCCACAGTGGAAAAAAAGTCTTATTTCCCACTCTAATTATTAGCTAGTAATTTTAAAAAGTAGTGGTAGTAATACCCTTAGCATTTCTTTTGACTCCTTGTTTTTCATTGAAGCAATAGAACTAATTTTTGAAAAATAAATATTATAGCTTATCTTGAAAGGGATTCTTTCTCAAGGGGGAAACCTTGGTAAGTTCATGAACTTCTTCCAACAGTAGGATTAAGATCCTGATGTGCCAGATTATCAAAGACATTATTACATTGGTGAAGATGAGAAAGAAACTCTGAATAGTATTTCAGTACTGCCAAGTCTTCACAAGCTTCTGATTCAAATGCTTGCAGTAACAAGAATATTGTATAATGAAATCTGTAGAATGTGTTGCAGTGCTGTGGTGCCTCTGCCAAGGAGCATCAGTGTGCATTTCAGCTGAAAAAATATGCCAAATACTGGGATGTCTGAGTCTAGAAATAAATATTTTGATTGGCCATATCTTTAAAATGTGTTTCCATTAATTTTATTAAGACTGTCGTTCTTCCAGAACTGCTGAACAAACACTTTGGGATCTGATCCTTCATCATTTAGATAAATGCCAAAATTCCAGTTGACTTCAAAGAGAGCAGAATTAAGATCTTAGTCCCCAAAAGACACATTCTGATTTTATCTCATAAACAGGAGGGTAACGTGTGATAGTTTGACAGAACAGAAACAAGTGCCTGAAGGGAAGTGGCAGTTGGGTGAGTCTTCTGCATTAAAATCACCACTGAAGGCCTGTGTTAGTTTGTGCCAGGGAGGCAGCCTAATATTAAAGATGTTGTCTCTCATTAGACATGCAGTTAAGCAGTCAGGTACTAGCAGCTTACACTTACCAAGCAAACTCCTTCATCAATCCAATTGTCCAAATTATTGGTTGCTTCTAGCTTTTTAAATCTGTGATTCTCCACCCTGAGTTGGTGATGTGAAACAGTCAACGAGTGATCATATAACTCTGGCAGTCTAAGGAATAAACACAGCAAGGTTTGTAGAGAAGGAAATTATTGTATTAGATGTACTGACATAGTTGGAAAAGCAAAATAACCTCTTGATGTAGAATATTTACATGTCAAGAAAAAGCTGAAAAGTTTCAGTTGGCTGGAGCTGAGATTGAATAGCAAAGTTCCTCCTTGGCTTCATCATCATCCAGTCATTTCCATTTTCCTTTTTTTCCCCCTTAGGAACTGGTGTTAGATCCTGTTTAGAGTTTGTTCCTCAAAGGTAGATGACTTTCCTAAGCCATTTCAGAGTGCAAATTCCTCCCCAGCTGTGTTGGCCATCTCTCCAAGCAGGATGAGCTGCAGTGTGGACAGGTGGGAGCAGGCAGGGAGTGTGTTGGGCTGGTGGCTCTGCCAAAGCCATGCTTGAATTTATCAGATGACTGACAGAGAATTAAGTGGTCAGGCTTAAATGAGGGAATGTGAGCTCAGAGAGGGTTTGATTTGATGGAAAGAAATGGATGATTTGATGGAAACTGTCTTGTTGTTGATAACTGGATGCTTATCATATTCCAGGCAGCTTTGGCTGCTTTTGATTTGTCTTGAGACTATTGGCTGTAATACACATTGCGGAATTTTTAGATTAAAAAAAAACCTGCTTAAATATAGCTCCTTGTTAACTTCTTCTTTCCAAATTCTCTGCATCTCCTATCCCTTCCTGTATCTTACTTTCTCTTCTGAATCAATGATGGCAGCTATACCCGTTTATAAATTTCTAATTAAACATAATTTTCTCGCATTATACCAAGCCAGGTGCCAAGTTTTTTAGTTATACTGATTCACAAGATCATTATTTTGCTTCTGCATGTTACTGTTCACAACTTAGTTAATATGTGGCATCTCTAAGAAATTATCCATGTAAGAATCATGAGTTGAAGAGAAAATCATAGATATTTAACACTTTATTGGTTGATATTCTGCTCAAAATACTCTGAATGTAGAGATGTGTCAATAATTAGGTAGAACATCCTGTTTGCAGGAAGATGGAAAGCCAGAAGGAGAGGTGCCAGCAGCAGGGAGGTGTTTTAAGGTGACTTGATGGCATCTGTGGGCAGCAAATGGGCCTTTGATGTACAGCCTGAACTCTGGAACAGATCTGTGATTGGCTTGAGCTGCCTTAGCCAATGATGGCATCGTGGCAGGAGGCCTGCAGTGCTACCTAACATAGTTATTTAATACCAGCGAGCACTGCAGGAAAATAGTTATAAGTAATGGCAGTTATAAGTAATGGCAATTTTAATGCTTTTCCTTTCTGCTGACAGTGCCTGTGTAGCTGTTTGATTGCTCAATGTAGAGCAGGAGAGGGGAGCAGGACAATGTCCTTTGAAGCCAGTTGAGTATTTGCAGGAACATGTAACACGAGGCTGAGCCTGACTTTAACCTTACCAGGTACTAATGAGGGCTGGACTCAAAGTTGGCTACTGGGGCTCAGCTTGTGACACCTTGCTCTGGTGAGTGACACTGAGAATATATTAATATAGTCAGGATATAAGAGAATTGGGAGGTTGCTTGGTTTGTTATGTTCTTTGGTTTTATCTTGGATTTGGTCTGTGAGGGTCTTTTTAATTGGATTTTTTTTTTCAGGAACCTCAGTGTGGTTAATTGAAAACAATTTTGTTTAACAGACCTTAGCTCTACTAATTACCTCTTTCTATTTTATGATTATTTAAGAGAAGACCTAACTTTAGTAACAATAGTTAAGTCTCCCACATTCAACCTGTGGGAGACAAACTTCTTCTCTTGCATTTTAAAGTCAGAGTATACAGGTATTTGTGGAGAAGATGTGTGTAGCATCAGAAGACCTAACTTTTAGGGCTTCTCCTTTTTGATGTCTGGCTTCTTTCTAGTTAAACAAATAAACAACAAAAAAAAGTTCTCCTTTGAGCCAGAGATGGGAATTTCATTCAGCTGTGAAGACAGCTGATGTGCCTTGGGGCAAAATGTGGGAAGAAAGAGATGGCCATAAAAGGAGAAGCACTGGGGAATAAAATAATTAAAATTGCCAAACAAGAGCTTATAAATAAAATCTGTGAAAGCTTACTGTACATAAGCAAAAATCCAATTTAAGAGTATTGCATGCTATGTTGTGTCTTAAAGGGCTCATCCAGGTAACTTACCGGGTTTGCATTCACAGTCTTGTTTTGGGCTTGGTACTATGTTGGAAAATTGTTGCCATGTTCCATAAGGGTATGCACATCATGTACATATAATATATATAATTTCAAATTGCATTTGGATTTTTCTTCAGGGTATTTTCAATATATTTGTTAGAGCATTTTTTGTTCATAAAAAATTAATGACAGCATGAGGCAAAACTTAAAAATTCAAATTGGCATTGCAGTGCTGTGAACTCCCTTTGAATTTTGCAAATTCCTGAAACATGTTCTCTATAAGTCTTATGTCTCCAATTATAAATATTTCTTCTTAGGTAGGGGTGTAATTCCTCAAAATGAAATAAGTTACTCTTTAGACTTTCTATTCTGACTCTTGGTGAAATTATGTGCATTCAACCCAGGCCATTCTATGATTCTCTGATCTTGGTCATGGTTCTAATTATTATATTTGAAAAGTCTTATTTGGATGTAACTTGGACATTGTTGTATGTCCCTTCTGTGGTTCTGTGATTCTTGGGAATTATGATGAGCCACTGCATTCTGTTGAGGTTGTATGTCTGTCTGTCCCTAATTCTAATTTATATGCTATTAAAAAAGGTATTCTTCTCCAGAAACAGAACTTTTGTTCACTCTTTGAGGGGAAAAAAAAAACACATCTCTTTACCTTGTATGTGCAGGTCAGCATAAAGCATTACATTTTGGCTTTCTCTCAGGAAATCGTCTTACTATATTTCCTCATTGGTTGTTTCTTTTCACTGTTTCTGAAAAAGGCAAATGCTGATAAAAGCATTTGAATGTATATCAAAGATGTAGAATTGTTTCCAGGGACATGTCTTCATTTTTATGTTGCAAGAATAATTATAATGAATTCGTTTGTAATTGCTGCCAGAGCAACAGTTCTAGTCTACTCAACATACAGAAGGGTAAGAAATATGGTGGAATAAGTCTGGGCTTCAGCTGGAAAGAAAAACTCTGTTCTTACTTGCCCAGTATTAAGTGCAGAGTTCTCTCCCGCCCCTCCATTTTTCTTCCTCCCCCCACTCCTGTAGCCACAAGCCCTTTGTCATGTTGACACTGGCAATTGAACTGTCTTGCTTTGAGTATGAAAGAACTACTTTTATCGTTTCTAATATGCAGCCTAGGGCCAAAACAGACAAAGCAATTTTAAAGGACTAGGTTCAGGAGGAGGCTGGAATTTCCATTGTACAGCCCTTGGGAATATGGCTTCAGTAACCAACTCTGAAGCAGTTACTTATCACAACTGCTGCTCTGCCTGTGCTTGGTCAACTGAGCTCCACACTGGTGGATTGTGATGAACTCATGGCCATCAATCCCCAAACAGCAGAAATGGTTTGTTATGCTCTAGCTTATTAGAACTGTCAGGATACACCTATATTGTTTAATCTGGTTCTTAAACTTCAAAAATGGTAATATTCCCTATTTCTTAAAAATATTGGTCTAGATCAGTGTTTTGACACTTCAGAGGAAAACCTAATTCTTCAGCAAATGTACCATTAATACTGATGTCTGCGTTACTTTCTATCAGTAGTATCTGGCACTGATACCTTTTCACATCGGAGTTTTCTCTTTTATTTACTTTCACGTGGCACTGTTCCTCCTGTTTTTGTCTACATGTTTTACCTATGTTTTGCATTAAGAATTTTTTTTATTCTAGCACCTTTGTCCGTTATATTGTAAGTCACCATAAACTTTTTGATGTTTTGATCCATACATCTTGTGACCAAACTCTAGCTTGTCTTAAAAATGATTTTACTTTATATCAATCTTCTTTTGAACTCTCCTCACCACTGCTGTCAGCTTTCTGACACCTTTCTTTTACTGCAGGATGTTTTCAGTCTGGAGTGGTACTAGAACCCCAGTTAATACCTTTTTCATCTCAGTTTCTATGAAACACTTCTAATAAATCTCCTTTAACTCATTTTTCATAGGGCTGTCACCAGTAATCAAACGTAGAGCGGTCACCAATAATTAGACAACCCATACATGTTAATCCTTCAGTCTCATTGCTACATGGTTTAAGGTACTTCTAATTTCCTTTTTTTATGGATGATAAGTCAGTCAGATTGACACTGCCATTTTCTCCAAGAAAGAAATACTCCCTTTATTAATGTAATCATGCCATACCGTGTAAGTCGAGGAGCATAACTCTCTCACCCCTGTGACATTGTCCTGCTTGTCTAATGTTCTTTTAGTCCAGTTACAAGCATGAAGAAATGCAATGGTTATCCCATTTCCCATTGTATTTTAATAACCCTTGACTCACTGCATAATTTTTCATAAGTTTTTATGGTACTTCTAGTCTTTGTGTGAACTTTTATAATTATAATAACTTGGAACTTATTCTGCCTTTTGAATGATTTGTTTGGTTTTGACTTCTTTCTTCTCATTAGCAACAATGCCATAACTTTAAAAAAAATTCCCCAAATGAAATAATGCGATGTGCCTGCCCAGCTTTGTACTTAATCTCCATGCGAATTTCATTTTTCCTTGGTGTGGGAAAAGTTCTAGTCTAGAGATAAATCCCTTTTTGATTGACTGCTTTAAATAAAGGGACAGAGTAACTGGAGAGCAGCCAGGCAGAAAGAGACCTGGGAGTTTGGATTGACCGGAAGCTGAACATGAGCCAGAGTGTGCCCAGGTGGCCAAGAAGGCCAATGGATCCTGGCCTGGATCAGGAACAATGTGGCCAGCAGGTCCAGGGAAGTGATTCGTGCCCGGGACTCAGCGCTGTGTCCAGTTCTGGGCCCTCAGTTCAGGAAGGACATGGAGGTGCTGGAGCAGGTCCGGAGAACAGCAACAAGGCTGGGGAAGGGACTGGAGCACAAGTCCTATGAGGAGAGGCTGAGGGAGCTGGGGCTGTTCAGCCTGGAGAAGAGGAGGCTCAGGGGAGACCTCCTCACTCTCTACAACTCCCTGCCAGGAGGTTGTAGCCAGATGGGGGTTGGTCTCTTTTCCCAGGCACTTCTCAGTAAGACAAGAGGGCATGGTCTTAAGCTGTGCCAGGGTAGGTTTAGGTTGGATATTAGGAAGAATTTCTTTACAGAGAGAGTAATCAGGCTTTGGAATGGGCTGCCCAGTGATGGATTCTCCATCCCTGGAGGTGTTTAAGATGAGACTGGATGTGGCATCAGTGCCATGGTCTGGGAACCACAGCAGGGTTGGACTTGATGATCTTGGAGGTCCCTTCCAACCCAGCTGATTCTGTGATTCTATGAAACAGCAATTGTCTCTAAACTAATGTCACTGATGTTATCACTGCCCCAGATTAGAACGTGGAGACATCGATAGAGATATATAGGGTTTTTTTCTTGTGAAAAGCAAATCCTACTCTGTTATGTAATGAGATGTGAAACCAAGACAGTTTTTTGACCCGAAGAGTTTAAGTTTAAACTATTTACTAAACATATTGTTATATATTAGTTAAGAATTTGGTAAAATACATATAAATAGTGTGTGTCTGTGTCACCTGCCAGGCTTAAGATTCTCCAGAATGCAAACTTAAGCTGAAGGGAAAAGTGTGTATTTCCATACAAGTATAACAAATCCAACAGAATGAATACAGCTTTGGGCTGTACTGTACCCTCACTGAGTCAGAGAGGTCCAAACATAAGATTTGTGCTAATTTGTATATGGTTTTGCTGATTGTCTGGACATTAACCCGGTCTTGTGGGGCAAGATTGACTCACATTGCATAGGTCATGAAGCTGCCCTTTACAGAGCTGGCACTTCACTGATGATTTCATAATCAGAGTACAGATGCATCTTAAACTGCTTCCTCCAATAAAGTGACAGAGGTAAAAGGGAGTGTATATGTTGGAAATTGAGGTACCCCTGCCAAAGCAGGGAAACACTATTTGGCTGTTTGTAGAGCACAAAACCACACTTACTCCTTGCATAGTTATTTACATGAGATCCACCTCCTTGCTGGTTTTAAATATCATTTTGCTTCATGTAGCATGTTTTGTAGGGGAATAGCTTCTGGCTGTTTTGGAACACAGATTAAAAACCTTGCTAGAATATCTTAGAAAGAATCCTGCGTTACCCACCCCATCCTTGCATAAGTGAAGGAACCATTTGAATTCATCTCCCAGTTTGAGCTGCTGCCTATACCCTTTGCCATTCCTGAGGTGTTTTAGATCTGTCATTTCTATCCTCAGTGGGCACTGCAGCTCTGAATTATGCTTGTTTTGAAATTTCACTGAGGCATACTTAGACTCTTACAAAATCCCTCCAGACATCACTGTGTGTTGACACTGCACGTCTATGAGGATGCTGAGATTGTTTCTTTGATTGCTCATTTTGAGCTTCTATTCAAAGATTCCTTGTGTGCCCATCAGGTGTACGGCCAACCAGGGGAATGGTGTCCATGTGTGCAGGGTTCTGGCTGGAGGAAAGGCGTGTAAAAACAGCCTTCGAGAAACAGTTGACCTATGTGGAAACAGCCTGTGCAAATGTGTTGTAATATCCTTCTCCCCTCAGCAGACATGACTAAACAGACTTTGTCTGCTCTGAACAATTAAGATGTTTGCCAGGGTGTGCAGGGCCCCATGCAAGTTCCAGCTTGCTCCCAACTGGTAGAGAACTTTTTCAATTTGTGCAAAAATACTTTAGCTGTTCGTGTTCTCTTCATTTTTGGGTTTGCTCAAGACTTCTGACTTTTCAAGGAACGCTTTAGTCTTTGACACTTCCAGTCTTCGGATTTCTGTAGGCTTTTTAATTCCCTGGAAGCAGCGCTTCACATAGCCCAAAAAGCAAATCTTGCTTTATATGAAAATGAAGTAAGAATACCCAGCAATGTTTATTCATGGCCATAACAGTTTTCCTGTCATCATGACTCACTGAAAGACTGAGAATCTCTGCTCAGATTTTTGCTTTAATGTGGAGACTCTTGAGTGTGAGTTTAGAGCTCTTGAGTGATATCCCCGGGATGCAGATGGAAATGAGGACTGATGCTGTGCAACTGATGTCAGGGCAGTTTTTTGCCATTAAATTAAATAAGGGAAGGAACAGGGAAGTCACTGATAAAAACTGGGAGAGAAATAAGATTAGATTTATCATGCTGAATAGTGTGATCAACTCTGGCTCTTGGCCCAGGGATAAGTTATGATAGGTGGGTGATGGGACTCCACTGCCGCTGAAGGTGTGGTTTCCAGTGGGACAAATCTGTGCTCTTCTGAGACCAGTTGGAGAGTCATTTGTCTGCTGAGTTAGGCTGAAAAGTTGGATATATGTAGTTTTTTGACAAGGGCTTCATGTTCTCATGTCTCTCATGTCTATTTGGTAATTGGAGAAATCATCTGAAGCGAGTGAGTTTGAAGGATTGAATGCTGTTCAAAGAAACCATCACAGAAAATGAAGTGTGCAGATCCAAACCTGAGATACAATTGTTAATGGGGTTGGATGGTTTTTGGCCCCTCAATATTGCTGGTTAGTGTTATGGAACTTTTTTACCGTTGACATTTTAATTGAGCTGTATAGTACAAAGACAAAGGAATATAAAAGTTTCCATGAGCGGCTACTTCCTTACCTCAGCAACAGCACTTAGAGCAATAATATTTAGGAATCAGATTAATGGGAAATGAGTACATCAGGCTAGGACAGCTAATCATTTAGTCCTTCAGAAACCTTTTGAACTAGAAAACAGTTCCATGGCTTTCAAAACAATAATTATAAAGGATGTTTTTGTATTAAGTATAGATTATTTGTTCTGTATTAAAATAATTAGACAGTATTTGGTTAAAACTTTGCTGCCTAGGTTTTTTAACTGGAAATTGAGCTTCACCAACTGAGCAGAACGTGAAAAAGAAACGCCAACCCCTCTCTCCCACAGTAATCTCCCCTCTGTCATGAACAAATAAGCATTTAAAATAAATAATATTCAGTTAAGTTGCTAAACTCATTAGAGGATTTAATTTTTCATATATAACTAAGTCATCTGAGTAATGTAATGATGTTGATACAACTTAATTTATAACACTTAACTGCCAGTTATGCAATATAGTAAGAATCCTAGAACATGGAGGCTGGAAGGGAGTTCATGGTCATCACATCCAGGTTCCTCCTCAGTGCAGGGCTCAGCCCTTGGGCAGTTTGTCCCAGTGCCCCACCACTATCACTTGACAGTGTCTCCTGATTTCCAGACAGAATTTCTCTTGCTGCAGCTTTATGCTCATTGCCTTTTCCTCTTTCTGTACATGCCACTCTGATGGCAGGAGGATTGGAATGAGATGATCTGTAAGGCCTCTTCCAACTCAAACCGTTCTATGATTCCACACTTGATTGTTTGCTGGAAGAGAAGGAGGAAATATTTTACTAGAATTTACAGAAGTATCTAACACATGAGCTTTATAACTGTTTACTCACTGAATTTCTTAGTAAAGCTTTCTGTTCAATGCTAAAAGCTAGTTTAAATCAAAGTTCAGCAAAGCAAATTTTGAAAATCTATCTTCATAGAGGTAATTCTGTACTTTGCTGTTAGATGCAGCAACTGAAGAGACTTATTGGATGATGTTTTGTCTTAGAGAAAGAAGGAATTGCTTTTTAAAAGACAGTTGTTCATTTAGGTGCAATATATGTGACTAGAAGATTCTTCCTATTTTCCCAAAGTTTGTCTTATCTAAAGAGTGCACTGATAGAGCACTAATTTTTAAAAATTGCAATATTTAACAAGCGTATTCTCTTCATTAAAACTGTGTCTGGAATTATCTCCATTATCTAGAATAGTGTATAAAGGTTGCCTATGCCAGCTCTTGTTGACTACATAATCTTACCAGTGGAATAAACAGCTCATGACTTTGAAGATGAAGGAAACCTTTGCTTAATCTGTAGTTTATTAAGCAGACCATGGATCATTATATTGAATGTTGTGCAGAGGGGCAGAGAAGAAAATAGTTCCTGCTTTCAATATCCTGTTTCAATTCCCCCCCCAAAAAAAGAATTGCTGTCTTTGGTAGTTTGAAGCCATACTCAAAAATTCTACTTCCGCAACATCCCATCACTTGTTTCTTTGATTTCTGAATGTGATTAATTCACCTTTTGGGAATATCAAAGAATAAGTTATCAACTGTTAACATATAATTTTGGTTGAGAATTGATCCCCTGTGGATAGATCAGTGTGGGAGAAAGCCCCACAGTAGCTGATAAAACAAATGAGTGGACAACAGAAATTTTGCTTAATGCCATAATGACATGAGGTCTGTTACTGCAGATGGGAAAGATTTCAAAGGCAGAAATGAGTGGTTCTGAGCTAACATTTCCCTGCTATGGAACTATGGAGAAATCAAGCCTCATTTATGTCTTTTGAAACTCATTTTCTTGAATGTTGTCATTTTTGAAGTCTCTTCAACCACAGCCTGGGTATGGTATGTCTCTAATTCAGATTTAGCTCATTAGAAAATATTTTCTGTTACCTATAATAAAAAAAAAACCAAAACAAACAAAATAGGGGAAAATGTCCATCTCTGCTGTATAGGAAATCAAAATCTCAATTCTTAATCACAATATAAATTTTTTAGACTGTTATGAGGACAAAGGACTCCATCAATAGAAGAGAAATATCAGAGCTACATAAGAACTCTTAAATAAATTTTGTGCTAAAATAGTAGCACTTGAAAGGTTAAACCAAGAGACATGGTCAGCTTTGCAGAGAATACAAAATTCACTTTTCTGAGCTCCCAGTGAGAATGCTTTGGTGGAATACTGCTCCTGGGAAACCGTATTTTGTGTTAGATGTGTTTTGTGTGGTGGTTTGGGTTTGCGTTTTTTGAAGTCTCTGCATTACACAAGAGGTGAATGCCAGTGGTGGCATTTTGTAAGAATATTCCAGTGAGCCAAAAAAACATTATAAAGATTTGGTGTGGAGTCAGACAGGCTAAGGATGAGATGATTCCACATGGAGCTGCAAGTGGGAATGCAGTTCATCACTGAGCACTGTGCAGCAAAAGGGTCCCAGTTTGCACGGGGCATGATCCATATTTTGGGAACAGGATCAAAGAGATTATCAAAATAATTCCTCTAAGGTGTTTATTTTGGATAAAATAATTTCAATTTGAAGTCCCACAGTGTAGCTATTCAACACACTCTTATGTTTCTCAAATTTAGACCCAAATGTTTCATAACACTGGAATGGTTTGAGTTGAAAGGGACCTTACAGATCATCATTATAAGAGTACTCCTTGGATTTTTTTTTTCAGTCTAAAAACAGGAGTTGCAAACAATAACTTAATGTTTCAATTATTAATAGAGTACCTTTTTTGTTTGATTTCTCCCACGTCTTCAGTTTTCCCCTAAGCAATATCTCTAATCACCTGTTCCTTTTCATGGCTAGGCTTCACGGACGAAGATTTGGGAAGGCACTACCCACGCTTGTTGCAAGCACGCTGGTGGCTAAAAAGGCCAATATGAGATAGACATGTCCGGTTGCAAAAGGCACAGCAGGAAGACTCCCCAGGTGGTACACTCTGCAAGGCATGATTCTTTCTGCACCGTCTTTTCTCCTCGAGAGTGATTCTGCGTGCTTTCTCAAAAGCGTCAGCAGCGTTATAGATGGTGTGTCTCCAGACCTCCCGATTGGAGGCCAGAGTAGACCAGTTATGTTGGTCAATATGGCCAGGGCTGAGATGTTGTTTCAGGGAGTCCTTGTATCTTCTCTTCAGGGCTCCTCTCTTGCGGCAGCCAGTGGCAAGTTCACCATAAAGCAAGATCTTAGGCAGGTGGTGGTTCTTCATCCTGGAGACGTGCCCTTCCCAGCACAGCTGTGTTCTCAGCAACATGGCCTCAATACGTGTGATTGCTGCTTGTTCTAGAACAGATGTATTGGGTCACATAATCTGACCAGTGGATGTTTAGGATTGTATGGAGGCAGTGTTGATGGAAGCGTTCTAGGAGTGGCAGGTGGTGGCAGTAGATGACCCATGATTCAGATCCATATAAGAGAGTAGACAGCACTATGGCTCTGTAAACACTGATCTTTGTGCTTTTCTTCAGGTGTTTATTTTGCCAAACTCTTTTATGGAGTCTTCCAAAGGCACTATATGCCTTTGCTAACCTGTTGTCTATCTCCCCGTCAATCTCACCATCCAAGGAGATGAGGCTATTTAGGTAATTAAACTGCTGGACTGATTTGAGCTCTGATTGGCCAATGGTGATGTGGGGATGATGGAAGACTTCCTGAGGTGCCGGTTGATAGAGAACTTCTGTCTTCTTTAAGCTGACTTCCAGCCCAAGAGCTCAGCAGCATCTGTGAAGCAGGATGTTAAATACTGCAGAGCTGCTTCTGTCTGGGCAACAAGGGTGGCATCATCAGCATAAAGCAGCTCCTGGACGAGATGGTTTAAGGTCTTAGTGTGGGCCTTCAGTCACCTTAGGTTGAAAAGGCTTCCATCAGTACAGTATCGAACGTAGATACCGTCCTGATCATCGAGGTCTGCCGTGGCCCTTTACAGCATCCTGCTGAAAAAGACTGTGAATAGGGTTGGTGCAAGAACGCAGCCTTGTTTCACACCATTGGTTATTAGAAAGGGCTCAGAAAGTGCATCGCCATATCTGACTTGGCCGTGCTGATCCTCATGGAGTGATATGATCATTTTAAGGAACTTGGGGGGACAACCTAAACATTCCAAAATCTGCCATAGACCTTTTCTGCTCACAGTATCAAAAGCCTTGGTGAGGTCGACAAAGGCTACATAGAGACCTTTGTTCTGTTCCCTACACTTCTCTTGTGGTTGTCTGAGAACAAATACCATGTCTGTGGTACTCCTGTTGGCTCTGAAACCACACTGACTTTCAGGTAGAATTCCTTCAGCTGTAGCGGGTATTAGTCTGTTCAAGAGTATTCTTGCCAGGATTTTGCCAGCAATGGAGAGCAGAGTAATACCATCGGTAATTTGAGCAGTCTGATTTAATACCTTTCGTATTATACAAAGTGATGATGACTGCATCTCAAAGGTCTGATGGGAGTTCGCCTAGTTCCCAACAGTGCACCACAAACTCATGAAATTTAGCATGGAGTGCAAGGCCCCCATGTTTCCAGACTTCAGGTGGAATTCCATCAACCCCCGCTGCCTTGCTGATTTTCACCTGCTGTATGGCCTTAAGGATTTCTCCTAAAGTGGGGGCAGTATCCAATTCGTATTTCACTGGTTGTTGTGTGATGGACTGAATAGCTGAGTCTTGGACTACACGGTTGGTACTGAAAAGAGTCTGAAAGTGTTCAGGCCATCGATTCAGAATGGAGGTTTTATCTGTCAGAAGCGTTTGACCATCAGCGCTGTGTAGAGGGCTTTGGACTTGGTATGTAGGCCCATATGCTGTTTTCAGGGCCTCATAGAATCCTTTGTGATCACCCATGTCTGCACATAACTGAGTTTTTTCAGCTAGACTGATCCTCCACTTGTTCCACATGTCACGGAGTTTCTGCTGGAGCTTGCTGCATGCAAAACGAAAGGCTGTTTTTCTTGCGTGACAGGATGGCAGTGCAAGGTGAGCTTAGTGAGCGGTTCTCTTCTTCCTCAACAATTCCGGGATTTCTTGATTGTTTTCATCAAACCAGTCCTTGTTCTTCTTGAGGGAGAATCCTAAGGATTCTTCAGAGGATTGCAGGATGCTGTTTTTAATATGGTGCCAGACATATTCAGGAGAGGAATCTGTAGAATCTGTGGAATGGTTATCAAGCTTAATTTGAAGGTTTGCCTGGAATCCATCTCCTACTGTGGCTGATTGGAGATTGTTAACTTGGAGTCTTCTCCTTGGGAGACTGCCCTTTTTAGATTTGATTTTGAGATTGAAGTTGAGTTTGCAGCGCACAAGCCGATGGATGGTCTGTTTGGCATTCTGCACTGGGCATCACACGGGTATGGTGGACATCGCGGACATCTTTCCGTCTCACCAAGACATAATCGATGAGGTGCTAATGCTTAGATCTGGGGTGCATCCAGGTTGTCTTCAGAGTATTTTTCTCCTGAAAGATAGTGTTAGTAATGGTGAGCTGTTGCTCCACACAGAATTCCAGCAGAAGTTGACCATTATTGTTGCAATTTCCAACACCATGCTTGCCTAATATTCCTTTCCATGCTTCAAAATTCTTACCTACTCTGGCATTGAAATCACCACGGATAATGATCTTATCATCTGCAGGCACATCTTGGGTAAGGTGGCGTAGGTCAGTATAAAATTTATCTTTTTCAGCAGGGTCAGCTTGGAGAGTTGGGGCACATATACTAAAGAGGACAACATGTTGCTTGTTGTGTAGTGGAAGGCACAGGGAGATAATGCGGTCAGAGTGAGCTGTCGGCAGATTTTCGAGTTTAGGAACAATAGAGTTTTTGATCATGAAGCCGACTCCTGAGAGATGTTTTTTGGTTCTGGGCTTACCTGACCAAAAGAGTGTGTAACCGGCACCACGTTCTCTGAGGCTGCCTTCCTCGTGAAGGCGAACTTCACTGAGGGCAGCAATGTCGATGTTGAGACGAGCCAGCTCATGGGCAATTAGGGCAGAACGTCGCTCAGGACGTCCGCCATCCGCAGAATCGAGCATGGTTCTGATATTCCAACATGCTAGAGTTAATTTAGGTACACCTTTGGAGGCAGGTGCATACCTTTGTCTTTTTTGTGCCACCGCATTGGAAGAAGATGCCCGTTGGCCTGCGATTAACCAACCGGGTGAAGGTGGAGATGAGCTTTGTTTAGGCCGCCTTTTCTAGGCCCCTCTCCGAGTGGAGCAAGCAGTGCTGTTCTTGAAAAGGCTGCTTGGTCATTCAGAGTGCTGCCCCAAGAGACTGTCATCTCCGGTCAGTCTCAAATGACCAATATCCTGAACTGCCTGCATGCAGGGTTGGGTCTGTGGCTTCCAGTGCACCTTTCACCTGCCATTTCGACCTTCGCCCGACATTACAGGGCTTTTTGCATGTGGGTAGAGCCTTCAAGCCTGCGCAGTGGATTTTTTAGGTGAGATGCAGTACGCGTGGAACTGAACCCACCCTTTAATCCCAAGGTTCGTCTGCCAGGGCTGAGCAAACTTGGATGGTGGCAGCGAGGTCCTCAGGATGTAGGTTTGATTAGAGTGACCTTCTCTTAGATGGATGGCCTTACAGGGCTCATCATCTGCCCGGGTTTGGGATTAGAGTCGTCCTTCTCCTAGGATGACTGCTAGAAGGCTAACGTGCTCATCCTGCCCAATAACGTATTAAATCTGGCCCTACGGTTTTGACCTGTCTGGCATGGGCGACCCTACCGAAGGCATGTACCATCACCAGCATAGCTTGCAACCACATAGGGGGTACACAGGCTATGTTCCTATTAGAAGGATTTGGGCAAGTCTTTCATTTCTTACTTTACTATCACCTATCTATATACAATCTCAAGGAGATACTCAGGAACAACCCTTTGTCCTGTCCACCCTTTCAGGATGTAACAGCGCAAAGCAGATATATCCAGAACATGCTGAACCTGGGCAGTAGCCGGAGGTGAACCAGAAACAAACAGACAAACAAACAAACCAGCCGTTCTGGTCCCCGTACCCATCCAAGGCTGGGGTGCCTTTCAAGGCCCCAGCCTGGCCAGGACCCCCATCATTCTAAAAGAACCCACTATTCACCCTGACCTTATCCTTCCCCACTGTGTTACCACATAACTTCGGTGCACTGCTCACCTGCACCATTTCATACAGGATTGCCCCGCTCTCCAACCCGCCGGTCGGAGGAGCCCCGCGGCCCGCTCAACACCTTTCCCCTCTCCACCCCTACCTCCCCCCCCCCCCAAACCTGGAATGGCAAACCTCTCTGTGCTCCGAAGCTCCCCTCTCCTCTTCTACGGGGGCGCAGTACCTGCTGGCAAGGCTTTCCCTTTCTCTCCTTTCTCCCACCATGGCTGTGCCCGGGGGCTGAACCGCGTGCGCAGAGTGCGCACGGCGCAGGGGCCTCTGACCGGCCCGGAACCCCACGCAGCCCGTGTGGCAGCCTGGGGCCCTGCGCAGCATGTGCAACGGCTTCTGGCCCACCTGTTCCTTTTAATTTCTTTTTGTTATCAGTTCTTTAAAGAATTGATTTAGAAACTGAGTAAAATGAATCATTTTATTCACTAATCATGGAACGCCTCTGCTATGGAGATAGGCTGAGAGAGCTGGGGCTGTTCAGCCTGGGGAAGAGAAGGCTCCAGGGAGATCTTAGAGCCCCTTCCAGTGCCTAAAAGGGCTTATAAAAAAAGGAGGAAGAGGGACTTTTTATATGGGCAGGTAGTGACAGAATAAGGGGTAATGGTTTTAAACTGAGAGTAAGTTTGGTTTAGACTTTAGGAAGAAATTCCTTACTCAGAGAGTGGTGAAACACTGGAACAAGTTGCCCAAAAAGGTTGTGGCTGCCCATCCAAGGCCAGGTTGGACGGGGCTTGGAGCAACCTGGTCTAGTGAAAGGTGTCCCTGCCCATGGCAGGGAGTGGAACTGGACCTTTAAGGTCCCTTCCAGCCCAAACAATTCTGTGATTCCAGGAGTGTAATATGATTTAAAATGTTTATAAATTAATATGACCTCAGCTTTGAATATTGTCCACAAAGGTGTCACTTGCGGCGTGTTGTCCAAGTACTCTTTGATCCTGCTCCTCTTGGCACCAAAGGGAGAGCACAGCCTGATGGAATGACAGTTGTGCTGGGGCAGGGTGCTCTGGGGTGTGTCTCTGCTGGATGCTGAGACATGGCAAGGCTCGTGCAGCCTGTGGGAATCACAGCATGGGAGGATATCCGTGAGGACCCCACAGTATTTGACCATTCTCTGTTTGAATTAAAACACTTAATTGTTCACAATTACGCAGAAAAACCTCGTAGGTGTATTCCAGTATTTTGTTTGGGGAGAAGAGGAGGTGGTGAAATGGAAAAAAAAAAGGGATATTTAAGATAATGTAAATTTAGTGCCACAAATAAGTAAAGTATGTTTTCATAGTGCAGGAGATCTGTTGCTTGTTTTAAGGTGAATTTTACGGAAAATTCGTTTAACAGCCTTGGTTTGTATTCCCATTTTGGAAACAAACTAACTAATATTGGCTGCCTGCAATCAAGCTTTTAAAAGTAGCTTCTCAGGGTTGGATTAATGCGTTCTTTCTGCAGTCCCGTTGATCCCATAAACTCAGTATAGTTACAGTCCTATAATAGGCAAAAAGATCAGAGTAATCCCATAGTGGGGGGAAAGAGGAGCTGTTTGGCTTGTAAGCTTTGCTCTAGCACATCTGCCATGTCCCCAGCATTCCCGAGCCTCCTGTTCCTGTGACACCAGGGAAGTGCTGCAACAGGGCTTTGCTAATCCTGACTGGACTTGAAATAACAGGATTGGTTTGTACCAGATAGACTAGTTTGCAGGGGGCTATGTGTATTTCTCTTCTTTTTCAAAGCACTGGGTTGCAAATTATGAAGTGCAACAGAATGGGTGGGATTTGGAATTGATCAAGAATTTGCTGCACTCCAAGAAACCAATTGCTGGTCGTGCTGTCTTCTGACAGCTTTGTGCTACCAGTCTGCAAAAAGGTTCACCCACCATAAGCAGCTTTTTAAAAGATTGCTTTCTTACTGGGAATGAAAAACCAACAGCAGAGCAAGTGGGCTTCCACTTTGTTACAGCAGGTCCAGCAGGACAGATAAAGGAAGGGAATATGAGGGAATTAAATAAGGAGACTTGATAGTTAGGACACAACTGTTTGCAAACCATCTGCTAGCCCAACAGATTTTGAAATTCTTTGGTCAAAAGCAATTTCAAAGCAATTTTGAAAAAGGTTTACAGAATCCAGAGTCATGCAAGACCCTCCAAGCCCAAAATGTCTGCACAGGATCATCAGAATTCTTGTTTGTTCAGTTGTTTCTGTATTAATGGAAGTTTTACAGAAATAAATCTGACACTTGGACATATTTTCAGCTGAATCTGGGTAGAATTGAAGCACTGTTACCTAAGTCACTGCATGAGGTTTGAGTGAAGCTGAGGCTGCCTCTTTTATTTAGAAAATTGTTAATGTATGGGCATAACAAATGTACTTGTAGGGGTCTGTTACTGCTGATGCACCTTCTGCTTTTTCATGTTAGTTTTCTGTCCATTTGAAACAAAACTAAACCTTAAATCTGATCTGCCTGCTGTATTTCTAGAACATCATTACCTTACCTGTAATAACTAAATTTTTACCTACCTGTGCTTTTATACCAATGCTTTTCTGGGTAATAGTTATTTTTATATTATTTGATAAACATAATGGGGAAAGTGACAGGTATTATTATAATAATAATCATAGAGGAAACTGGCATGTAATATTTTAATAAATATTTATTTTAATAAAGCATTCATTAAAATAATCTATAAAATATGCAATTATACTGTATAAAGTATTTTTCTTTCCCAAGTTTTTGAACTATCTAACATGAAATAAATCTGATATTCCGTTATCTTTTGTGCATTTAATACTGCCAACCATGTTCCTTTATTCATTTAGTTTCAACTTGTGTCTTCCGAGATAATTTTTCTAACTATATGAAAAGCATTCTTTCTGCGTAAGAGGAGAGAGGAGAGAGTTTTCCATAACTTCTGGATGCCTTCTCCACAAGATAGAAATGTTGTGCATACACCACAAGTATCTCCATGGAAGCAATGATGAGATTACTGAGGTCACTGGATATATCAAAACTTTAATGAATTAATATTTTGATGGCTTTTCAAGTTTTTTATTACTTATGTGTTGCGGACAGTGCAGGAGAGGGTCTGTTTACAGTAAAGATGTGTACAAAATACACATGTAAGATGACATAACGGCATATGGGAAATGTGTTGGTTTTTTCTGCGAAATGTTATTTTCTGATAATGGGAATTGAGCTGGAAAGGATCCCTACTATTGGAATAATGCACATCTTGCTTGCCTTTGCCAGCTACGCTTTGTGAAGGTGCGGTGTGGTTGATCCAACAGGAACATGCCATAGGTGTAGGATTGAAACGTGACCCGTGTCTGAGTTGGGGGACCTTCCAATAATACTTTTTATTATTATGGGATTCTCTGTCTCCTCTGAAAATGTTCTGTGCTCTTTAATCACTCAGTACAGCTTCAAGGATTTCTGTTGACCTTTTTTGTCCTTCTAGAATTTGGGGGGTTTTTTTGAAAAGAAGAGGGAGATTTTCCCAGTTCTGGAGGGTATTCATCTGGCAGTCTCCTTTTGTGATATGATCTGCAAAGGCCAATCTTAGTTCCTTCTCCCACCCAAAATCTGTCTCCATGTGGGATGATGGATGTTCACACAGGCTGTCGGAGCTCACCTCCAGCAGTGTGTCCCCTGTCTGACCAGGCAGATGGTTACGATTGGAGTTGCTTTTGAATATAAGGGTTATCTGGTTTTTGGGTGAATAGAACTGTGCCTTTATAGCTCAGCAGCTTTAAACTGTTGGAAGGACTGGAAGTAGATGAGTGTGCTGTTCCTGCCAGGAAGGTGTTGCTCTGTCAGCTATGGGCAGGGGCTATAAAGAAGCATGAGGAGGTGGACGAGGAGGAGGAGGACATATTTATGGATATGTGGTGGGTATGGGCTAATCTGATAAAAATGATCCTTGTTTCAAGAGATGATTTAATCTTATGTTTGGATATAAAGTAAAACACTGGAGCAGGATTTTTAGAGAGACTGTGAAATCACAGAAATATTTAAAATTCAGCTGAACAAACCATTCTATGAATCTATGGTGATTCTATTCATAGGACCCTGAGCAACTTGATTTAGTTGGTCCTGCTTTGAGGGAAGGGATGGACAAAATGATTTCCAGAAGTACCCTCCAGTTGAGCTTGGTCTCTGATTCTGTGATCCCATGTTAGAACACTGAGTGTACCTTAAATACCATGTTCTATAATCTCTTTATTGTTTCTGAATTATTTCTGCAATTCACTTGAAAAGTTCCTGTAGGTAAACTGCTGCTTATTTTTAATCAGTAACTATCAACTGTTTGTTTGTGGGTCACCTGAGAGCTCATTTACAGGCCTTAGACAGCAGTTCTGCATCACCTGTGAATTAAAAAGATGCAGTGGAACATGGCAAGCTATTGATTTACAGCAGAACAAATAAAGTCTGTGCAGTTGGAATGGCATAGACTCAGGTGTATAAATTGTGTTAATTGTTGTGAAAGATCCATTTATGTTTACAATCCAGATTTCCTGTACAAGGGTGCACAACCCTTAAAAGTATATGTGCTTTTACATGTACATTGTCAGGTTTTTTGCAGGGTTTATAAATGTGATGAAAATAGACTTACACACAGCTTTATTTTTATTGGAAAACCTGGACACATCAAAGGAGGAAGATGATAGAAGAATTTGAATATATACTTTTATATACTATAATGTTTAATTTTCATTTCAGTCAAAGGGTTTATGTCAGATCTAATCATTACTATGACAATATTTACATTAATTGTGGCTTCCTTCAAACAACTGTTCTTTTTGGATAGTTGCCTTTTGGTGGTAGTAAAATGAAGTTTAAAATCCTACACAAAATAAAATAATGGCAGTCATCAAAAGTGCTTGTGGGGGTGTGTTTGTTTTCACACTAGTTTGTTTTCAGTTTTTAAGAGCCTGAAGAAAAGATTGAAGAGTAGAAACTATCCTCTTAGGTACAGTCATTCCAACAACTCAAGTACTATGCCCTGAAAATGGCCTTTTCAGCTCTAAAGCACTTTAAGATGAGAGAAATTGGTTTTGTGTTTGCTGCTTCTGTTTTTTTTTTCTTTTTTTCCTTGTAAAACAAGGAACAATGGAAGGAAGTGTGTCTGAGCCATTCTTATACCAGAAAAACCATAGTGTGCATTTTTTGTATGTTTTTTTGTTGTATTGTTTCGTTAACTGTTAGTCATGTTAAAACAAAATTCTTTTTATGAATGTTTTCATATAATATTCGGATGAATATCTGGGAAAGCTGCAATAAAACTAGAAGGTACTAAATACTATCTAGTGCTGTTATTTGTGTATCTGTTTGGAACGTATTACTGGAGATATGAAAAAGGCTTTCTAGCTAAAAGTTTATTTGTAAATAAATACTTTCTTTACTGTTTACTTACCTTTTTTCAGTTTGTTCTTAAAAATAGCTTTCAAAGTGTTTGGTACCTTGAGATGCTAGTTCTATAAGATATTTAGGCAAAGGTCTGGTTTCAGGTGTGTGAGCTAAACTCAGGTGCTCAGGAGCTTCCTTCATCTGCCTTTTGCCCACCTGTTGCTCAAATGTAGGTGGGTCACACAAAGCCCATCTTGGAAAAGGATATTTTCAGAGAAAGACTCTGATCCCTCTTTCCCAGGCTCCTGGAAAACTGGTGCTGGATAAAAAGGATGCAAAAATGGATAAAGAGTAAAGGGACAGCAAATAAACCTCAAGGCATTGATAGAATGGAGAACATCAGAGGAAGCAAGAAAGCAAGGAAATGTCCTGGAGGGCAATGTCAGGATTCTTAAGCAAACTGCAGCTACCAGGATAGAAATCAGGAGGGTTGTTTTGAGAGGGTAACACTTGAGTTTTGTATGAAAAGTGAGACCACTCATGGATGGAGCTCTGAGTAACCTGATCTATTGGAGGGTGTCCCTGCCCACGGCAGAGGGCTGGAACGAAGTTTTTAAGGTCCCTTCCAACCCAAACCATTCTGTGATTCTAAGTATTGTACATCAATTAAAAAAAATTGCGTGCAAGAGGAACTTGAAGAATTGTTGCTGTTGACTGCGATCAAAATGAGAATGTCCCAACACCTTGATAAACTGTGGTTATGGGGTGAAAGTTTAGAATTTTGGAAAGACTGTAAGGGTAAATCAAACATCAGTCAGGGGCACCATCATTGGAAAAAAAGATATGAAGTTGATGGATTTGATTTTATTGCAAGATAGTAAACCATTCAGACAGGAAAGCCTTTGAGGGGAGAGACAGAAAAGCAGAACTTGTGGAGGTACTAGGAATGCCAGGAATTTGGCAGCCAGGTCAACTAGCTAGGATAGGACCATTGCGTAAAGGGATCTGGAGAAATTATCCACTCTTTTCTCTACCTGATATTTGAATAAAGCAGCTTGAAGAAAGAAATGCAGTTTTTCTAGACCTTGAGTTTTACCTTTTTTTTAAGTTTAATTTGTTTCTGTGCATTTAAGTTTGCAATTTGTGTGTCAATGGAAGTAAAAAGTATCTCATGGATAGTTCTTCAGATTATAGCCAAAGCTGACTCTAGCTGTAGTTTAATTATACAAAGTTAGAAGCCAGTTCTGAAAAAAACAAACATGGGGGAACTACTGTGATAGTTGTAGGATAAGGTCTTGCACTGGGAGCACAGGTGGATCCTTGTTTTAAGTGCATCCCTTTGGTTCTTAGACAGTGAATGTACCTGACCGTGGAGTCAGTACATTCTGACAACCTGAGCAGGCTCTGACATGCAGCCAGGTCTAAATTCTGAACAAAGGAAAATGCTCCTGTTGGTCTAGAGCACTCTTCATGTTGTTTGTTCATTTATGGCCTTTTTTTTTTTTTTCCTGTGGGAAAGGGGGATGGGGAAGGAATTGTTGAATATGCAAAATGCTTGAAGTGTTCTGGGTTTCGGCAAGATGAAGGGTAATGCTCACTGTGCAGCCCAAGATGAAAGGAGCGTGCTGAACTTCATAATTATCCCCCTCGGTCTATACTGTAAAGTCTGAAAAAGTTGCAGGTTAGAACCTGCAGGTATTTAATGAATTTCAAGGTGCAATTTCATTTTTTGGGCATTCCTGAAAGATGCAGCCAGTAGACCAAGAAGAACATGGAACAGGTCACGTGAGGTGTGTTCGTGCAGCCTGCTCTGTGCAGTTCGTTTCTAGTACAAGTACATTTAACCACCCATGCATAAACTGTAAAGTAATTTAGGCTGCCCAAAGTTCTGATGTATTGTCTTTGTGGTAGAGCATAGAACAAGAACATGTTTAACCCCATATCTATCAGAAAGCTCACATTTTATAACTATAAAATAATTTAGTTGCTTTAAATTTAAACAGATGCTCGAATATATTCTTTTTTTCATTAAATTTCCTGTTTGTTTCTAGGTCACAGACTAAGATTTGATAAGCCTTAATTGATCTGGGAAACCGTGTGTTCTCATGATACTCAGCTGTGCTGTTTGATTGATGTAACATTTAATTTTCAGCCTTTGCCTCTGCCCATGAATTTTACTCTTTACTCCTCACCATATCTGAAGCATTTATTAACGTAGTAAACACTGTGGTTTACATAATAAAACTATTCCAGATCCTACTAACCAGAATGTTTTGGTACATGGGCATGTAAATTTATCTCAGTTGTGTGTAGAAAATAGTACGTGTAGGGGTTGTTTGTTTGTTTGGCAGTTTGGAGGCAAGAAACTTTTAAGAATCCCCTAAAGGTGCATTTATATTTCTTGCAAGTTTGTTTATAAGATCAGCAGTTGTTATCTGTTTGAATCACATATGTTAATTCTAAGATGCAAAGCCACTACCTGCCTCAGTAGGTGAACACCAATTTTGAAACCGTAGTGGAAGTTCAGTTGCAGGTACCAGGTGTTACTGTTGTATGGAAGAAATGCAAAACTCTCTATTCAGGGGGATTTATTGGACGCTACAGTCTGGAACTGTGTAAAATCAGTCAGTGGGAACTTGTGAACAGTTAATACACAGGGCTTTCCCCCCCCCCCCCTACTCTTCCTATTACTTAGGAAAATAATGCTTGTAACTTCAAGAAAACAAGTGTGGGAATTCTACTCTTATCCTGAATAGGCATAATTTGTATGTGAAATTTAAGAACTTCTACAAAGAATTTTGAATATAAAAGCACATATTTGAAGAAACAGGTGCATTCAGATAATCTGCCCAGAATTGTGCAGACTGGGGTGGGGTTGACAGCTGGTTTATTATCTTGCCATTTTGTGACTTCTCCTGTCGTTGCCTGTAGCTGTGTTTGGGTTTGACTCACCAGGTATGCTCAGGACAGAGAAATGAGAACAAAATCCAGATTAACAGCTTGGTTTGGATATCAGATTCTTGCCATGACAGTCATTTTAGGTGTTAGTTTTCATGGCTTTCTGTATTTCATTATTTCCCCTCTTAAAAGGTTCACTTTACATAGTCATAGTCTATTATAGCTTAAATGTCTTTCATGAAACATATAGTTGCTTTTAGTTAAGAGCCTGTGGTAATTTAGCTGTCACTATTGACATCTCACACAACTTCCTTTGCACAATACCCTTTAGCTTTTCTTGAAGTTAATTTGCAGTTGTTAACGTCTATATTGAATTTTTCCCTTTTGTTTCATGGTTTCTCTTCCCTCTGCATGTCATTTATTAAGGTACCTCTACTTTGTTCTTTATGAACCATGGTAAAATTTGACACACAATGCTGTGTCCCAGTCCTGGAAGTGTCCAAGGCCAGGTTGGACAGGGCTTGGAGCAACCTGGGCTAGTGGAAGGTGTCCCTGCCCATGGCAGGGGTATGGAACAAGATGACCTTTAAGGTCACTTCCAACCCAAACCATTCTATGGTTTGATGGTTCTGACTGCTCTGATAGTTGGATGAAGTGTAAACTGTCTTATAAAACTGTCTGTTCTCCTGGAGGTGAAATAATAGCATAGTTTTCAAACATTTAAAAAAAAATCCTCCTCAGTCCAAGATGTTTGAGTAGTGGTTAAATACCTGTGAACATCTGTTGCAGTTGTTTTGCAAATATTTTTTTTTTGTTAAAAGCCTCCTAGAAAAGAGCTGTGCTTGATAGGAGAGAATTTAATTGTCATTCTTTTCACTTCTTTTAATGAGCCTGTATTCCTAATAGGCTGTGGATTTGTTTGGGCTGTCAGGTTCCCTGGGCCCTCCAAGGGTTGCCTGTCGTACACCAGCAAACTCAGGGAAGCACTTTGTGCCCTCTAGTTCCGAGAAAAGCCCTGGCAGTGCCATTGGAGCTGCTGGCTGGGTTGGGCAGGGTTGAGCAGCTCTGTCGAGCAGCACTGCACGGGAGACAGGGAGAGCAAAACAGCTCTTCAGGCTTTGCAGGAATCATGGAGCTGCCAGTTCCTGCATGGAAGGATTTGCCTATCACAAAATTACTGATGTAGCTGGTACCTGAACAGCCTTTCTCTCTACAAAACAAATAACCCAAGAGGGAGTGTGCTCTCCTGCTCACCCCCACTGCTTGGATCAGGGCGATGATGCGACGGCTTGGAGTGGAGGAGCTGGATCCACTCCCTGGGGATCTCTTGTGGAGATAAAGGAGGCTTTTTAGGGCTGTCAGTTGGCTCCTTTCACTTTGCCTTTGAATCACCTCATGGTGTATTTTTAAAAGTATTTGTTGTACTGCTGTGCCTGAGGTGTGTTTGTCAAGGTTGCAGTCTATGGGCTTTGTTTCCAGGAGATTGGAGTAGGCCAGACAAAGAGGGACTATCTGTCCAAACTTGGGATTTCTGCTTTTCTCTGGCTTGAATCATACCATAAACACTATTTAAAGATTTTGGGTTTTGTATTTATTTTCCACATCCTTGACCCTGACTGGTGAGCTGGACATTTGTGTTTGCCTTGGCAAGCTCCAAGCTGCTCATCTAGGGCAGGATGAAAACTTTTTTTTTTCCTTTTGTAAACAGACTGTTCCTTCAGTATTTTCCATAAGGATTTACACCACCATTTTGCAACGCTTCTAGGAATCAAGAAACTCTCGCCATTCGGAGTTTTCATTTTACACAGCTTGGAGCAAAGCAGTGAAATGTTTGATTTTATGTTTTCCAAGTTTGGATTTGAAGAGCTTTTTTCAGAATGTTTTTTAATTCCAGAAATGCTACGGTTTTTTTCTCAAAGAGATTTCTTAAAGCTAAAGGTCAATAGGCTTTGTTGCCTGTCTAGAAACAGGGCTATTTGTATTCTTTATTGGTCTGTCCAGTGCAATGAGAACAGTGCCCCATTGTCCCAGGCACTGTATACATGTAAAATACTGCTTTGTGCCCTGAAGAATTTACAGCCTAAATAACTTCACATTCTGTTATGGGGGGTTTTTCTGATATATTTTAGTGGTCAGGATGTAAAATGAGAGAATAACTCAGCTGGCAATTTTATGCCAACACACAAGTTATGTTTTGGAACAAATTAACTAAATTTCATTTTCCCAGGGACACAGGGCTGCTGGATTTGTCAGGTGAGGGACTTCCTCCTCTTCTGAAAGCTCTGTGCTCTAGAAATTGCATTCTTCGTACTCAGAAAGACTTGTCATGGTACTCCAGCAGTATTGCAGATAATTTGGGCAAGTTTGAAATGCCCCAAGTCACAGATGAAGTTTTATGTATTATAAACTTAGTATTATGATATTTTTAAGTCCAACTCAAAGCTGAGTACCCATGTTAGTCCTGAGCCTAAGCCTGCCAAGTGGAAGGGGAGGGTATTTGCCAGGAGCTAAACCTCTGAAAAATCATAGTCTCTTAAGTGCCCCCCTGTTTCTCTAGAAGAAGAAGCTTGTGCTATATATTCGGAATACATTACTCCCCCCAGAATAGTTCTGCTAGCAAGTCCCTGTATTTTCCCTCAGATCTGCTGCCTGGGAACTGCTCTGAATTTCCAGCATTTACCTTAGTGTGTTCACAAGGGTACCAGATTCCTTGATGGTCTATGCAAATACTCATTTCTTTCCCCCATCAACCTCTTACCGAACAAGGGCAAGTTGGAAAGTAAAAGTACAATCCTGTTGTACTGCAGAAAAAAATCTGTAGTTTTTAATTTTTTTAAACAATAGAAAAGTACAAATTTCCATATAGCTTCTTGTCTTTAAGCTGCTGTTTATGAGATTGATATTTGAGTGTAAAGTGAAGTATGGGATGTCTTGAAATTTTTCTGCAATATTTAGTAGATTATGCTGGTTATTAAAAGTTATTACTCACATTAAGTATGTGCCAATGAGTCAGCAAACCGAAACAAAATGTCTGGTTTTTGGTCTAAGTCTTACTGTAAATGATTCTAAATAGCAAATAGCTGAAGTGACAAATGCTGAAAATTATATGTTTAAAAATATCCCAAGATGACAAATAATTAATGGTGTGTAGGTTGTTAACAGAACAGAAAAACACTGAATTTTATGGAAAGCTCCATTGGTGCTAGTTAACAGTTCATAAAATGCTATTTATTCTTCCTTTTAAAGTAATTTAAATAGTAATTTGAATTTATAAAAGTATATTAAAAGCATATTTCAAGTCCACAGACTAAAATTACACTTCCTTTTTGTTGCAGATCTGGGACATGAGTGATGATGAAACAATCTGAAATCAACTGGATAAGGAAGAGGATGACCTGGACTGCAACCCTGCCTTTATCTGTTACCTGAGAAGTTAATGATTGCTTACCCATTCTGACTGCTGCAAATACAAATATAATCCACATTTTGACATTAATAACTTCACCTTAAAAGCAGTCTGTTATGGACAGAACTCTCCACGTTTTCATTTTTATTTCGTAAATAACTAAAGCAGTGTGGTTATGTTTAAACTCGGTCTTCTTTTTTTTTTTTTTGTTAGTTTCTAAATATGGCTTATATAAAATACACTGCTTAAATAAGGTGGAGGTTTATTTGTCCCAGGTTTTATTTTGCTTGTCAGTGGACACGTGGAAGCAGCATGTCTTTTTTCATCTTTCCCAGATTTGTGCCCCTTTAGTTGGAATCTGTTGTTAAGACTGAGCATGTTCTGCTACTGGGAATGAAACTTCATCTTTAAAGGAGGGTGGGAGTGGGGAAGAACCCACACCTCCTGCTTCCACCACATTGCTTTTGTCTCCAGGCACATATTTAGAGTACAGTTGTTCTTGATGTGTCAGTGCAGGTGTTATTCTCTGTAAAGATCTCATCATTTCATGCTATGGCAACAATGTAATTTGACTTATTTTGCACAGAAAAGACCAGAATGCAATTTTTATGATGATGAAGCTTTCTTGAAGTTCAGAGAAGGCTCTGTTAATATAGTAAAAAAAAAAAAGTGTTTTAGGGGGTGGATCACTGATTCAGTCAAAACTTCTAGAAAAATACTTAAATGAAATAAGAAATTGGTTTTCTGACTTTGCTGTTCTTGGATGTGGACCTCCAGTAATTTATAAGTGTTAAAAAAGGACAATTGTGAGATTTTTTTTTTTTGATTCATTTAAGTCTTTCCATTTTTACAGCATCAAGAATGGTTCCAGAGATTATGGCTGAGCACAAACAGTAGTTTGAGAATCCTCAAGTTTAACAGATAACTTGAGGAAAAGGACTTTTAAAATATCAAAGTAAATTACTACAAAATTGAATCTATTGCTTTTATCATGGAATAGGTTTTAGAAGGATATTTGAAATCTCTTTTATAGCTTTATATTGCGGGGTTTATGGGCTAACTCACTAAGAAAAAATGCAAATCGCCTTATCTGCCAAGCAGTCTCTATTTCCCATATATATTATGAAAAGTAGTTGCTCAATCCAATTATTTAGGTCCTTAAAATAAGCTCTGAATATTTTTTGTAGAGAATTTCACAGCTTCTCTCTATGCCACATCAGAAGTTCATTCAGGTCAAGGATATCTGAAACTCCCATATTCTGACCGTAAAAGAAGATTTATTGAAACGTGCTGGGGTTCGCACCAAGTGTCTAAATTAGCAATTATTTATACTTATTTTAACTATCATATTCATATATTTACATGATTTTTCATGTAGTGTAGCATCTAGTTTAATTAACTTTATTGTAATATAAAAATATATATTAATGCAATATATTTTTGAAAGGCTAGTAATGATAGCAATTTTGGAGGTCAGGCACTGAACACTGAGATTGATAACATTCCATGTAAATTTTTAAAGCTGTTTGTTAAATTGTATAATTAGTTTGGAGCTCAAATGACTCCCATGTTGTTATCGATGCCATTGTCCAGCTGGAACCATGGATTGGTGGCAGGGTAGTTTAAAGGGAATAATCTGCTTTTTTTGTCTTTTGGAGTTACTGACCCTCGGAGCGTGAATGTCTTTGCTGAATCTGGTTATCTAAAACCTGAAAGCTGAATCTGATAAACATCAATAATTATTTCAAATGTCTGAAACTCTGCTTATCCTGTTAAAGTTACCTTGTAGCTTTTCATTGGAAGTATCTGTTTAAGTGCAGAAGAAGGCAGGAAGGTTCAAAACTCAGGGTTAATGTAATGTTTCCTTACCTCTGTATTTTCAGTAACATACAGCTCTCTGAGACTGAGCTGTTTCCTGCACATATGCTCCCCAGATGTCTCTGATGTTCAAAAACACTTCAGTTGGACTTGGAATAACTTCCGTTTTCTAACTATAATGTTGTTTTCTTTCTCCTTGTGGACCAGAATTCCTCTTATTTTGCTTTTACTCAGTTTCTAGGCATTTACTGAGTGAGAAATTGTGAGAATCCATTCAAATGAATGAATGCACATTCACATACTATTAGCAGATAAACACATTTACTTGCTGGCTTGTATGCACTTAATGACAGGATTTCAGCACAGTCCTCAGCTCCAGTTATTGCTGGTTAATGGAAGAAGCTAAATTTTCCCTTTCTTCATGAAGGAGGTAGGATTTTAATGTTATTTGTGCTGCCATGACGTCAGTGAAGAACCCAAACTCATACTTTTGCTGTAGAACCCAACGGCTACTGTGGCTTTTCAGGTGTAAAACAAATCTGTTGGGAAGAGGGAATGAGTAGTCTCAGAGGAACCTACTCATCTTCCTAAACTATCTAACAGAAATGTAATGGCATTATAGGACTGTGGGGGTGGGAACTGTGACACCTACATATCTCATCTGGGACCATTTAATACTGTTAGTAGAAGAGCACAGATCTCAGTGGAAAGCTGTTGATGCCGCCTTTGTACTTGAGTATTAAAGAAACTCATGGAATTATATCCTCTCTTTTGATGTCACACTTGTGCTGACTGGAATTTTTCTTCAGTGTCACCCCTTCGTCGTGTTTGCTGGCTGGAGTTTGGATTTTGTTACATGAATGTGCAACATTCACTGAAGTGAGGAACTTGAGATTCTGTGTGAGACTTTTCTTCCTTAAAACCCCCACTTGCTCTCATCCTTGCTTTCACAATCTGCTGTGTCATAGTCTGTCAATCAGGAATAAATTTCCCTTAGGCCTTTGCCCTTTATGTCCTATGTAAATGGTCCCACACCATTAGGTCCAGGAGAATCATGGCCAGTACCTGCTTCAGCCCACACAAGAATCTGCTCATGGAGCGTGAGTAGTTTGGGTCTTAAGCCTTCAACACTGGGCTCTGTAAGGGAGAAAAGGCACAAATTTGAAAATTTCACTTAGATCCATGAAAAAAGATTCATGATAGCAGAGACAGGT
The DNA here is from genome assembly GCF_009829145.1 of Chiroxiphia lanceolata. Taxonomy (NCBI): domain Eukaryota; kingdom Metazoa; phylum Chordata; class Aves; order Passeriformes; family Pipridae; genus Chiroxiphia; species Chiroxiphia lanceolata. The sequence goes on along the minus strand of NC_045647.1, from coordinate 21,914,470 downwards.
TGGTTGAGAAAGTCATCAGGGAGTGGGACCACAGGAGTTCTACTCCTGGGAAGCTGATGACGCCCAAGAGCTAAGCAGATATTCTGCTTCAGTAGAAGTCAACAGCACAACAGGCATTTTGTCATGACAAAGAAAAATGTAGGGACTGCTCGGGCCTTAATATCATTGAGCTTGGAAAAATGCTTTTTCCTTCCTTATATTCTGTATGGCTTCAGTATTGTGTCTTCAGAGAAGTCTTCAGAGAAGTGATATAAACTAAAATTTCTGTTTTCTCATCTTTGATATTCTTATCTCACTTTCTGTATGTCCCTGCCCATGACAGGGGGGGTTGGGACTAGATGATATTTAAGATCCCTTCCAACCCCTTAGAACTATGATTCTAATTCTGTTTCTTTGTATAAAATTTGGCTGTTCACCTTAAATATATGCATCAGAATTATTAGCAAAATGTAGTAATTCTCCCATATATGAGCACTCTATTTTACTTTCTCACTTGTGCTCTCATAGATAACTTTTACTGAAAGGGGTATTATGTATTTCTGAACTTTGCACAGTAGAATCATAGTACTTGTTTCTCCCTCTTCCTGAATTAATTCTTCCTAAATGTATGTTAACTAATGTAATTATTATTGCTGATGGAATCATAGAATCATTTGGTTGGAAAAGACCTTTAAGATCATCAAATCCAGCTGTTGCCCCAGCACTGCACTGGGACCATGTTGGGCCATGAAGAGTTCACCCAGTTCCTGACTCCCTGTTGAGTTTTCTTTCACTTTTTCAAGTCACATCGTAAAACCAGTGGAATTCTGAGGTTTGACTTTGCCATCCAGAATTCTCATTAAGGCCAGTAATGTGTGAGGTCACTGAGCTGCTGATACCAACTTTTCTGATGGTGATCAAGAACAACTGTGTATGTTTCTTACAGAGTCCTGGAGAGGTGTGACAGAATCCACGAGGTTATTTTATATAGTTCCTTATGCAACATGGTAAACTTTAGCTGACTTCCTAAGAAACAGTCTGGAAGATATCTTGAGCCTGTTACTATTTTTCTTCTGAATCTTTTGACGTGGCTTCATTAATTCCTTTTCTCTTTTTTTTTTTTAATTAATTTTCAGTGCAGATGATGTGCTTCTGCATATTCTAAGTTTCAGAAGAATGAAACTTTCCCTCAAGAGGGTGTTATGCACCTTTTCTCTCTTAAAGTACATGGATTAATTGTTTTAAAAGACAAAAATACTACACTACAAGGACTTTGGACTGTCCCACCCTGGCAGCGTGTAAATTCCTAACCTGTGAAAAACCTGCCTACCTGTCCCATTTCAGTTCCAGCTCTCCTTCCCCTGCAGCTGCCTGGACCTCTGCTAGACCTTAACAGTGTGTAAAAATACTGTGGCACCACACAGGTAATGCATTAGGTTTGAAAATAATCTAGACCGGCCCTCTCTATTGCCGCTTCAGCTTTCCAGTGTAATGATTTCTGAAAAGTTCACTTACTTATCTGTGCAGCACTTGACATGTTTGGAATTAAAAACTATAACCGTTTGTTGACATTGGTTTTTTTCCTCATTTCACTTTTATTGATACCCTTTTGTCCCCTACTACTGACAGTACTTGGCAAAGAATATCTATGGGTTTATTGTCAATTATCCTGGGTCAAACTGTTGTTCCAACCTGGGGTTTTTTTGCAGTATTCAAATCATGTCACGATAACCCAAGTGGGCTGTGGCTTGTGCTCATTTCTCCTCAGTACAGGAGCTGACAGTCAGAAATCCACATTCTTCCACCAGCCAGCAATTCTATCCAGGTCGTAGTGAAGTCTCTGGCATGAGTCACTTGAGGATTTTAACCTGGCCAAGGAGGTTGGCACAGGGAAGAAGAACTGAAGCTCCTCCCCAAAGAATTAATAGCAATACTCTCCAACAGCAATGATGTTAAGTACCTTAAGGTATTCCATGTCTTAGGGCAGCAATTGTTTCACCTAATTCCCCAGCCCAGATGATCTCACCCCAGGGTAAGCATGCAGATGACTACTCCAACCGTGTATAAGTTTGAGTTCTGATTGCAGCCCTCATAACAGTATTAATATTATCTGCCTGTTGTGATTTCACCACAGCATTTTTTCAAATCTAGTGGGATTATTTAGGACATTTTCTGAAAAGAGTTTCAAAACCCACCAGTCATTTGTCAGAACTTTGCAAGTGAAGTAGCAGAGGTTCTTTCTGTTCAATGCTCTCTTGCCATTGAAGCTTCTTGCAGGCACTTCCTTGGGCTTACAGCTAAAAGGGGCAATCGGGAGTTATAAAAACAAACATGTTGTGTTTCCTGGCTGGCACTCTCCTTCCATCTCCTGTAGCAGTCTAAATGCCTGTTTCCTCATGTTCTTTGAGTGGATGTTTATACAGGACATTGAATATAAAGTACAATGGGTTCTGTCTCTGGAACTGAAAGGCACATGCACACGCTCATTTCATTTTAAATGCTAAAAATTTCAAATTAGTTCTCAACAAAATATCTTGGTAAGGTAAGAGGGAAGGACAGAAGCATACGCACAGCACTGTACTGCTGCAAATGAAAAGCACAATTTTTTAAAAATCAGTCCTTGTAACTTCTCTCCCATCCAGTTACTCTTTGTTCTTACATTCCTTGGCTGTGAATTGCTGCTTCAGTTGCCCTCAAGCATCCAAAAATCCAAGCTTGTGTGTAACTTCAGTTTTCTTTTTGGCACCAGGACATTTGATTTTTGCTAGATCTCAGCAGAATGATTCATTGTTTCATTTCTTAATGAAATTCACTACTAATATTAATTACTAATGTTATGCACTATGGAAATAAGAGAAGAGAGATGTTGTTCTGGTTTGCTTCTTACAGAGAAGGTCAGTAGTTTTTTCCTTAATTTCTCCTTTGGTCTAATGGTCCTAATGGTTTTCTAATGATGCTCATCTCTTAAGAAGCTGCAGTTGATGCATCCTGGCAAGGCTGTGCTGCAGGATCTGGGGCATGTGAAATGCAAGCTGGCATCTTGTTGCTGGAACGGTTTTGCTTTCTAAATCAAATGAATGTGGGCTAAAGCTGCCTGGAAAAATGCTGCTGGAATTGTTTCCTCGTCATGTCAATAGGCTGGGAAGGACAACAAGACCTGCAGAGCTTCCACATCTGCTGCACTGAATGCATTTGGACACTGGCTTTTGGCAGTTTTTGGTGTCCTTTCCACCTGCTTTTTTCTATCCCTGTGAGTATCTTCCCCCCATCCCCAGTGCTCGTGTCCTCACTGCTGAGAGAGGGCTGTCAGCAAGCACCCAAATGAATTTCTAGTGACAGACTTCAATTAGTGGCAAGGAAACCTCTAGCAGAGGGAGGATTTGACTTGAGGTTTTTCCTTTGTCTGTGAGTGTCCTCATTTCATGCTTCCAAGTCTGACTTTTATCGGTAATTCCTTAGGTGTTGCCACTTCCTCAGGAACCTGTGACTCAGGCGCCCTATAAATGCCGTGACATCACCGGCAGCTCCTGTGGAATTGCCAGTTTCCTAAATGGGGCCGTTGGCTTTGCTTTTGGGACTTGCAGCTTTGCTTTGAGGGTTTTTTTTGTCAGGGGGGAGGGATTAGGGGTTTTAATTACTTAAGGCAGCCTTGCCATTCCAGGGAACCACACTGCGTTTTAGCCTTTTGAATTGTGGAAATTGCCAATGTAGAAGTTTACTTAAAACAGGAGATCCACATTCATATACCAGTTATTTATGAATGAAATAATTGTAATTAGGCCTTCGTAGAGGTTCTGTTTTTATAAATCAGTCTTAATTCACTCCTGGTTTAGGGAGGGGTGGAGACAAGGGGAGGAAAAGGTCTGAGCATACTTTTCCATTGTTTTTTTGGAAGCAATGAAACAAAAGACGTGTTCATACTGCAGAGTGTGAAATGACTCTCAGCAAGTGTGTATCTGCAGCACAGCAGATTCAAGGCAGATTTCAGTGTTTCCTTTCCAGTGGCAGTGCTGTGTAAGTCCCATGGCTGGAACAGGAGGAGCTGCAGTAAGTTCTGGTTCTGTGGGGAGTGTCCCTGAAGCAGGAGTTGGGTGGCAGCAGGAAGGCAGGGGCCACAGGCAGCTCCTGCAGCTGTGTGTCCTTGGCCACGAGCTCCAGCAACGTCACTGCAGGCAGGACCTGGCTGGGGAACTGCTGAGAGAAATGTCAGGAATTCTGGTCATCAGAAGAATGTGACGAGTTGGATGTCTGTCTAGGCCATGTGTTCATGGTGTTCTTGTACAGGCTATTAAAGTGTTGGTTTATTTTTTATTGCTGGGAGCAAAGGATCCCCGTCCCTTTGTTTAAATAGTAGCATTTTGGAACTCCACAATAATTTGTGCAGCAGAGGCTTTAGGTGTGGCCTTTGGTTGTGCTTGGATCGTGTGGGTTCTCACTGAGCAGGCAGTGCTGTTGAGGTTGTACTTAAAGGAAAACTCAGAGAACATCCATGTATGCAGGGAGGTGGCATCAGTGGCTACCATAGATAATGGTCTTTCTTCTAATGATATCAGTCCATGTCAAAATTTGGCACTATTGAGAACCATGTAATTAAAGTTATTTTTCAGATGACACATTAAACCAGAGTCCTAAAAGAAAGTTCTAGTATCTCTTTCTACTTTCTTTCTGATAATTTATTTTCTTTCTTTCTATTTTTTTTTTAATCCTACCTTCCTGAAGCTGCTGTTGAGTTTCCTCTGGGCCCTTCATTTCCTAAGTTACTTTGTGCATGCTTTTAACTAAAAACTCTCACTCAAGTTTTACCCAGTGGCCAGTGGCTATTGGAGCACTAGTTGTTTATCATTATGGGCACTAAGCTGGGAGTGCTTTAAGTGATAACATTGCAATTATTTGATCACACAAATATGAAGACAGTTTTCCCCTAATTAGAATGTTTGCTGTTTCGTGCCTCTTGCATGCAGTTGAATACTATTTGTCGTTTTCCTTGGGGCAGTAGTTGGGATGAGGGAGCTGTAAAAGCTCCTGCCCCACGAGCCATGATGGAGTGGCTGATGTCTGATCACACTCTCCGAACCCCTGGTACCCTCACATGGCCAGTGCTCCCCAAAATCCTGGGCTGGGGCATTCAATTACTTGCTAACTCTGTTGTGTTGAACAGGAATTCATTCGAGTTTAGCAGTCAAATACTACAAACTCCAGACAGACTTCTTTTAACCACTGGTTTTCAAGGGAGGAAGACAGCAAGTCAGCTGGTGTGTGTCCAGTGTTGCCTGTGGCTGGACATACTCTAGTTTCATTTTCAAAAATGATGATGTCTGTTAAGTAATTTAGTCTCCTGTTGATAATATTCGGCAATGTCATTAAGAGATTCAGATAGATAACTTCATGATATCCGATGCTTAAAGGTCATCTGGGAACAGAGAACAGCAACATACCTGTTGATCTGAGATACTGGAAAAGAATGTGACTCAAATGCCACTCGTGTGTACAGATGCCACGGGGACGTGCAGCAGAACATGTTTCAGAATATGACCAAAATCCTGGTTTTAAATTATTTTGTTGATGTAGTTGTATGTGGTTGTGGCTTTAGAAATTTTGTAAGCCAAAGTGTTATTGTTATTTTCCAGCTTTCACGGTTTGGAATTTTTAAAAACATTGATTATTTAAAGGAACTTTGTCCTCTCCATAATAGTCACATCCATGGGAAGACGGATTGAGGCAGGGGCCTCAGGGGCTGTACCCCAGGCCTCCACGGAGGCCAAAGAAAATCTCAGTTTGAGTTAGTTCAGTAGAGACTCTTGCTGAAGAGGGCTTGGTGCAGTGAGACCAATCTCCATGGAGTCAGCTGGGCAAGAGAATAGTACAGGTGCTAGAGGTGATAAAGCTTTGTCTCACCTCTGACATTGTCTATTAATGCCTTTTAATTGAATTTGGATAAGTTGTGCAGGTTAGTGGAATTCATTTGCACCAATTTTTGGATACCAAAATTTGGATGCTCTGAGCCAGACTTTGATGGTGTCTTAAACTGGGTTTCAGAATTCTAAAAAGAGTCTGTTTTGGAATGTAAAGACAATCTTACATTAATCATGTATTTCTAAAACTTATGTGTGTAAAAGAGGATGAAATAAATCTGTTCTTAAATTTTAACTGCTAGCTGTTTCAGTTTTGCACTTCCTTGCCGGGCTGTACTGGCCGAGGTGCTCCCCAGCACGGGCACTGGGATTCGTGTAATAAATCAGCTAAAATAGAGAGGAGTCACCAAAGAGCTTTGCTGTTCCTGGGGAAAAAAATTAACAGAACAGGAAAAAGTTGAGTGCACTTTTTTAAAAGGAGTTTCTGGTTTTGAGGCTTGTGGTGTTTGTTACCAGTCTTGTGATGTTTGTTACCAATCTCCCTGCCAAAAGCTTGACTTTGTCACACAGCAAGTGCACGCTGCTCCCAGAGGGATTCACATCCACAGTCAGCTTGGGTTAGCATGGTTGGAAATGGAGTAATAGAGCTCAGCAACCCAGTCTGAGAGTGGCTGGAAATAACACTGGCTGTGTTCTCCCAGGCCTGAACTGTCATTGAAAGTTTCTGTCCCCAGGAACTAGAGGTTTGGATTCATTTACAAAAGGAAGGTGTGCACTGACTTTAGTGGAACAGAATTAAGAAGCAGGTAAGAATTGGACCTGGGTTTTTGAAATTTTCTTATTTAACAAACATTTCTTGATTAATTCTGGCTATATATTATAAATGTACTCCAGAGGAGAAAAAAACCCTTCTTTGTTCATTTCCTGAGTGAACTCCGGAGAAGTGTTCATGAACGAAGTACAAAGTGTAAGTTGCCATGACCTGTAATTTGTGGTGTTAGTGACATCCTTGTGTTTTACAAACCTTTCACAGTGTTTTCATTGGCTGTTTTCTAGTTAAACTTTTCACTAAAAAAAATACAAAACTTCCATTATGAGAGAAGAACAAAATGAACTGAAATGATTTGAAATCCTCGCCCATTGCCCCAAATCTTTTTGTAGTGAAGCTCCAGCAATTCTTTTGTCCTACCATGCTAATGTTTTTATTTCCTCTTTGTTCCAGTTCTAGATGGGAGATATGAAGGGGCAGAAGAGGAACCTGGAGGAGAGGCAGGAAGGACACTGTATAGAGACTGGCTTCCTGTCTAAGGCTTTAGGAACAATGGACCAAGACTGCCCCAGTTTGGGAGCTTTCCCATCAGAGGTATTGTCATTGGACATTCCTTCTAAGAGCTTCAGTTCTTCTCCTTGGCTGCTGACAGATCTTGGCACATCATTTTTTCTGACCAGGGCCTGTCTATGTGATGGGGAGTTCTCCTGAGGCTTAGCATCAATTTTCTTCTATTGTGGAGCTTCCACAGTATTGTGGGTTGCTGTATCTGTGAGGTTTCAAAGGATCACAGGCTGTGGATCACAACCAGCTTTCACAGAGATTAAATACTACTCCTCTTTTGTCACCCAGCTTCTCTAGTGCTCTCAGGAAGGAGAGGAATGTTGTTCTGAATTTGTACCTACAGAGCAATTAGACCAATAGACTTGCTTAAGCAGATTTCTTAGCCACAAGCAAAATAAATAAATATATATCTGGAAGCTTCATGATGTGATCTTGTATCTCAGTGAACAATCCCTTTGCTCCCTAAACACCATCCCGTGTGAAGTTCAAGCAGTGTTTTGCTTTGAGGTTATAGTGTAGCTAATTCCCACATCATGGCTGCAGAGTTAAGCAATGGAGGTTTCCTGAGGAGAGAATCTTTGCTTTTCATCAGTCTGCCTAGTTGGGCAGATTAGAGCTTTCACAACTCTCAGAATGTTGCTGGTCTCCCAGCGCTGGGGTTTTGTTGTTTTATGTTCCGTCAATTCCCAAGAATCTGTTTTCTTTTTTCTTGAATTTAAAAATGAACACATCTGTTTTGTGGCTGTGTAAAAACGACATGAAAATGTGAAGCTAAATGGCTCAAGGACAGAATTAATTCCAAATGTCATTTATTTATAATAACTTGATTTTAATTTTGCTTCTGAAAAATTCGAGTGAAACATTTTCTGAGGTCTGTGAATGCGTAACACAGTTGTGGTGATATATCAGTGTTACCACCTTACAGTTGTTCATAGAAGTCAAAATAACTGACGGCAAGAAAACTCTCCAGGCACTGCAGCACTCTAATGTTGTTGTGCCTGGGTGTCTGTTCAAGGCAAACAGCCACAGAGCAGTAGAGATTTGTATAAGCAATATAAAAGCAATTGTCTGTATCTGTTCCTTGGTGTTATAAAGGCAGAAAACCAATTTTTGAATGTCTGGGGAGCAGTGTAAAGAAGTCCCAAAGTCCAGATGCGGTTGATGCTCCAGCAGCAGGATCCCATCGTGGCAGCTGTGACACTTCCTTGCCTCTGTGCCCCAGCATCACGTGACATTCTGGGCAGCTCATGAGGTTGGATACCCTCAGTTTTCTTTTTGTTCAGCTCTGGAAATCAGCACCCTGAATATAGATTTCTGTGCCATCAAGGGAAGAGCTTATTTTATAATTTAGAACAGCCAGCTAAAAGAACCATGTGTTCAGTTGCAGATTTTGGAGCCTTGGGCAAAATTTACTTTTCTAGTCACTGGCAAGTGATTAGTTTTAAGCACTTTCTGCCCAGTTACTGCAACTTTGCACAGGCAGGAGGGATGTGTGAGAGGCTGTATTGTTCCACCTGAGAGCTGGACTGGTTGTGCCATGGCAGAAAGGGAAGGATCCTGCAGGAGCTACAGAGAGAGGAGTGATGTGTAAGCTAATTTAGCTTTGCTGCTAACACTGACTTTTCTCTTAGGGGAAAATGCATCTAACTTGCTTTGGGAGTGTGTCACAGAAGGACAGAATGGAGAGAAGATGGGATCTGTCATGGGACAACTGTTAAAAGGAACAAACTTTTCATATAAATAGTAGAATATTTCTTCTTGCCTTCATTAGCTTCTCTTTCTTTAATGAGAAGCTAATGGGTGGATCGCTACTGACTTTAATCCTCAACCCTTGCCCAGGCATTTTTCACATTTCCTGTGAGAATTGGTAGAACCATAACTGCATCCAGAGTTCATCTGTACCAGGGCAGAGCAGGAGGAGAATCCCACATTCTTCTTTCCTGTATTTCCAAGTAGAAATTGTTTATATGTTGGATGAGTCACTAAAAGTTACAGACATGTCAGCGAAGTCACCGTTTGGTTTACTGCTGCTGATTTTGCATCATCCTGAAAGGTCAGAGCCTGTCCCATATTACAGGCTTTATTTGTAAGCCTGGCAGCAACAAAAGCATTATTTTTTGTTGTGAGGAAATCTGTTGAAAATCTTTAAACCAAGAGCCCTGGAATCCCACCGTGCTCTGTGGGTGGTGGTTTTGGAGGGTTTTTCTTCATTTCTCCACCTGAAAGCTCTGCCTTAGAGCTCTCCCATTACACTGAACAGACCAGCAAAGAGAGAGGCTGAATTAGCAAGGCACGAACTGAGAGACGAGGGTGCAAAACAAAGCTTTGAAATAGCACGATTTAGGCAACATCTTTAAAAGCTGAAGTGCATTTTACATTTATGTGGTTGATCATTCTGAAGCTAGTTCTTAGCCCGTATTCATCCAGCCACATCTTTATTATAATAAAGAAAATGTCTTCCTCGCTTTCAGATATTAATTTCCTCTGGCCTAGCTAATTCCACTTCCCTGATGTGTCATCAGGGCTTTCTTAAAGCAAAAGGTTAATTATATCCCTATGTATATAATTAACCTGTGTTTAGGGGGTCAAAATGAGAATATTGCCTACTTTTTAAGATCTAGGTTTACTGGTTGCTGTTGTTACTTTATTAATTGGCCCTGCAAGCTAAGAAATTACTTCTTTTAATCTTGATTTTCTGGTTCATGGGGGGAGGTGTGAGAGCCACTGGGAAGGAGAGACTTACAAACAAGTGGCAAAAGGTTGCCACTGAGGTAAAAAAGACCTTCACAGGAGAGGATGACTTTATTTTTAGCAGCTCTGAATAATGAGAAGAAATTGTTATCTTCTTCAATTAGATATCTGTTCCCATTAGTTTCTTTCAGCATTTTCATTGGTAGGAAGGGGCAGATTGGTGGCAGAAGGTTTTCACCTTTCTTGCCTGCTTGAGAGGAAATTATTTATCAGTCTCTAAAGCATAACAAGCTGGAGCAGCTGGAACAATGTCAATAACTACTCACACCCTGAGAAAATGTGTGATGGATAAAAGTAAAACCAAGTTAACTCAGGGCACGTCAGGGAAAGTAAGAGAAAAGACTTTGCTGCTGCCCTAAGCCCCATAACAGTGCTATGCCACCTCTGGTGCTCCTTGAACACACATACTTTCTTCTGGGGAAGTTAATAAGCTGAAATTTTCTGTAGCTTTAGCAGAAGCTCAAGAACTTGTCACTTGAAAGGAAAAGGAAAGGCCCTCATTTTGATCTGTAAGTATTATTACTTCTTTCCATTATTTTCATCTCCCTCTTCCCCTCCAAAAAAAAAAAAAAAAAAGAAGGAAAAAAGAATTCTACCATGTGCCAGTGAAAAGGTTTGGGTTTAGGCTGAGAAATTTTTTTTTTTAACTAGTTGAATAATTTTTTCTCTCTGAAAGCAAAAAAAAAATTCCTGTGTTTTTTATACTTTCATTTAACTACCTGGAACTAATATAATCGGAGTGGTATATTGTGTATATTTTAACACACAAACCACATGTCATTAATGCAACTCGACCCATGTTATTTTACTACTTTGGGAAGCAGGAGTTGGAGCTTTGTGTTTTCCTGGATTAGAAAAGTAGCCTTGATTCCCCATGATAGCAGACACTCTCAGAAGGATTTCTGTGTGCAGAGTATTTCCCCAAATGGAGTAAACAGTTTTAAGATAAGCAGCTTTCTATTAAACATGGCAGGCATTTGGCTGACACAGCTTTGTGTTGACAGATGCCTTTGTGTCTCTTTGTGATGGAGAGAAGACAGATGTTCTCCTTGGCATTTAAGAAAGCTGTTGCTTAGCAAAATAAAATGTAAAATTAGACTGAACAGTGCAACAGTGAGCAGTGAAACTGGCAGGACTACAAGCAAGAAGAGATTGAAAGAGTTTCATGTGACTGAAGTAGCTCTTGCTGGAAGTCAGTAACTGCTTTGTCATTATGTAAAATTAGCCTATGGGAAAAGAAATTCTGGTTTTTTCCAGCTCTGTTACAATATAAACTCATGCCAGTGAATATCCATGTAGGACTAATCCTATGCCAACCATTTTCAGCAGGCAGGAATGTCAGTGGGTATTGATGCTGAAGTGATACAGCAGTTAGCAGCTGTAAACCCCTCAGTCTGTGCATTGTTGTCTGATGAACTGGGCTCCTGATTGTGTCACAAAGGAGAATATGAGATTTTCTTATTGATGGCTATAGGATGGGGACAGAGCCTGCCTTCAGCAGGACCCTGTCCACTCTGAGCACCAGAGGAAGGAGCAGCCCAAGAGGAGCCTGCACTGGGAATGGTCTGGTGTTTGGTGTCTTTGGACCTGGTCCCACTGTCTCTGCAGTATGGGTACATTGCAGAGGTGGACCTGGAGAGCTCTCATTTCTCTTTGAGCTGGGTCCTGTCCATGTTAAATGTAAACCCTGTATGGAGACTTTATGATGTTCTCAATGGGGCACTTGGTTCCCCTCATCAGTGCCTCAGAGCTGGTCTAGTGGGATCTGTGTCTCCTCAGTCAGTGTTTACTGGTGTGGAAGCTCCTGAGGAGCTCTCCACCTCTCACCCACCTCTGGAGACACGTAGTGCTGTTGCCTTATGTGTGTGACAGGAGAGCACCAAGGGAACACAGGAGGGCCTTGTCTGAAGAATAAGGCAGCTGCTGTGGGGCTGTATATAACTGCAGCTTAAAAAAATTGTCTCTTGGCTGCCTTATACCCAACAAATACACTTGAGAGCTGCTACACAGAGAGGGGTAGAATGTTCCCATGGAAGGAGAGGTTAAAAATTATTAAATTAGTATAGTTTCTATCATGAGCCCTTCAGGGATAAAATGTGTTTCAACAAACCACATAATCCAGCTGTGAAAAAACTGTCTGCTAAGGGAAGAGAGCTGGAGCCACGGTGTGTAACGTGCTTGGGTCTGTACCTGTGCCAGATGAGACAGGGAGCACGTCAGGAAGATGCAGAGTGGTTTCCTATTTCACTGTTCCTCAAGAAGGATCTAAAGAGAGTGTGAACGTTCCCCTCAGCCAAGCCCAAGTGAGCCAGTTTTGGCGAGTGCAGCTCTTGCTCAAATAACATTGAAAATACTTGAGATTGTTTTGCCAGGGTACCATGTTAAGCAACTTGACACATTGGCACAGTGTGTGGATGCTGGAGAAGTCCTTCATTCACAGCTTCATGGATTGTCTCTCCCACACAATGTCAGGAGTTGGAGCAGCCTGAGCAATGAGTGCTCTCCATCCTGCCACTGCACAGAGGTTGAAGGACATTTCTGCATCTCTTCTCCACTGACCAGTTTGGCCTTGCTGGAACAGCTGTTCTCATCCCCAGCAGTGTCTCAGCCGTGGGAGTGTTCCCCCACTGCAGTGACAGCTCAGCTGTGATTTGGGAAGCAGCTCCTCACTGGTGCAGTTACAGCCCCAGTCTGCGATGGTGAGCTGGTTACAGCTGTGAGTTCTGTGCATGTGCCATGTGAAGTCTGATAGTTGGTTATCCTGGGATAAGTGCAGCTGATTTAGGAGCAGCTGCAGCAATTCCCTGCTGAGCTCTCTGCAGCCATCTGACTCTAGAGTGCCCTCATCCAGTGCAGACCCCAGCGGGAGCAACTCTGAGCCCGGTACCATCTATAAACTCCCTTTGCTGCTGTGTGTGGTTTTAGTTTTAGAGGACATAAACATTGTGCAAGGTCCCTTCCACCCTGCTGGGCAAGCCCAGTCCATGGATAGGTCAGTGGTCACTTACTTATCAGTGACACCACTCACTGAGGACACAGAGACATCATGCCCAGGTGTATGGTACGCACATGATTATGTTCTGTTGGGTCACACCAGCACTGGCTATCTCTCTGGCCTCTGGATATATTTGTATGCAAAGGTAATTTTCACAACCAATCCATCTTGTAATGCATAGAGACAGCACTCACTGAACTCTGCACAAAGATCCCAACTCAATCCCAAGGGTATTTGTGGTCAGGTCCGTTTTCTAAAATTAAAATTTTGGTTAAAATTAAATTAGCAAAAATACGTGTATGTGTAGGGGTGAGATTACAAAGGCACAGCTGGAAGTTGCCTCTCACTTAGCTCCTATAAAAAAGCTATTACAAATACTGTGGGACTTAATGAAATGTGTGTATATGGTCTGGTTGTGTGTGTATGGCCTTGTTTCTCCTGGCCATGGTGCCACCCTCCTGCTTAGTAATTAGAAATATCATGTGGTAGGAAAAAAAATTATTGTTTTCTTCCTTTTACCATGTAGAAAATGGAACACATTGTAAGTTACTGACCTGAAAAATAGTGATGCTCTTTGGCATGTCTCATGGACACCCCCCCGGCCCCCCCTCCCCCAAAATCTTTGGTGCAGGGATGACTTTTTCCTGAAAGGAAATCAGCTCCCCTTGGAAAGCAGACTGTGAGGCTTGTGGGGTGTGTTGCCCTTGGCCTCCATCCCACACACCCTCACAACATGGATTTAGGCCTCTTTCCACCAGAGGGATGTGTTTCAGGTGTGTTAAACAAATAATTCTGGAAGGGGTGTCGCGGAATCTCTCCCACCCCAAGCCCAGCCACTGGACAGCCAAGCCAGACCTGCTATGTTTCCAAACCATTTAGGCCCCACTGCTCAAACAGGAACTTTGCGTCTTGTTACTTTTAGGGGCTCCTTTTTTAATTTTGGAACCCCCTCTCATGCATTCAGTGTTGAAAAGCCCTCTGCAGGCTCTTGCCTGGTTCACCAAGTTTTCTCAAACTCAGGTAATTAGAACACTTGTTTTTAAGGATTAACCATCTTCAGTTGATGAATGAATGATCTACCATTAGAATGCACCTTACCTGGAACACAAGATGGTGGATGTTGACATTTGAAATACAGTTGTCTTCTTCCTGTTCTCTAGGTAACAGGAAGAAGAAGTTGAGGGACAAATGAAATGGAAGAAAATCGAGACATTGGTTATTTTATGAATGAGGCAGAAATGCAGGACCAGCTGGTGTTTTCCAAACCAGTCCCTGTTCTGGAGCAGGTGCTGGTGAGCTCCTCTAGGCCCAGCACAGCTGCTGGGGCAGCAACAGATTCTTTTTGTTGCTGAAAAGATTTTTTTCTTGACAAAGTCTTGTAGGGACCCCCCTGCCAAGGCTCAGGTGAGGCTGTGGCAGCCCCTTTGGTGGGGTCACCGTCCTGAACAAGGTGGGTTCATTGGAAGGAGACCAGGACATGACCAGAGGCTTGTTTCTGCTTCCAGCTCCAGAGGCACAGACACCAATTTCCTCTCTTGCCAAGCAATACAGAGGCATAGGAACACACCTGTGATTTAAGAGCACTTTATTGTTCTTTAAGGCTACTTTTGAGTACAAAAAAAAAAGATGGCCTGCCAAACCTTTTTTTTTTTTCCAGGTGAAACAAGGCCACAAAAGAATGGTATATTACAGATTTACAAACACAGAGAGAATTGCTTAAACTGAACTGTAGATAACCTGGCTCTGTGAAGAAACTTCACCACGTCTCGTGATGGTGAGTTCAGTTTAGTGTCCTTCCACCTCCCCCCAACCCTTTGGCTTTCGTGACATTGTTTTGTCCAATAATAAATGTTTTGCTGGACATAGCACGTTAAATCTTTATTGCCCTCAAATCCATTTACCTATCTCAGATAAGTAAATGTAACCTTGTAAAACAGCTATTATTGAAAATATTAGCTTTAAAACCATTATCTTACTTGTGTTTACAAAGAAATATAGGAGTCACATTTTCCACAGAGTCCATCTACAGTATTAGTATTGACTGTTATACTGCTCAGTAGCCTCTAGCAATAACAAATGAGTGGCTATTAATGCTAATGCAGTGTCCTCATAGAATAACTGTGTTCCTGCACTTTTACTGTATTACAGACAAATCTACAACAAAAAAAAAAGATCAACTTTTTTCTCCAACCAAAAAAAAAATAATAAATGAATGATTACAATAAAGGAAAGGGAAAAATTAAATAGCTACATATCATTAACAAATTAATTGTTCCTCAAAAAATACCTACAAATTTCTCTGTACATTCTTTACGCACAGCGTAACGATGGTCTTAAAGTTACCTATATAAAAAAGTGTTCTTTTAACAATCGTCCTACAGAGAGTAGGGTACTGAATGCCAAAGCAAGGAAGCGTTGACTACCCAGTAAGATGGTAGTGAAATGTGTAAAACTGGGGGCTTAGATGTTGGGTTTTTTTTATTTTTTTATTTTTTTTTAAAGAAAACTGAGCAGCCACCTTCTCACCAAGAGTAAGAGCCAATCTCCCCATCTCTTTCTACCCTGCACCCTTTCCAAATTAAATAGCTTAACTTTAAAAAAAAAAAAAAGGCATAAAATAAAAGCCACAGTGGACCCAATACTGTAACACAGTCCATAATACATCACGTGTAGTTCATCTTCCAACTAGTTCTCATTTTCTACACTGAACCAATTGTTTCAGGTAACCCAGTATAAAAAAAAAGCCCTAGTTGCAACTGTATTGGGAAGATGGAATGTACGGGGGAGAGTAGTTACACTTAACAAGAAAAAGAGAAGCTCTTAGCACTAGCACAGCTGTGGTTTCATGCCTGCCTCTACTACCTAATTTCTAGTTAGTAGCTATCAATATAGCAAATGATAATAAATGCAGTAATACCTGTATAAAGTCTCTACTGGAGGAATGTTTGCTGCAACTTGGCATCGGTTTAGGAATAGGCTTAAGAAAAAGGAAAAAAAAAAAGACAGAAAGAAAGATCATATGTCACAAACTGTAACAATCTGTTGTCCAGCCAAGATCCGTAACAGTAGCAGTTCCTGCAGCTAGTTAAGGGTAGATTACACAGACTTGGTTTTAGGAAGCAGATCCCTGTGAAGCAGCAGTGCTGCAACCAGGGAGGGTGGCTGGATCTGCGCAGAGCTCAGCATCCTGGTGCCAGCAGCCACCAGCTCCAAGGGTGGCACGAGGCCTGTCCTGAGGCTGCCCTCGATGCTGGCTGCTGCTAAAGTGAATATCAAATACAAATACCATAGAGTACAACTGTACCAGCAGTAAGTATATCTAGGATTGTTACTGACAAAAATAAACTAGTTCTGAAGAAAAGCTAATAAGTATTATGATTCTTACTGTCTATACATTAATAGATACCAGCTATTTTTCATAAAACATGCATCGTTAAGCACTATGGAACCCTCCAACCTCAGCTCTAGTCTAACAAACTGCAGTGTTTAGGAAAAAATGCCCGTGTTCTGTAAATTATGCAGTCCAGTTGCAAGCACTAAGCACCTGAAATCTAAAGAGAGAAAGACCTATAACCTGTATGAGACTTCCCCTTCCAAAGCTGTTTTGCTTTAAGAAAAATCAAACTGATAGAAATGTCATCCTTAAACCCTTTTTTCAGCAGTTTGCCCTCAAAATATTAGCCTCTTCCAGAAAGTTGCTGTGCAACTTCAGTCCTCCTCCAATAGTGCAAATCATACGTAACAGTTCTTTTCAAGTATATACATACAAAATTACTTCACAGAGGGAAAAAAAAAAAAAAGCAATCTAAGCAAACCAGACAAATTCTAGTCTTAAGAAGCTAAGAAAAGCAAAAAGGACTGGGGTCAACCAACTAAGTGTAATGGCTTTTGTGGATTAGCGTGCATTATTTTCTTAAGGGGCAGCAGATTTGCATCAGAGGTTTCTTTGGTAATTGAGGCAGGAAAAAAGGATGCTACATCATATGAATCTTTATGAAATAGTTCCTGCTATTGTCTTTAAGGGCACCCTTTCACAAAAAAAAAGTGAGTACACAATAACGTGTTGAAAACTAACCTCTCCTCCCCCAACACTACCTAAGCACTGTTCAAAGCTCAGTCAAACCATGCAAATTGACAAAGGGAAGGGTCCTCTCCTCAGGAGACCACGGAGGGTGAGTGATTATGATTGACCATGTGAGAGGAAGGGGAAGACTGGCCCCGCCGTGACGCTGACTCAGGGCTGCTGGAGACGCCGTCCTTGGCAGCTTTGATCTGCAGCCACGTGTCCCCCAGTGCTTTGGCAAAGTGGTCATCAACTGAGCCCGTGATGGACACCGAGTTTGCCACTGGCTCAGGCTCCTTGTAGTTCTTGCCGAGGCTCCGGCGGAAGTGCTCCTCCACCACTGGGTCACAGGCAGTGGTGGCTGTGGGGAAAGGAGGCACAGGATGTGTTAGAACCCTGGCACCAAGGGCTGGATCCACAACCCACATTTTCTCCTGTATTTCTGTAGCAAAACACAGGATGGTTTGGGTAGGGAGAGACCTTAAATCCAATCTCGTGGGCAGGGACACCTTCCACACAACCAGGTTGATCCAAGCCCTGTCCAGCCTGGTCTTGGACATTTCCAGGGATGGGGCAGCCACAGCTTCTCTGGGCAACCTGTGCCAGGGGTCTCACCACCCTCACAGAGAAGAATTTCTTTCCAATATCCAACCTAAATCTACCCTCCTTTAACTTAAGGCCACTTGTCCTGTCACTGCAAGCCTTCATGAAAAGGCTATCTCAGCATGAGGCCAGGCTTCCTTACATCATTAGGGGACTGTTAGTGAATGGGATGGGGAAGAAGAAATGAAAATGAAGTAAAAATGGAGTTAAGTATTTTTGCATTTCTGTGACCTGCAACAGGTGAGCATTTTACATATAATTATATTCTCCCTCAGCCTACTAATAGCTACAGCTGCAATTCTGTGGAAACCCTCTCCCCGAACAATAACATAGAATTTATCTTTAGGCTTAAACAGAATTGAAGATGTAAATGGTTCTTTAAAAATCACATCCCAGTCAGGTGTGAGGCGCCCTCATTCTAAATTACATGCCAAGAGCTGACCTCAGGGTTTCATCTTACTTCACACACTTGTGCTTGGAGCAGTCAGGAAACTAAATGAAATCATTACCTTTGCACTGGGTGCATTAAACTGATGTAATACTATTAAAAAAGGAACAAAGAACCTGAAAAGACAGGTTTTGTACAGTAATTCCTCAGACTAAATATGGCAGAGCTGCAGTTTTACATTTTAGAAACAGTATCTGTGTCTAAATGAGAATTGCCTTTCAGAAAGCACTTGGAACTGTCGGGATCCATGGCACTGGCATCTGTGCTACAGCAAGGTCTGACTGATCCCAAAATAAACGTGAGTGAGTGTCATGCATAAACCTCTTCACCTGACAGGAGACAAATCTTTTCTGGAAACCCAAGCCCATGTAAGTGCAGCTGAGGTCTCCTGCACCTCTCCTGAGACCACTAACACTAGTTCATGAGAAAACTTGTAACAGCTGAGGTCCCTATTGACTGATTTTTCAAGAGTCTAAGGGTCTCCTTCAGCTTCTAATTCTAATTCTAGTTAGCACTTCAGCTTCTAAATCTAGTTATCAACAATACACTGAGCTTTACAAAATCAAAAAAATACTGCTACTAATAATACTAATACCCTACTACTATAGACTTCTAGGTTCCTGCCTACATCACACTGGTGTTGTTCCATGGACACATCCAGGTTGACGAAGCTCCACTGCCGTGACCTTTCAGCAATGCTGTGTGTTAAAGCTCTGCCTCAGCAGGTAAAGAACTTGACATGAAAGGGCTGTGCTTCCCCTGGGCTTTCCCACTCTGCAGTGGGAGAGATGAACAGAAATGGGCCCAGGTTTCCCAGCAAGTATTGCCTGAACAGATTTCATGAAAAGTACTGATTGCATAGAAGGCAGAAAGTTAAAACTTCCTGCTTGGGTTGCTGTAGCAACTGCCCTCCAACGCTTTTTGTGTTATCCATGCAGCGCTGGGTGGAGGGTATGGGCTTTGGAAGAGTATGTGTAGCTGCAGGAAAGATTTTTGTGACTGCAGCTGAATAGTAAGAGTTTACTGGCTATTGAAAGACTGGAGAAACTACAGCTCCTAAAATATGGTTCCATAGTTGGATCTGCTGGCCCTGGCTGCTGTTTGTCAGATGGACTAAAATAAACATAATGACTTATTTGTCTGTGTGGGGTGATTTTTTTAAAGCAGCTTTTCAAACCAAGAAGAAAGAGCACCTCTTCCCCTCCCCCCACCCTTTACTTTGAATTGGTACTTTCTTCAGTGACACAGGATCGATGGTTAGAAAGTGCCTGTCCAGGGAGAAGATATACAAAGAGGTGTCCATTGTTTCACCTCTTTTTTTATTCCTGTTAATACATCAGTGCCTGCACCAGCTAAGGTTGGTGAGCCCATTCTGTTCTCCTGGGATTCTGCTGAGGCCGTGGGGAGTTTGGAGGTGTCACTTACTGCTGGAGAGTCTCCTGTAGGCAGGCCCGGAGCTGCAGCCGCTGTGGGCGATGGGGCAGTGGGAGAGGCTGCAGTTGCGGTTGTTGGCAGAGGCACAGGTGATGACAGAGGGACGGTTCTGGGGGGGGACACATAGGAAAGCTGTTACTCACTCAGGCAATCAGCCACAGCAGCACCAATTAAACCCATGAACTATGCGATTCAACAAAGCACATTAAACCCCCCAAAATATTCAGCTTTAAAAAAAAAAAAAAAAAAATCCGCACTTAAAATTCCAAAATTCCACCGTTATGGAAATAAAGTGGTGAGCGGCCACACAGAAAAAGGGCAGTGTGAAAGCGAATAATTACAAGCATTAAAATGATTTTACAGTGACTGTTTCAACCTCACAGACATTCCATATGCAACACTAAATGTCAAATGTCAACACATTAAATTTCATCCTACGGCCACACATCTGTGTCATTCCAGGACTCAGAAGGGCTTTGCAGATTTTACAGGTATTTATTTGTCATCTTGGTGTTACCCAAGTTTTTCATTCAGAAGTTGAGTTTTCCTAGCTCTAATTCTGTATTCTATATTGCAGACACAAAGCAGTAATGTATAATTTGAAGAACTCCTGAGCCAGTCTTGACCACAAATACTTTCCTGTTGTAATTAATCTGCTCTCCAGCACTACTTAGTTAGCATAATCTTTTTTCATTCTCAACACATGCAAATTTCCCAAAATCTATATTACATCATCATAGCTCTGCCATCTATACTTTGTACAAAGTGTAAACATAAAATACTCTTTTTATAGTTGTTTACTATGTAAATGTTACATTGAAACAAGGCCTTGGGAAAAGAAATGTCCCAGTTTCTCCAAGTGGCTGAAGGGAAAGAACACAGGTATTGGAATAGATTTGCTTTGCATCTTTGGTATATTTTCTGATACAAAGAGTCCATTATACTCAATGCAAGTTAATTGTTAGGTTTTCAGAAAAAATTAACAGAATTGATGTAATTTAACTTCTTGTCCATTTTACAAATCTGTGAAGCAAACTCACAAAAATCACTGCATTACCCTGACACAAGGTCAGTGGGGAAGAAGGGAGTTTTCCTTGTTTGGTGGAGCAAGAGCAAGAGTGAAGTCTTGCTCTTACCAGTAAAGAGCAAGATCTGTAAAGTAAAAGAGCTGAGCTTTTTAGGGAGGTTTAACACCATTTGGCAGGACAGGAATTTTACACAACAGGCTAGCTACATCTCACTGCACTGACAACAAAGTAGAAAAAAGGAAATAAAGAAAAAAAAGGAAGTATTTGATTTTTTGGAAGCATTTCACATGTGGAAGTATTTATTTTCTACAGAGGCTAAGATGTTGTACCTCTTTGAAGCGTTTTTTTGAGAAGGGTATGTATGCTAATCTTTTCAAAAGAGTATTTTTGACATGTAAGAGGTAATAATGCCTCAGGAATCCATGTGCCAATACCACGAAGGATCCAAGAGGCAGGATAAGGCATCTTAGAGAGTCCCCTGCTGTGGTTGTGTGTGTGTACAGAGCACTGAGCAGAATACAGGCACTTGTATGAAAATACTGAGGTAAATTTAGTAGCAGTGAGTACAACGGAATACAGAATAACCCCGCTCTGCTGAAAATAAGAAAGAAATTTTTCCCCACCTGCTATTAGAAACAGAGTAAGATGAAATCCTGTTCAACATGTTAAGGTGAAAAAACCCCACAAAACCAAACCATGAATCAACCTAAGGTTTCTTTTTATCACTAGACTTTTTATTTTGGATGATTTCTATTCTGTGATCTTAGCAAGGTCTTACCTCAACATCCTATTTTCCCAAGAAAAATGACTGTAATCTAATTCAGACCATCAAAGATGACAGGAGAGAGGAATCCAGTACTGGGCAGCAGGAATCAGCCCAGGTCAGACAGAATGTCAGTGGTGCAGCTGCTGAGCAGGGACACAGCAGTAATGCTGTCAAAGGGCACTGGTGTTGTCACTGGAGCCTGTCTCTTCTCTTCTGTCATCACTGATAACCAAGAGCAAGGAACAGCTGACCTGCACTGAACAGTAGCTCTGCAAGCTACTGCCAAGGGGTGTGAGAGAGCAGCAGTGCAAAGTTGGGGTTTGGCACAGCAAAATGTGAGGGACTTGTGTACACAGCCAACTCCCGTGGAAATCCACAGGGGATGGGAAGTTGATGGCTCCAGTGAAAAGCACATGAAAAACCATCTACTCCACGTGTTCACCCTTTGCAGGCATCATTGCAGGAGGGAAGGAAGGAAGGATGGATTTGGGTACATGGGCCAGTTTCATCTCTCAGTGCTGCAGCTCATCACAACTCAATTCTCTTGCTTTGTCTCTCCACTTGTAAGAGGGATCGATGCGAGTCTGACACTTAACTGTTCTTGTAGAACCTGCATAGGCTCATCTTCAGCACTTCTGAAGCAAAACAAGTGCAATGTGCAAGAAAGTCAAGAAACAACCAATCAACAAAAAAACCCCTCCAATAACCACTCCAGCATATGGAAATAAAGTATAAAATAATCAAAAACAATTACTTGGCTTTAGGAAAAGTTGTTATGACACAACATTGCTCTGAACAATGCAGCTTTTGGCTGGCTAAAACAACTAAGATCATTCCAGCTTCTTTCACCTGGAACATTCATTCAGTGCAAAATTTTCCCTTATGCCCTTTTTGTCCTGCAAAAAGAGAGCCGGGACAGAGGGGAGGGGAGCACACATGGATCACCAAGAGGGGCACAGGTGATACCCTCTACCTGCAAATTGCATCAGTCATTGCCTAGCAGGTACTGGGGCTTCACTGAACCACACACTTTGCATTCCCAATTAAAACACGTGCGTCAGGGAAAGCAGAAAGGCCAAGAAATCTGTGACAGATACATTTACACAGCAGTGATATATTCACATTACACACGATGAGCTGTGACGTTCACTGCGTGTTTTTAAAATACATTTTGCCTGAGGAATAGTATCTCCTCTCTATTGTAATTCACAAAACGTTCTGCTTATACCTGGGAGTCCTCCCTGTATCCACAGCCAGCACTCTCCACCCACACAGCTCCTGCCAGCCTGTACCTGCTGCCGTTCCACAGAAGTCAGTGTTGGTGTGATGCCGACTGTCCTGGTTGCATCCATGCTGGTTTTGGTCAGTGCTAGAGGTTGATCCACACTCAAGCTTGGGATTGAGGCATACATGTGATTGGCATGAAGGCTCATTGTCGGGGCAGCTGCCCTCTCGATGGGGCTGCGACTCCTCTCCCGGTGTTCCTTCCGGTAATCCCCGTTGGAAGTCTTGTTTCTAAGGCAGGAAAGAAAAAAGGCCTTACTGTTGTTCCAAGCTCTTCTGAGATATGCAACATCAAATCCCTGTAAGAAACACCAGGAAATGCGCTTTGCTTGAGCTGTGGGAGGTGTAGAATCAATCCCTCAGTGAGGTACCCCTGGTCTATCCAGCCTCCTCCCTGCAAAGAGAAGCCAATCATCCCCATTTTCAACCTCTGGCAGCCAGCATTTCTCTTCACTGTAGAATTTCTTCAGATATTCATTCAGATGCACCGAGTTAAAGTGACAACTTTTTTAAGATCAGATAACTCCTCATTTAACATACTGTTAATCCCACTCCCTCTCCTAACACTGCAATATTCACTGCTGAAGCCCAAGGAAAGTTTATTTTACTGAAGAGACAAAGTTGATATCAACAAAAATGCAGTGAGTCAAGGCAGGAAGCAAAATCTTCAGAGCAGAAAATGACGGAAAAGCAAACTACACTGCACTTACCTCAGAATCATTTAATTACAACTGCTCTTTCAAAAGAGTAATTTCAAACTACTCCTGAAAAGTAAATCCCAGTAGATGTGCTCACATAATTAGCCTATCATTCATTGCAATGGAAATAAAGCTGGGTTTGAATCTAGGGATGAGAGTCTTCAGTTTCCATACAGCAATATAATTGTCATTAAAGGCAAACCAGTGACTCAAGGGAAAGGCACTTCACTCATAACCCAGGGAAGTGTGGGTATCACTGGCAGTCTGGGGAGTACCAGTGTTGTAAGAGTTCACACACTTGCAGGGACTGGTCACTGAGTTTCAAACTGCAAACTCCATCAATCCTTCCCATAGGAAGGCACCAGAGGAGAAAGCTGGCTTTGTGCAAAATAAAACCTGTCTTCAGAAGATTATTGAAGTACTAATGAAGTGTCCTATGTGTCCTGTGTATAAGTGGGTAAAATCCAAAGTGGTTTTCCTCCCATTTTTTAAAGCATATCACAGCAAATTAATATGCAGGAGCAACCTTTAACAATGCTGATGAATATTAGGCAGAGAGAGAAAAGGAATCAATTCAATACTGAAGTTATAAGTTCAAAAAACTAATGCCTGTTTCAATATCTGAGGAAATGTCTCCAAAAGGAAGGCTGAGGGGAAAAAAGCCCTGCCAGTCGAGGGAAATAAGGAACCCATAAAACACCCAAACAGGGTGTGGGGATGTCCCATGGTGATCCTGTCCTGGATCCTGGCCAGTCCTGAATCTTTTAGCCTCACCAGCATCCGGTGGTCAGGGATTCCGCAGTCTAAACGACATACTTTGTTAGTACCTTTTCTTCACGGGCTCTTTTTGGTTTTTTTTAACCTAAAATCTCTCTTGGTCTGCTCTTGCCTCGATTTTTGTATTAGGCGAGAGACAAAGCCATTGCTCCCTGCCCATCATCTTCATGCCACTCCCAAGTTCATCTCTGTTCAACAACCTTTTTTTCCCAATGTAATACTTTATTCAGATAAAACCTGTTCCCATATCTTTGTGGCCCCTCTCAGGTAAGAGCTAGAAAAGTGATCATCTTTCTAGGGAGGAGGATCCAGATCTCTGCTGTGTTGAGAAACTTCTCACAGTTCTTCAGTGCTATTGCTGAGCTTGCTTAAGAGTCACGTGGTTGTACAGAAATCTGCTATTGCTGCCTGAATCAAATTTCATTTATTGTGGTAAAGATAGGGTTAATATGATGTCAGGCAACCAGTGACTTCAGAACTTCAGGACAAAGCCCTCAAGCAGATTCCCCTGGCATGCTTAGGAGGGAACAGCCAACAGCATAACAATAGGATTTGTAACCCTTTGGATCCCCCTGCTCTGCCCCCCCCATCTCTTTCAACTAATTCCAATTTAGCAGTTGCAGGTCAGCAGAACCAACCAGCAGATCCAGCCTCAAAGGTCTCACAGCTGGTGCTCAAGATGGTCCCTGAACACCCTGTGTTTCCCAAACCTCTCTGCAGGCTGGATTTGGACAGCATAAAGCAGCTCAAATCCAGCAGGAATGGCTCTCCCAGCCTCGGGCCTGTTTCAGTTGCACTGCTCTGCAGGAGCAGCAGGAAAGTTTGGAATTGTAGTGCTCTGAGCTAATGACTGATGCAAATGTGAGTTAATGGCAGCGCCGGGGACTATATTTAACATACAGTAGCCTCCTCTTGAATTGCAGTACGGAAACAGCTCCTGGACACAACCAAACCGTCCTGCCCCACCCCGAGGAAGCAAGCGGGGAACTTCAGAAATAGCACAGCAGCCATGAGATATCCTGGGAAACAGCAACACGGAAAGCCACGGCAAAAATCACCGTTTAAATGAAGGCTGTGTAGGGATGGCTTGTTCTCTGTCCTGCAATGAAGAATCTTTGGCAGCTGCAAGCCAAATTCTTACTTTTCAACAAAATATTATCTGGTCTACTACAATTTAAATGACCATTTGGAGGTTGCAAAACCACCTACAGCTCCAGCACATTCCTACTTTTCACTCCCTCAAAGAAAAGAATAATCTCTGTTCAGAATTTTTCTGTTTTAATAAGCACAAGTTGATTTTCAAGGGAAAAATTTAGTTTCCTCCACCAAAAATACTTGTAAAATGAGTCAAAAAAATGTAGCTACACCAGTTGTTTGGGGGTTTTGTCTTACAACTCACTTTTCAACAACTTAGTGCTGCATTTACTGGGGAGTGGGGCTGTCAAGTGACCACTGATGAACAAACTTACTGAAATTCCCAAGCAAAATACATTTTCCATTTTACACAACAGCACCTATTTCACTCATCCTCACTTTAAGCAAAAAGTCACAGCCCTAAATAGGAGTGAACTGGTAGTTTTGCTGCCCTCAAAACACCCAAACCAACAAAAAACCAAACAAAAACCCCAACTCTTAACAAAAACTAAAACACAAAAAAACCCCAACAACACTTTCCTGCAAAGATTTTTGGAAGGGACCAAAAAACTGGGCAATGAGATCAGCCTGGAACAAGCACAGCAGGCAGACTTTCCCTAAAGACACCTAAAATTATTGAGTTATCTCAGCAATCTCAGCAGGCCGCACCCCAGCCCTGTCTGTAAGCAAATAATGCCCTCTTCCTAAATTAGAACAACTCCTCTTCTGGCCAGGGAACTGTTTTATACTCCACTCTTCAAAGATCCTCTCCTCAATTCATCTACCTTCAGCTATATAGTCTTCGCAAAAAAAAGAAAAATACCTGAAGCTTCTACTTCCACATCAGATATTGTTTTTTCTGAGCCCAGCTGGAAATGTTACAGCACTGTGTAGGACAGTAACATGATAGCTCTGCCCTTATGAAAATACGCCAGCACTTGTTAGTCCCTCCTATTTAAATATAAACAGCAAATCCTACAGATATCCGACTCCACTTGTAAGACAATTGTACTTAAAATTACTTATAGGGTATTCATCAATTTCCCATTATTAAGTAATTTTAGTTTAAAATGACACTTTAGAAATAATTTTCTATTAGAAATGGAAAATTTTTTACAATTTCAAAATGATTAATTATTATTATTGACAGAAGTCATTCTTGTTTTGCTATTAGACACTATTTGAGGGGGCAGCAAAACTGCATGTGTGTGAAGATAATTACATTTCACTGAAGTCCATCAGTTTAAACATTCCACGTGCACTGAACAAGGAGAAATGCATCCCTTAGGTCAAACATAAGGGCAGAAAATTACAAAGAAGGATTTCTGACCAAGTTTGAAAAAGAACTTAAAAATATATACCTCAAATAAATCTAGCTGTCTAAACAGCTTTGCCATCCCCAGACTCCACTTCATCTTAAAAACCAGCATATGAAACCCTGGGCTCCATGTGCAGTGGGGGAGATGCCAGTGCAACTCTACTGGCTTAAAAAATAGCAATTCCCATGGTGAGACCATCAGTCATATCCACCACCCCTCCGCCCTGCTAACACAGGTAATTCCAGCTACTTGCAGGTTTATTTTAGCAAAATTACAATTCCAACCTAAAATTAATTTCTCCAACACTTGAAAAGCAGACAATTGTTTCCCATGTTGCTTCCCAATGAATCATAACCCAGACTCCAGCACTTACCAAGCATCATGTGCTCGGGTGGATGTCATACCAAAACCACACACATCCTGACTGGAATTCTGCTGCAGTCTGGTTCTAAAGAAATTTCTACTGAAAGCAATGCTCCAGCCCTCCTCAGAACCAGCTCAAAAGGACTCAAATGCATTGTTTGCATTTTTTGCTGCAGACCCTTTAGCCGCGGCTGTTCTGTTCGCTGGCACTGAGTGGGGGTAATTCACACTCTGCTACGGAAACAAGAGAACTCTGCCAGCTGCTTAAGGAAAAGGGAAAAAAGAGGCCCAGTGAAGGGGACAGTTTTGCTTGCACTCACTTTCAGCCTGCAGATCCTTAAGGAACAGTTGCCAAAAGCATTACTGTACCTCCAAGAGAAGAAATCACACTCTCTTTGGCAGAACCAGAGCTCTGACTTGAAATGGTTGCACAGGGGAGTGTGTTGCACAAAGAACAACTATGTAAAATGTTTTCTTTACACAAACACAATGCATAATATTGCTTAGGAGTAAACTTCCATTTGTGTAACAAGTCAAATATGATTTAAATATTTTTAGCATCTTTGTAATATTTATTTTCTAACATCTTTTATTGTCTTTATTCATAAACTCTGAAGTCTGAAAGAGGACAGCTGCTTTTGTTAAAGATTGCTTAAGGATTTATAATCCACTGATACTTAATATCTGCTCCACATGACAGGGATCATTTCCTGTGAAAGTATCTACTTTTATCTACATTACTTGTGTTACTGTAAGGTGGAAAAACTAGAATTTAAGATGGTATTTCAAAATACAATGATGCATATGCATAGGGAAAAATCCGGAGTGTTCTTTACTCAGATTTTTTTAAGCAAGCCGAATTGACTTAAAAAAAAAACCCCAACAACCCAAATAAAACCTGAAAGTAATATCACTTTGCTCTGTCAGCCAATCATCTGAAGTATTTATAACATGAAAAAATACCCCAAACAGCCCAATGCCCTCTTCAAACCACATCTCCTCTGAATGACTGTCACCTAAATATATAACCCTTTCCTATCCCACTTTATGAACTTCATGCTTCGCAGTTCCTTCAAGTAGCCTTTTCCTTTTATGGCTCAGTACTCCATTCCAAAAAGCCTTCAAAGAGGCAACTTGCAGAGATCATTGTCTTTGCAGGAATCACTCCTGCCACAGAACCTGGACACATGACAGGGTTTCCCAAGAAAGTTAACGAATGTCCTCCCTTTTTTTGCCACTGCTGATATTTTAACATCATTTATACAGTATCTCCATCCCTGCAGGAAACCTGGCCAAACTAAAGCTCATGTTTTTGTACCAACGCACAGGTCAAGCTGGCAACTGCTCTCCCGGGAAGGCCTTTCTGGAAGCAGCACTGGAGCATCCCTGTCTCCTGCTCTGGTCCTGCTGGGGCCAGCTGGCCATGGAGGGCTCTGCCACAGGTCTGGCCTGGCCTGGAACATCCTCCAGCCCTTTGCCCATCCCAGTGTGGTTTAACGAGGATAGAAACAAGCGGCTGAGCCTTCACTTTCTGCTTCAGGCTACAAACAACTCCTGAGAGCCACCCAGGATTTCAAGCACTGCCTCAAAGCTTCTCCGGCCACCAGTAATTAAAGTTAACTCCCCCCAGAAAAGAGCTTTTTGTTCTTTTGAATTTTTAACTTGAGCACCAGCCCCAGTCTGAGAAATTAAACATCATATTTATACAAGTTCTCTCAGAGTCCAAATCATACATGCACCAACCACACCAATTTTCCCTGCTCTCCCCACTCCTCTGTAGCTGGAATTCTGCAGTTCCTTCCCTTAAAAAGTTTCAATTAATGATATTTTTTTCAGCTTAGTGCTACAGCTGATGGAAAGACCTTTGAAATGAGAAGTCTAAACCATTGAAAATACTCTAACAAATAGGATAATCTTACATATAAACAAACACAGGTCAGACTTTCTATATTTATTCTCATCAAAACAGGATTTTCAGAGATAAAATCTCAGACAAGATTGTCACTTACAAATGGAATCAACAAAGAAGACAGATTTCACAGTAAAGTAATCATTAATAAGCTGTGAAATGCATAAAGGAGTGTCCCATTACTGCCTGCACCAAGCACAAATTTTCAGATACAGATGAGCTTCTCTTCCTGAAGGCTTAATACTCACAAGTATGAAAGAATGCAAGAGAACCACGGGATGTAAGAACTCAGTCCAAAGCCAAACCCACAAAACTGAAATCTAAATCAAATGTACAGTAAAATCAATTAGCACAACCTCAGATCCTACTTATTTTCTCACAGGAATTTTTTCTTCAATATTTGGCCATCTTTGCTCCAACACTCGTAGGATTGTTTTAAAAGGTAGCACTGGTTTCTTCATAAAAGTAATCACTCATTCCATCCATAAGTAAAATGCTGGGATTCATTAAATGAAAAGTTACATCACTGCTGGAACACATGTACATATACAATGCAGAAACACTGACAAAGTTACCTCACTGCAATAGGTACAGGCTGCAGGTTACCTGTAATTCAACCTTCAAAAAAAATGGGGGGCAAACTGCCCACTAATCTCTCTGCTCTGTAGTGCGACCGCCTGTTTGCTCAACTCCAAATCAACTCCTGCATGTTTGCTCAACTCCAAATCAACTCCTGCATTTAGGTCCTCATTTTGCTTGGTACACCTGATGGCTCATTCTAAAGTTCCATAATTTTTTGAAGAAATTAAACCATATCTGAGATGCAAACAACAAAATTTTAACACATAGTAAATATCCAGAAAAATTCGGAAATGGTAAGGGATGTCATTAATTCTGCTGAGGCAGCTGTAAAGATGAATTAGCCTGTTAGGAAAATTACATAAATTTTAACAATAATTAATTGTTCAAAAAGTGGAATTAGAGCAACAGAAAGTTCCAGCATTTCAGTACTACCACAGTAACAAGTGCCTGGGTATAACTGGTTATTGCAGTAAGCTTAAAAAATTTCCTAAAATGTACAGTGATTTCTGGAATATAAACATAATCCCATTTCACATCTTCAAACTTTGGTTTAACTCTTTCGAGGTGGGAACCAACAGCTGAGTACAACTGCCACCAGCTCTGACTTAGTTTTCAAGGACTGAGGACAAAAAGTATTCATCCCTTAGTCAAAGAGAAGAAACTTTCTGGTCCTCTAACCTGCAAGGGGTTATCTTTGGCTTCCCTCTCCCAACTCTGCCTAGGAACAGCACAGTTCTTGGGAAAGAGACAGGACAAGTAACTAACCTTTGAGATTTATCTGATTCAGCCACCCCTCCATAACTCCCTCTTGAAAGAACAACAGTAGCTTCAGTTGCCTTTGGAAAATCCTGCACAACTGCACTAGAAAAATGCTTAACAGAAGAACTATTTCTGCCAGCTGTGAAGAACAAAAGACAGAAGAAGCGAACATTTGGGAAGCTGAGAAAGGCACTGCAGAGGATGTGGTCTGTCTTTATGAGATGCTGCTACTGCAGTTCAGAGAGCACTTTTTTGGAAGGTAGTTTCAGTGAAAGACTCAGACATATTAAAGCATGCCAGAAACTCAATCCTACAGCTGCCAGTCAGGACCCACAACTAAGATTTCATTTCTAGCTCAAAAGTAAACTCTACAGATGTCACCATAGTAGCAGGGTACTTGGTGGCACAATAACCTTATTTTGAGACAGTCAAACAAAGCTGGTGAAGCAGAGGGAGTCTGTCAGTGCTCACTTCTGGAGAACAAGGCAGGGTAATGCAGATACTGGGATCAACAGAACAGGATCTAGAAAGGCAAGTCACTGCTGCAAGGGAAACTAGAAGTGTCTGTGCAGAAATCTGAACTGTTTCAAGTCCATAAGGCACTTTGAATGCTTGGAGGGGAGAACTTCCAGAAAAGCAAATGATAAAAAAACGAGGTTAAAGAGACACTCCAAACTTTCCCTAAAGTTTCTAACATCAGGAAGGAAAATCTGACAGGACAGGGAAAGAGCAAAGAGGCTTCCATGCAAACAGCTCGAAGGTCAGAGGGGTTACTGTAAAAATTCAGAGGCAGTTGTAAAGGGATTCATTTGTACCCACTGCATTGCCCACCCAAACACCTCTGGCAGACATTTCCTCCCACATTCTACCAATTCATGAGCTGGGTCACGTGCAGCTTTTATAATTCAGCCACATTAACATCCTTTTGAAGTTCAACTTGGCACACGCAACAAACCTTTTATACCGAGTCACTGGAAAATACCGTAAAAACTATTTATGGTCACACAGAGAATCCCACAGGCCAATGGCAGAGAAAGGCTGCAACAGAAAATACAGCAGTGGGTCATCTCCCAGTGCAGCAAGATCAGCCACATCCACGTGTGCTCAACACTGCCAGGGAGCATCAGTCTGTTCTGCAGGCTCTAGGAAAACTCAGTGGTGAAGCTGTGCAGGACTGCCAGAGGAAATAAAAAATGGCAGTCACATTTTCTTAGAGGATTCACTGGGCTGCTCCTCACAATATTTTCTACTTTTTTTAATTTGGAAAAAATATTTTTGTTTATCACTCAATGCCTGTCATCGAACTGTTTCTGTAAAAGTGAGCACCAGGTTAAGTCAGTCTGTAAATCCCTAATTCTCACCAGTTTACGGGATTTTACTTGGTTCCATCATCTAAAAGATGTATCAAGTGAAAATCTTACAGTATAAAAATTTTTTTTCAAAGAGATGATGTGGGAAGTAAAAGATACCAACAATATGAGAATGGCAGGTTTATTTATTAAGAGCTTTAACAACACAACCCAATCTCTGAAAATAAGGTCACAGTGCTGGAATTAACTGTGCCAAATTTCCAGCTTCAGTGGGTCTTATGAGAAAGAGGGAAAAGGGCCTGGATCCTTAAAGCTTATGAATTGTGGTCTCTATCCATCAGATACATACTATAACATTAGCTGATGTGCAGTGGGAAAAGCAGAGAAAGTGCAATAAATCACTTTCATACAAAAATTTCAACAACTCTCAAAGAACCCCCAGGCTCTTCAGGCCTTTAGACTGAGAACAGTGTATAAATAACTGGTTTTAAGATATCAGATTTTTTTCACAGGTTGTTTTATAAAAGGAATAAACATTTCATTAGAAGTTTATTGAAACTCTTTGTAATTGCTAATAAAATCTGAATTATCAAAACCTCTAGAAGCACTATAAATACACTAACAGCTTCATTGTATATTGCACAACTATTCTTACCAATATAGTTGCCATAGGTTTGAAAAGAAACGTTGGAATCCGTTTCTCCCGGGCTGGGGGTGGGGGCAGCGCGAGGAGGGCGGGGAGTCCTTTGTTGGGGGCCTTTTTGGGGTTTGATCCGGGACAGGACTGAGCAGGAGCCCGGATTTTGGCCGCCTCCTTCTCTTTTCCTGAGAGGAAGTTTTTCCCCACAGGACACCTCGTGGAGGACAACTGAGAGAGAAACTGACCCATCTGAGAGTGAGGTATTCTGCTTTCGAGACTGCCTGTGGGAAAAAGACTTTTTTTTTCATTTCTGACTGCCAGCACACGTGGCTTTGAGCACCTTCTGAACTGTCTGGACAGTCCTGCATTCCCCCCCTCCCCGGGTTGCCGCGGGTTTCTCTCCCCCACCTGGGGATTTGGGACTTTGTTTCTTCTGAAAGTTTTTGATTGCACCATTTGTTGTTTATTCAGACTTTGTTAATGCAAAGCTGTTTCTTTTCCTTTTCCACACTTCCACCTGAAGTCTCTTAATTTTTAAGTTGTAATCTTGTTAAACCAAGACAATAGTAAAACAATTCCTTTGAAAAGCTGATAAGCAAAGTAACCCCAGTAGCAGTTGCATGTTTAGAGGGCACTTCTGCAGCTCAGGTGCTTGAGTTATCCATCACACTCTGCAATCAACAGTATCCTCTCACTGCAGCTTCTGGTTTAAAGGAGACTTTAGTTAAAAAAGCAAACCACAAGCAAAAATGTTCGGGGATTTTACTCCCTTTCCTTCCCTCTCCCCCCTTTTAAAGTATTGGTTTGTGAATAATGAAAGTTACTGATTAAAAATGTGACTGAGAGATTCATGAGGCATCATTCAGGCAGCACGACCTCAGAGACGTCAGTCATGTCCACATGGCTCACACACATATGGTACAAATTACTCGGACAGACAAGGACTGTAAAAGCAGGACTGTGACAGGAACATCGGAATCGACCACAACGTGACTGCACTGTGTGACTGTTCCTTACGGAGCACAGCACATGTGCACCACCTCAAACACAACATGCAGCAGTAACTGGAGCATGCCAAGCTCCCCCCAGATGCTCTGAAGGCTGTTCCCATGGCTTTCCAAACCCACCCCTCTCCTTCCTCACCAGGTACCCTGTGCTCTGGTCAGTAAACCAGACGTATCCCATCCCCCCTGCACACACGGTCCCACAGATACAGCTGCTGCTGTTCTGGGCACATCCTGCTGTGCTTCAGGAACATTTACATTGGGAATGAGGAGCTGCAGTTTGTGTACAGCACCAGTGCAGTTAGGTAAGAAATGCAGAGGCAGCTCAGCGTGAGCTGAGTGGTACAGACATGGGATCCACCCATACAGGGATCCACCCACACTGAATCCATCCACATGGGTGTACACCCACACAGGGATCCACCCACCATGGGATTTATCCACATGGGGATCCATCCACACCAGGACCCATCCACATGGGATCTATCCACATAAGTGTCCACGCTCACAGTATCCACTCCCATTCACAGGTCCATCCATACAGGTGACCAGCCACACAGGACCCATCTACACTGGATCCATCCCCACTGGATCCGATTCAGCACCACAACACGTGGATCTCAGCAGCATTCCCTCCCCCCTGGGAGAAGTGGTCCCGTCACTGAGGTCAAACCCTCCAGACTGCAATGGCAGGGAAGCCCTTTTATTTCCCTCCTCGCTTTCTTTTGAGATAAACCTCAAACGCAGCCCAGCCCTGGCCCAGTGCAGGGTAGGGTCTCCCCGGACTCCGGGCATTGCCCCCGGCGCAGGACATGACCCCCGGCCCGCCCGTCCTGTCGATACAAGAGTCCCCCGGGAGCGGCCCCGGGTATCCGACGGGAGAACCATCAGCTCCCTTCCCCAGATCATGTTTGGGAATCACAGCCATGTTTGTTCAGCCAGACCCACTGCAAGGAGTTAAACCCGCTGGGCTGTGCCTGCCGCCCTCCAGCACCAGCACTGCCAGCCCAGGGAACAAAACTACTGATTCAACTAGAAATTCATGTAACGTTTGATTCCAAATCTTACCCTCCCAGAGTCATTGTCTATAGCAACAGTGTCCACAACATTCTAATTCTCAAGAGCGCAACTTTCTAGTAAAAGGCACATCTGTCAAACTGCAGGAAACATCTGGGAAAATGGTTAAATAGAAAGAAGTGAGATTAAACCTTTGTTTCCATGGGGTTGGGATATACATTTAGAATAAGCTTGCAAAGGTTCTTTTCTTGCCTCTTGCTTAGATATCAGGCTTTTGGATTGGTGCTGAATTTCACCCCATGACAATATATGATTGTTCACATAACGTAAAATTTTACTTTCACCCTGGGGTAAAAATCCAACACCAGGGCTCAAGGGATTCCCCATTCACTAAATAGTTGGACTCCATGATCCTTATGGGTCCCTTCAAATTAGGTGATTCATGTTCCATCCCTGTGTGCACAGGTGCCCAGGCACCTTCCCTAAGTGGGTGTCCAAACCTCCGTATGGGTGCTTGGACCCGCTGTGCAACACTAACACAGCTTTTCCCCTCACAAGGCATCTTGGAGTCTTGCCACACTATGGAAGGGTTATGCTTCTTCACATGAGATGTAAAATGAAAGTGGGAAACATGATATCAAAGCAGAAATCTGGAGCTCACTAACAAACCCCTTCTGTTTGCAAGTGGAGGAGACACCTGAGCTAACATTACTTGATTTTTCAAGTACTTCAACATATACCCAAATTTTGACAGACAGGTCTTTTTGCAAAGGACTGATAAGCTATCAATCAGATTGCTTTTAGCACTGGAACTGTTCATAACAAACCTTTTACACGTGCTTGAACTGAAAGGGAGTGGAGTGCATTCTGAAATTCCCCCTTGGCTAAGAACTGTAAAACTCAGTGTTAAATATTAACTCAGGTATGGTGGCTTTTTCAAGTCCATCTCTGAAGGTTCAATTAAACATATATTTCTTGGAAGCAACTGAACAGTGATTTTGTGTATTGTGCAATCTCCATTAAATTATTAGTAAATAAGAAAATACATCTGATTGATTCAGTCTATGATTCAAGCAAAGGAAAAAAAATTAGGAAGAGCAGTTTGAAACCTGCCTTGTGATTCTTTACCCACTTAATCAACAAGAGTAACATTGTATCAGTTCCACTGGCAATAGAGTTCAGCTTAAAACAGGACTGATTTGAGAGGCCCAGGTGAACCGTAAAATACTTCAAGAGCATATTTGTGCCCGGAGGACTGAGTGAAGATGCTTCACTCAGCAAATGAGAAATACTTGGGGTGTTCTGAATTGTGTGTTGGAGTTTTTATCCAATTCCAATTTGTCACAATAAAGTGATAGTGTAAACATATGTCTTAATACCATATGAAGTCTGGAACCCAAAAAGGAGCAGTTAGCAGCAAAGAACTTCTCTGACTACTCCCACACTACCTCTGCAAGCCAGTTCTGCATCTTTTCAAGCCCTGCTGGAGCTGGAGCCTCCTCTACAATGAGGACCTGATTTTCTGCAGAACATTTCCACTCTGGGTTCTCAACTAGGCTCAGGGAATGGTAAGGAGGAAGGTGACAGAGCCCTTGTCTAATGAGGAGGGCCCTGTTTTATTGGGTACTTCAGATCTTAAGATTTCTGGCTTTGAGCTACCACAAGCTTGAAGAAGATGCAGCTGACCCTGCTCTGAGCAGGAGGTTGGATGAAATGGCCTGTTCTAACACAAATTATTTTGTGGTCTTTGAATACAGGTCACTATTAGGACAGATTTTTTTAAAGGCTGGCCGGGTGATTTCTACCACAGTGTCATTAAAGTGCACAGATGCCACTGGATGTTCATGGTAAAAAATCTGTGGTGTAGGGCAGCTTCCACACTGCAGGAGTCTTATGGGTGGGATTGACATGATTCTTCTTTATAACAAAAGCGAAGACAACCCAGAATTTGAAACAGAAGAGTCTGGGTCTGGACGGTTTACGTCTGAAGCTACACATCATTTTGCATGACACATTAAATTACTTTATTCATGTGCAGACCTTCCTTTATTACAAGAAAAAGCCGAACTGTATATCGCAGAAACCAAGAGACGATTATTCCTCAGACATCAACTTAACAGCTGCAAACATTTTGCCATCAGGTGATTTCTGTATAGAAATTAATTTTCATTGCAATCCTAATGCCAACAAACCAAACAGGAATCCCAACAAGCAGAATATACTCTGTCCACAAGCCTTCTTGTCCCAAACCCCAACTTCCAGCCTGATGTACTCCATGAGTAAACAAAAATAATGGTCACAATAGGAACTCAAATGGTTATTTCTCTTTAAAGATCTTCGGCCTGGGCACCTCTGGCTGATGGAAGGGGAGCTGGGGACTCTTAGGGCGGCGCATCCTGCGGGCAGGGCTGTGTGTGCCCGGCTGGGACAAGGCAGTCTTTGTATTCCCGGGGATTCGGGAACCCGGGAGAGAGTGGGAGGGAGAGTGGGAGGGAGGGCGGGAGGGAGGGAGGAAGAGAACCCAAGAGGAGGGAGAGAGGGAACCCGTGGACACGCTGGGCCATGCCTAGGCAGCGCTCACCCCGCCAGGCTTCCCCAAACGCACCCCGGAGGTGGAACAACGCAGCCACCCTGCCCGCACACACAGAATTCTCACTTAATCCCAGTTCCTAATTACCCTCCTGTAAATCAGAGTGATTTTAGTGAATTCATGGGAAAACAAAGGCGTGTTTCAACCCGAGGCTCAAAACAAGCGCACTTCTACTTCACACAGCACCAGAAAATGAAGTGTGGTGCAAAAAGCACTTTTTACTTCAGCAAGATTAACTTTAGTGAGTGCATTTCAAGTAAAACATCTGAGGAACACACCAGAAAGTGTGAAATGCAAACAAAGGAATTCCATATTACCTGTGGAAGGAGTGGAAATACTCCTTCTCCCCAAGGAGCTTATGGGAGTATACAACTTCTATTATCACAAAAATACAAAACCTTTATAAGTATATATAAGTAATGAAGATAGCACCACATACTGATTTTTAAAAATTAAACCACAAGGTCTCAAGTATATTTTATTATCTTAAAGCTGAGGATCATCTCCCTTGAAAACACTTTTGATAAATTGTTCTTTGCACAGAATTTCCATTACATATTTCAGAACGCCAGGAGGTTTGCCAGGGCATTTGATTCACTCTGCTCTGGACACTGTACTCCAATAGTTGTGTTTTTCCACAATAAAAATAAAAACACTCACAGATGATACTTCAGGGAGTTACACCTGAGCAGGGAATATCTCAAAGCCCTCCGTTTCCAAACAAAAGGCTGACGTAACTGGATTTCTAATAAAATATTCAAAGCCTTTAAATGGATTCATTCCCACTGAAGTACAGTGGGGTGCTGCTACCTAAGAGTTAAGATCAAATTGCTATTGAAAGATTCTACCATTTATAATGAACCAAAGACACAATTCTTGTCCTATTTAATTACATTTCCAACCACAAGATGCTGGTGTAAAGAGGATGAACACACAGCTGCTTCCCAGTTCTACCAGCACCATCACAAAGACCCAAATGCCTGACCAAGAGCTGCTGGAGGTTATAAAGACTTCTGTCTTCTAAGCACTGACTTCCAAATGAAAGTGGTCTGCCCATCTGGACACTGGGAATCACTGGAGGCATTCACACACCGCTTTGGGCAGAGATGTGCAGCCTGCAGCCCTCATATTGATCATGGCAGCTGTGCTTAGATTTTGTATCACCAACTCTTTCATCCTATGCTTTCAGGGGACTTGGTCCTGAAAAGGAGACTGAAACTTATCTTTATAGTTTGAGTCACAGAAATAAATGTCTTTGCTATCACCAAGATATTGTGCCATCTAGTTACACTCCACGTCTCTTACAGATCTGGTTTTCTAAATTAAATGTTGTCATACTTTCTAGAACCTTCAAGTCACACACTGCCGTTATTGTGTTCTATAAAACATCTATTTCCCCAAACCTACTGTTTTTTTCCTTATTGTGAAAAACTCAAGCTTCTACAACACACTTCCCATCTCCAAACCAAAATTTTTAGGACAGTTCCACAGAGTTTGAGTAATCCATTTCATTTGTTAAACCAGAACACCAAAATCCAAAAAAGAGGGAAAACATTCAGAAAAAAAGACTTCATTGGCTGTGGAGGCAGGGAAATAGGAGTAAAATTTAAAGAATGATATACCTGAAATACACAGACATTCAGCTATTTCAGATGCATCACAAAAGTTCCAGTTTCTGTAATATTCCATTGAAAGTACATTTTTCTTATGGCCAGATCAAACTTACAAAATAAAGTAGAAAAAAAGATGGCCTCATGGATGCTATTTTAGGTTATAATTCATTTGCAGTAGATGGTTTAATTAAACACATTAAATCACATGAGCTCTGGACAGAAAACCAGTGCTTTTTATTATAAGAAGATGCATGTTTCATGTACAAAATCACAGAAAGAATCCATTGAGCAGAACCATAAAAATATACCATACTGGAAAATATTGGATAGCTTTAATGTATATCTAAGGGATCATTGAAATAACTGCCTGTATCTTTTAGTTTTGAACCTTGGTTGCACAAGAGTCTGCTGGTTCAGACTTCATTATTTTTATGGCCTCCACTGTTATAATGCACATATGTGCCAGCTGTGTTTTATTTCATCACTAGAAAATTAGTTTTTTAAAAAAAATACAAATCACACTTTTCCCCATAAAGTTGCGTAATGTTTCAAAAATGCCATAAATCTCTTCGGTTGTGTAATGCATGTGTGCCACAAAACACAGCACACAGTTCTTTCCAATACCAGCACTCTCAGCTCCAAAGAAAGGCTACAAATAGTTAAATTTTTAGGCAAAAGAAGGAGGTATGTTGTGAAGTCTCTTTCAGCTTGTGAGCTTTTATTGTTTTGCATTACTTCAGTGCTGGATTCCTGATTTGTAACAAATTCCAAGAGTGCAGACTGCAGGCCCAGCCTCTGACTAACACTGTGGTGATTTATTTGAGGATAAATACCTCTGTCCACATCTCAGGGCTGCACACCAGAGTCCACAGCAGCTCGGAATGCACGGAATGCCGGGGCTGCAGGAGCTGAGGCAGCAGGGACAGGCATCAGGCTGCTGAACCGCTCCATGGCTTCCTCCAGTCAAGAATGAAAGGAATTCTCTAAGTCTGAACTTTGTGCCAACCACGCTTGCATTCCCAGGAATGAGAACGCAGCAAGAATGGCATTTGCTGATTGCCCAACACGTGCACCTCACTCACCAGACACCTTACCTGTCGGACACATTCCACATCTGACTGTCAGAGCCGTGCAATCCCTCAGTAATGTTTAGCAACAACTGCAGTTTGCCCAGTTGTCAAGGCAGACCAGGGAGCAGCTGGCTCACAAGTTCCTGGCCTCAAAAAAATGCAAAGCATTTGTGTTTCTCCTCCTCCTGCCTCCCCACCCCCATCTGCACAGAGCACCCAGAATGGGGGGAAGTGAAAGGGGCAGATAACAAAGAACAACCGAACAATACTTCAGGAATTGCAAGGGGAATACGTGTGTTTTACTATAAATAGCTGAGCTAATTCCTGTTACTTCACGCTGTACGAAAACAAAAGAAAATAAGAAACCCCACCTAATCGCAGCAGCTTTTAGGCAGATCTCCCATACAAGCTGGAACAAAAGGAAAATCCAGGGCAAAGTTTTTAGCCAGGGCACGATTTGAGCACATAGAGAGATGCAGAGGATAACCTTAAATAGCATGGCACTTACAGATGTGGATTGAACATCCGACTCATTTTAGAGACGTGGTCGTTTTCACAGTCTAGCTCCTCGTCCCCTTGGTCCATGCTGAGCTTCCTCTTGTTGGGGCTGATGGGAGGAGGGCCCGTCCGGTGGTTGGTAAGCGCAGGGGACACGGGAAGGGGCTGCATTCGGGGCTCACCTCTCAGTGCTGCCTCACCTAGGGGGGAACACGGCAGAGAGTGAACACGGCAGGGAAAAGACAGGTGAAATAACATGCTTTGAAAACATGCTTGCAGAAAAATTTCCCCAAAATTTCAAAATTTTCAAAAATTTCCCAAGCTCCATGGGCACATTCAACATGGTTGTACCACAACAATGCTTTATGCTGGGACAAAAAGTTGAGAAAAGGCAGCATAAGAGAGGTGGGAGCTCACCCCAGATGATCTGAAAGGCTGAGCTAACTCATCTTTGCAGCAGTTTTTTTTACTCAGAAACAGTCCTTCGCACAGGCTGCAATTCCAACACCGAGCTTTGATTACCTCACTCTGCAAACCATGACTGCTCACAGTGAAATAAGCTTTGTTCCTTTTCTTATAGTTGTGGTTATAAATTCCAGGGCTACAGTTCACATTTATGCCAAATATCCAAGATATAAAACCGAATGAACGTTCAAATTCTCAGATGATTCCCTTTACAAAAAGCTGTCCAAAACAAGCTTGTCTGGTATATAACCATGCAAGGGAAAAATTAAGGAAAAAAATTGGAACTTGCCGATGCAAGTTTTAAGTACTTTAAAACTGTGTTTTTGGAGCTGTGAACAAAGAGCACAATTCTTCAGCACAGGAATCACAGAATTTCAATTGGATAATGCTAATTTCCATCTGGGCAGTCTGGGGGTAGGCTCCTGAGTAGATTATAAATTTTTATATAATCTAACACTTACCAGAAAATGCCATTCACAGCATATGAGAGCTGTGTATAAATAATTTCAGCAACGACAGAGTTGCCTTTGCATAAACACATTGACAAATCGTTGCTAAACAGGCATTAAAGCATGACCACAGCACTTTTCTAATTTCAATTAAATGTCTCAGTACTTGCACCAGCTGAAGCACAGTGCTGCACTTCATCAGCACTTACAGACTTTACTGGAACTCACATCCTTACAGCCACAGGCCATATTTAGACCTTATAGGGATTTAAAGATGTTAAAAAATTGCTTTTGGGGCTTCATCAGGGGCCTGTAGAGAGCTAAATTGATGGGTAACCAGGGTTACCTATTCTGGTAATATCTCTGAAATAGCCACCTTTGCTAGAGTTTAAAATTTGTATTTTTCCTACACTGCCAGAAGCATTTTGTTTTCTACACAGCCATAATTTCCAGACCTAAAATTAGGATCAAGTTAACTCCATCCACAGCGCTGAGGTACCTGACAATGGAAATCTTTGTATACCACCACACATTTTCACATCAGCGCCGAGGCAGATGATTTATAAAATGCTGCCCTAATTCCACACATGACAAATGCCATTTTGTTGGAAAAAGGAGTGAGGAGAAAACCTCCTGAATGTTTACCAGTAAAAATAAGCATTCTGCCAATTTAGTCAGCATAATATAAACTAGCAAATACATGCTGACCTATAATACACCACAAGCCATGATTTCTATTAAAGATTCTGGCACCAAATCTAAATAGGAACTTTCCATCTCAGCTCTAAATAGCAAAAACTGTGCCCTGCTGCAAATGCTCTAGGACAGACATCCAGACCTCTCCTGTTCCAAAGAGCCAAAGCGTTAATTGAGAAGCCCCCACAACTGCTCCAGTGTCACAGAGGAGCCTTTATCACAAAGACCTCTCATAGAAATAGTCTTCAGACCAGTAAACTTCTGCATTTTAATTCAGCCTTTGTATTTTGCCAGTAGAAACCTTCACCTACAGAGTGTTCATATCCTAAACTTTAAAAGTAAACCACATCGTACCAGTTCCTCTCTCTGAGGAATCTCCCTCATTTATGTCTTTGAAAAAATTTAAGTTAATATCAATGTCAAAAGATAAAGCTTTCACCACCTAAAGTGAAACAGTGATATTGTCTTCCCACCCACTTGCAATCACTCTTCTCCCTGCAGTATCTCTGATCACTTCCGAGGACTCAAATACAAAATTCCATTACAGCAATTACAAATTCCATGTAGGCACCTAACTCCTACTGACTTCTGAGCAACTCCTGACAGGAACACAGACAATTTAAATATCCATGGAAAGCTAACTGGGGTGTTTACAAAAAACAAAAAATCTCTAGATGTTGTTCAATTGACTAAATTAGTCAATTTTTTTTCCCCCAAACAGCAGGTAGGAGCCTGATATTAAATTACCACAATGGGATTTTTTTCTTTAAAAAAATAATAAAAATTTCCATTTCTTATATGGATGGTAAGAACAGCATTTATATATTAGCATCCAGATTGAGTACAAAATCTGGTAAAAATGCTATTGCATGCTAGAAGAAAACCCATTTTAAAGAAACTTTGCAAAGAAAGGAACAGCTTCTAATTAAAGCCTGTCAAATTTGGTAATGCATTTGCAGGGAACACCAAGGCCGTCAGTTAAACATAGCAGAATCTGACCAGCACCACAGGGCCATTTGTTCAAAATTAATCAAATTACCAACACCTTGAACAGGTGGGAGCAATGTGCAGGTTGGAGTAGTGTATCTCTCACAGGACAGACTGACAGCCACCAGTGAGAGGGTTCAAGTGGCCAGTGCTCAGCATCTTGTACAGCCCATCCTGCCAACACCAGACAAGCAGAACAATGCCAAAGATGGGTCCAGACAGCAGGGTAAGATCAAGAGGAAAAATCTCTTTACATTGTTTATAGAGATAAACTGCTTATTCATATACTGAATTTGTACTGCACCATGAGTTCTCATGAGGCCTGTACATTTGATTAGGTATAAAACTGCTTTTAATTTAAGACGGTGACTTCTTTCCCCACTACCTTCCTCCTTACCAAACTTGAATTTAAAGCAGAGAGGGAGAAACCACAAAGGAGACTACTGCCCCAAATGCTGCTTTAGGGACTAAATTTGTCTCCCCCAGCTGACCACACTCCATGGAAACCAGACTAGCATCACACAGCTGGCAAGACAACACTCTGATAGAACAACTGTGTTTTATAAAATTCCCCAAGTCCAAACTCCAGTCTTCAAAATTCATTACTGTGATGGCTTGTGTCTGCCCTGCAACTGAGAGCAGAGATAGCAAACACATTTATTGTGCCTCTCATAATGCTTCTCTTTGTCTCAGTCAGCAGCTGGTGTAAGGCACTCCAGATCTGCTGCTTTCAGATAGTTCTACTTACAACTATTCATACCAGTCCCTTCCCCCCCACCCCCTCTTTTTTTTTATTAAAACTGTTGGGCAACACGATAAAAAGCACAGACAAGCTAAACAAAGATAATACCGTGACGTAGTGTCTGCCTATAGAGCAGCAGCACTCCCAGTTGACTCAAGTCCATGCAGTCAGCAAGAATGTTCTTTATTTTAACCACTTACCAGCCTAAACTGAAAGTGGTTCGAATTAACACATGCAAACTAAATGTTTGTCAAACCAGCATGGCTCTTTTCAGTCCTTCACACCACCAGGACAGCTCTCTGTAAACAGTGGATCTCCAGCTCTGTTTGCCTTTCTCTCACAGCTCAGTCAGCAGGATCTGCATCCCCACCTGAACGTCCATGCAACACAAACATCACAACAGCAAAAGTCATGTTTTTACAAGTGTGGATTTGATAGCAAGACACCAGAGAAGTCTTAAATGTGTCTGAGAACTCCAGGAGTTACCAAGGACTGGAAAAAAACCCCCACACACTATTTTGGCAGCTAAGCTTCCTTCCTCTGCCCCAGCAGCTCCATATGGGCTGCATGGAGCCATATCCTATCCCCCCTCCCAGCTTCCTCTCTCCTGTTGGCTGCTATTAATGTACAAAGTCTAAGCATTAATTACCACCCAGAAATGAAAGGCTTCGTCTCTCCAGCTGAAGACTGACATGATACAGACCTTAAGACAGATTGAAATAAAACTCCTCGAAAGAAGGAGTTTTACTTCTGTGTTCTGCATCTGATAAATGGATTTGTTCACGAGAGTAAATTCCCAACAACTTTATTAACTTTGGGGAAAAAATTAATGAATTCCTCAGTTGTGGTGTTTGTCACCAAGACCTTGAAGGTCTTGGGAATTATCATGACCTCAGGCCACTCCATGAATTAATCAAATCATGGGCAAGAGCATTTAAGAGACTTTAATTAATGGGTGTTACACTTTTAATTACCTTTTCCAATACCTGCAGACAAACTCTCAGTAGTAGAAGGAGCTGCCTCATGTTCCTAGGGCCAGATTCCCAGGAATGAACAGTACATGGAGATCTTCAAGGGCAGTTTTCTCTACTGATTCAAGACCAAAATTTACCTTTATGACATATGAAGCACTTCTGCTGAAAAGCCAAGATAATCACAAAAGCAATCTATGTGGGAAAAGGATAATATAAAATGAAATTTATATTATTTTCTATTCCT
Organism: Chiroxiphia lanceolata; assembly: GCF_009829145.1. Lineage (NCBI taxonomy): Eukaryota > Metazoa > Chordata > Aves > Passeriformes > Pipridae > Chiroxiphia > Chiroxiphia lanceolata. The sequence continues at coordinate 21,870,094 of NC_045647.1, read as the reverse complement.
GTATTCTAACAATCATGAGGAGATTAAATCACAGGTAGATTGGAATGAATTTATAAAACACTGTATGTTTTTTTCCACTATCTTAAACACAGAAGTCAGTCTGTGTCAACATAAATTAGGATAAATGGCAAAAAAATTCCAATTCATGTACAAAATAAAAAAAACACATGATTTGAGATATCAAATACCAAGTAGGGAAGTCACCACAAATTACTCAATTCAACAAGTCATCAAAACAAGTTATCAAAACAGAAGAACTGCAATACAGCCCCAGAGAATCAATGTGCAGATTTTGGCAGCTGCCTAGTTTAGGTGTTACTTCACAGCATACTGTACAGCAAGAGAATTGATATGCCTGAAATTGGGAAATTCCCCAGAAATTAGATATATGTGAAACAGACAGTCTTAAAAACGTGTAATTTAAGGCAGATTTGCTTCGCTTGCTTGAGCAAAGACAACAAACTAATCCATTCAGACTCCTCAGTAAGAAATCTTTGGTTACCATAAGAGACATCCTAAGAAGCAGTTACAAATTATAATATTTATATAATTGCTGAAAATCTCTACAACCTCCACTCAGACAAACAAACAAAATCCCTTATGGTGGAATCATCACTTTTTACCATTACTTTATTGCTAGGTTGCTTCTTCAAAATATATGATTTAAGCTGAGCTTAAATAAGACATAATTCTGGGAAGCAGTCTGTCAAACACTGTAAAGAGAGTCACAGTAGTTGTATTTCCTTTAGAATATATTAAACAGGCCTATCGGGAGAGCATAATAAAACAGCAAACTACAAAACAACAAAAAATTAAGTATTGATGGCAACAGAATGGCAAAAAATGCTGCTATGAAATCAGATCTTGGAAATATTTTTTATCATAATTAATAGATTTTTTTTTAGCAGCCAACTCACCAATTCCCTTACAGGTTCCCTTATTTGAAATGTATTTTACAGACTTTCTGGTATGATAACAAAAAAGCTAATTTAGGAGACCAGAAAGTTACATACACATACAGAAAAATCGGCAAAAGTTTCTTCTCCTCTGTTTACAAAACATATGAAAAACACTTACTCCTGGAACCAAGCTCTGGCTACCACTGTGCAGAGACCTGTGTGCCAGAAAACCCATGGCCAAAGCCAAAATACAGTCATTAAATCGACTGTTCTGTCCTGGCTTCTCCATCTGGCCATGCCTGCCAATGAGGGACACGTCACGCTTGACGTTGCAAGCAAAAACATAAAACAGTGACCTCTGCGTTCAATCACCTCCACCCACTTCTCCTCCACTTCCTGCAAAACCTTGCACAAAGGAGCCCCAAGTCAGGCACAGTGCACAGACGTGCAGTCTGCACACAAGCTCACTTGAGGATCCTTTCCAAAACACATACCGGTGTTCAGAGCTGAGCAGCACAGGTTAAAGCAGTTTTCCACTTTACAGGTCTTGAAAATGCTGTATTATATACCAAACACTACATTGCAACAGACAGAAAACAGTCAATTTGCCCTCTCAAAGCTAAGTATAACCGTATTTGCTCCTTCAAAGGTACTGTGAGAAACTGCCTGCCTCATCTTCTGTTCTCTCTGATCACATTGTAAAACCACAGCTGTACCAAATAGCATTGCACACTCTTGCATTAACTGACTTGTATAGGGTAACTGCTCAGTAGTTCTACAAACTACTTCACAAACATATAAGACACGTAAAAGGTCCCTGCTGACCACTTAAAGACTGAAAAATTCTCTCTGCTCTATCAACCAGGTACCAGCTGAGGGAGTCTCTTTGGTAAGAAATGGATGGCATGGAAAGAAGAAGGGCAGAGGTGCCACAAAGAAAGCAGGATGGAATAAATTTCAATGCTTTGGTCTGGCAGAGCTCCTTATTATTTCCTCTGTCAAACTCCAATTTTTCACACCTCAACAGCTGTGAATGTAGGGCTGTGTTCAGTTCCAACCCAACAATGAACTCAGGCTTGGGTCTAACTGCAGAGCATGAGATTACTTCATAAATTTGCAGATCTCCCTTTAAGATAATGTCCCATTTAGGTAACTCCTAAAACATTCTGAAAAAATGTTCCTTTATTCTGCTTAGAGTACCTGTACTCATGTAAACTATGGCTAAAATCAGATTCCAATTATCTGGCAGACAAGATTTAAATTTAATCAAAGCTAAACTACACTAATCTCCAGATAAACAGCACTGGAGTTGCCTACAACACTAGTTAACATCAATGTCAAAAAGATTCCTCTCTGTTCAAGGCAGAGGATGGGTGTTGGCTCAGGAAGCAGGGAGCACTCCTTTGAGCCTTTCTGCCAGCTCTCCCAGGAAATGCCAGTATCGACCATTTAAAGTCAGTTAAGAAGGATTAAAAATCAACACAGTTATAATTTTATGTTTGCCCAGTGCATTACAGAGGCTCCTGAAGAAGAATCAAGCTCTGCACTAAGCCCAGCTACTGAGTGGGGCCAAGTGCAGGAGGCAGCAGTTTGGGCATCCCAAACACAGGAGAGGAGAAAAGAGAAAAGAAAGCAAAGGGAGAAGTATAATTTACATTTTCTGCAGAAAACAGTACATTTCACATTATTCTGTTTGCTTACTAAACATGACATTAGTATTTACTGGGCAGCAAAAGATACAGGAGCCATTTAATTCCCTGGCAAAACACAGTGCATTGTTTAGCAGTCCTGGTGCATCCCTACACCACACTCTGTATACTGGTACTGAAACTCAGTCATTGCAGTTTATTCAGTGCTGGGTAATGTTTTGTCCTCAGTGTGGTTGAAATCTTTAAAGATTCTAGACTGTGTGTCCCATGAAGAAAGATGAGGCACTGTATTTCCACCCTGGAACGTGGCTGGAATGACTCTGGGACACACACACATGCACCAGAAAGCAGGCAACAAACACCACGGTGAGGGTTACAGTAACCATAACATAGAAAATAATTCCAGAACACTGAAGGAAAACTATCACCATGCAAAGTTTAAATAATAACCACAGCATCAGAATGCAGCTCCTTTTAATTTATTTGTAGAACAATTACATACACATCATTCTCCCACACAAGTTGAAGATGTTGCTTTCCAGATCTAGGTGTTCTACCTTTAGTCACACTGCTAAATGACTTACTGTGTTATAGAAAAGACGGCAAACCTAAACTGATCAAAGACCAGCCTGTCTTTCAGCTGAAACAATCAAAACTAGAAGACCTGCCATCTGTTTCAAAAGTAAATCAAAGTCACACAAGGTCACAACAGAAGAAATTGGATTGGGGGCTTGAGCAGTATTTCAATGTATTAAATGATACCTTACAACTATATTTTCATGAGATGGCAAAGACAAATAGGAAAATCGATTTATGAAAGCTCAAATTTGAATAATTCCTCCTGTCAGTGGATACTCAGGTCTGAAACACCCCCTTCTGCTCCGATTTCTGATATTTCATGGATATGATCCTGTAACACAAATTAAACTTTATTGCACTGGGTAATCCATGTTCCTCACAGATATGAGGACAGTCAGTATGTTCTAGAGCAGCCATGCTCAAAACATTAATTCTGAGATGCTCACTTGCAATGGGGCCATATTAAAATTAAATCCAGTAAATTGTGCACTGTTTCTTTCATAAGGATTTGAAGAAAAAGGTACTATGCAAAGGTAAAAAAAAATTCTACTTATTTCAACTATTTTTATTTTTAGAAATACTACAAGCTTTTATTGTAGTTTACTATAAACATGCTCTGAACACCTTTTCTCACATTATTCTCCTTTGCCACATGTGGAAAAATTCAGAGCATTGAGAAAATGAGCTTTCTAAAAGAGCTGTGAAATCTGATACTGCACTTTCAAGCAGTTTCGTTTATTCCCATATTATTTTCCCCCAAATTCCCTACCTGGAAGGTAAAAGAGAGCATAGAAATGCTTTAAAATACAAACACAAAAGCAAATGTATTCAAAATGTTAATAAAAGATATGCACAGGTGGGTGGCTCCTTTCAGAATGGACTTGGAACGAAGTTGGGCCAGTGTTCAGAGGACTGTGCTGCTGCAAGTCCTGCAAAGCTTTGTGCCCAGTTCCCTGAGGGAATCCCCACGAGAAGCAAACGAGTGACCAAATTCTCTCCCTAAACTGAGCTGAAATGAGCAAATTACATTTGGCCTAATAAGCACAGGAAAAACTTCAATTTCCATTTTGGTTTTGCTACCTGACGGCAGCCCCTGTGAAACGGACTCGTGTGAAGGACACAGAGCTCCTTCAACCACAGTGCACACAATATCGAAGATATTTAATCCACAGAGCATCAGAACAATTCCAACCCATCTCCCACAAAGAATCCATTGTAGAGAACAAAATCCCTTTGTACTTCAAAGTGGGTTCCAAAATCCCTTCTAGAGAGGGAAAGCAAGGGAGCAGTGACGACTGTGCAGGGCGCTCAGGCACTCTGAATCCAGCAGCAAACCACAGGAGCCATTCAGATGAAAACAAGATCATCTTTTGACTGTGCTCTTTCCATGGAAAATGAGGCGGATGTGTCAGTTTGCCAGTTCCTCGTGTGCAGAGTTGGTCTGCAGCTGATGGCAGGAGGCTGAGATACAACTCAGCCACTGCCTGAGCCAGTGGAAGAGCAGGATTTCAGCTCGTCACCAGCACTACAAGGGTGGATAACACAGAGCCTTCAAGCCACTGGCTCTGCATTATTCTGAGACATAACAGTGTCCCTCAGCCACTGCTCACATGGAGTGTTTTAATAACCAAGAACTTGTGAAGGCTTTATCTTCTGGAAGAGCCCAGAGAACAGTGCAGCTCATGAGATTCAGAGGAAAGGATTTCAGATAATTTCTCCAGGGTGCTGGTATAAAGAAACATACATAAAAACTGTAAAATATTAGCATTGCTCCTGACGGGACTGTCTTCCAAAACGAACAGACAAACAGGCACACACCACCAATAAGGAAAAAGATAAAATTAATTCTGTGCCTCTGACATAGCAGTTCTTAATCTTGGGTTCATGACATGCAACTACAATGAGTAATTTTATTGGGGAAAATAATGGCTATGACGAGATCTACAGAAAAAATTTAGGTGAACCACAGAGCACAAAAGCTTGAAAACCGTTGTTCCACTAGAGGACTCAAGTTGTGAAAAACCTGATACCAGAGAATATTATTAATTCCTCCCCAAAAGGTCTGAATTAGCACTCCCACCCACTCCGAGGGTCAGTGCGGCTGTGGAGGGGCTGACTGCTGGTGGTTGTCAGAGGGATAAAAGGCAGCCAGTCCCACGGTGCCAGGGGATGGATGGGAGCACTGCCTAACTCAGAGCCCGGCTGGTTACTCCACAAGAAGGAGGCTGGTTTATGAGGCCATGTTGCAGGGTCACTTAAAGTCAATGTTCTCTCCAAGGGAAGCGAAGGCAAGGAAGATAGAGGGAGGGACTGTGTTTCCTACCAAGAAATTATAGACTGCCTGGCCAGCCTTTCTCACAGTTTTCTGGGCACTGAGGGCAGGTTTTCCAGAACTCTTGGAAAAACAAGGAACGAGCAGAAATTCATATTTGTGAAGTTATCTTGAGAGTCATGGGATTGGAAGGGGTAAACACTACTAAAGTTACACTCTGCTTCTCAAAGACATTTAATCAGGGCTTTGTCTTCTTCCCCCTACACCTACTAGTCCTTAGCTGAATCTCCCTTTTGATTAACTTAACTCCAGGCCCCCAGTCTTTTTGTTTTAAAGCTGCAGAAGCAACTAATTCCTGACAAAACACAAAATGGACAAGGAAGTGCAGATAAAATGAAAGTAACAAAACATGTCAGTTGTGTGTTTGTGATCCACTACTCACATCTAGAAATCAAACCTGTCACTGCATTACTATGATATCATTCCCCAGTTAACTATCTCTTAAATCCTTCCCCATCTCACTCGAATGACATACATCTTATGCATTTCTGTAGATCTCTACCTCCTATCACACATTAAGGATGTTCCACCCCATAATTAAGCAGCCACTTTATTAAATACCACTGTGAAGTTTTTAATGGAACCAAATGGCAATTTTGGGAGCAGCGAAACATGCATTAATAAAAAAGTGTGGAAGCACTGCTTCAGGTAATAAATGGGCTCTCAGCTTGCCTGTTGCTGATCACAGTTTGACTGCTGTTTCATTAGAGTTTCTCATCCCAATTCATCTTCTGAAGGGAACACAAAATTACCTGCTGGCTCCCGTGGGCACATACCTTTTACACAACTCAACAGACCTAATCTAAAAGAAGAGACCTATGAAGGTCCTGTGGCTCAGACAGGGGAACTTAAAATTCTTCCCAAAATAAAATCCCACTATTGTCTGTAAGGGCTCATTCTTTGCATCAGCTAAAAACACTCAACTACTTCCACTGAAACAAGTGCCATCACCTCAGTTTAAATGGGGTCCACTACAGACGAACCACAGTCACAACATTTTATTCCAAAAGCTCTTGCTTTCCCTCCATGATGGCTGAGCACAAAGCAAGAATCTAGTTCATATGATATCAGTCCAAGTTTCAGAGTTTTTATCTGCTTAGCTGATCAATGACTATTTTTATTTGCACATCTCAAACAGGCAAAAGCACTTTTTGTTTACTGGCAGGTCACAGTAAGGTTTAGCAGCCATGGCAAAATATTACAACTGAGGTACTCTGAATGTTGGGGTCAGCTTTATCCTTGACTTACGTGAAGTCAACCAATTACAGCTCTTTTTTTCCCCCTCTGTAAGTAAGTTCACTCTTTATTTCATGGGGGAATCTAAAAGTTGAATTAACTATGCTTCTGTGAGAACTAGGACTCTGAAGAGAGGGTTGAAAATATATACATATATTAAAATGTTTGTTATCACATTTGTTTCTAAATGGACCCCCTGAGAAACACTTGAAATCAAATAGGGTAGTTTTCAATTTACCTGCTACAAAGAAAAAGTCAGAACATTCACAGATTAGTTATTAAGGCAAACATAAAGTACCTCAGAGCAGTTACAGTCTTAGATAGCTGGTCTTTTAAGGATTTTTAAAGGAAGATAACTTTTTGGTTTTTTTTTCTGGCTGATGAGCTGAGGTAAATACAGTGACTATGTAACATAAATGAGAGAAGCATTTTCTAAAATACAGAAACCAAGTCAAGACTCTGTAAACATCCTTGTTAATGCTGGAATTCCTATTTTTGACACCTCTGGTAAATAGCTCAGTGTGATGCCTACAGCAAGACAAGAGCAAAGCGTTCCCCTCTTTAACTGGTTTTAGAGTGTTCAGCAGGAAAAGTGTGCACGTCAGCATTCTCCCAGCTGGCTCAAGAAGATTTAATTTACACCAACCACAGAGTGACTGCGACTGCTCTCTGAGATGCCACAGCATGAAAACTGAAGGGTGGGGGTTAAACAAGCAGCAATGCACACCAGATGTCTGAGGAGGACATCTGAAAGAGCCCGAGCACAAGGAAGCATATTAAAAAAAAATCCCCTTCAATGCCATAAATATTTATAGTAAATCTGAGAAACTGGCTGAGTTCAAACTTGTCCTACATGAATCATACAGCATTTCCCTCACCTCATCTTCATTTAGTGTGCTCGGGATAAAACCTCCACAAAGGAGGTGCCATAGTTATGTCAACTTCTTTTTCTATATGCTAAGAGCACTTTTTGTAGAGATCCTGCTCTAGAAGATATTGCTTCCCAAAGAATATAAACAGAACAACTAAATAGTCCTACTTTACTCGGCCAACTCTTGTGTGGCTTTTACTGACCTTATTAGATAATTTAGATTCACAGAAATAGTTTCCTTTTGCCTGGACAACTTTAATTTTCTTCACAGGACCATTTAATTACAATTAGCAAAACATCACAAAGAAAACAATTCAGTAATCTGGAGCCAAGAGACCGTAATTTCCTGAAAGGGTCTGCTCTGAAAGTGTCCAAACCTGCTAATTTCACAAATACCTGAATTTACTTTCAGAAGTAAGACCTACCAAACATTAGCAATTAAATAACAAAATTGAAAATCCCAATACCAACTCTGAAGTGCAACCACAGCGTGTTGATGTCATTAGTAAAACAAGTAAATACTCACTTATTCCTAAAAGACAACAGCTATTTCAAAAGATCCATTTAGCAGCTTTGGTTTTCACTCTTATGCAAAAGATTGCTGGGCTGGCCATTTGGTGGTAGATGGTAACTATTGCTAATCAGCTGTTCTGAGATTTTTAGTTAAACAAAACATAATAAATGTTCCAATATTGGATTATATTCCCATACCAAAGTGCCATTCCTATCCTGGGCAAAAAAATGGTAGGCTTATGTACTAAATCTCTCTCACATCTACCTACAAACCACGTTTAAAGGCAAAAAAAACCTATTTCTGTATGCTGAGGAATAAATATTCAGTCTCACAAACAAGGGAAATGCAATGCTGAGTGGTCTGCCCTGTCAAATGGGTTTCCAGGAAAAACTACTGCTTTTTAAACACAACTGGGTCCAAACTTTTCCTGGGAGAGCAAATATATTTCCTGGAACTTGCTAGTGACATTTGGAAGAATAGCAAGAAAGTTATACACTACAGTGCCTGATTCTCACAGCTGACAGGGAACGCTCCAAACTGCTGAGGAGTGAAAAAGTACATGTCTTTAAATAATCAGAGACTCTTGTAACAATGTGTATTATGAAAAGAAGTAAATAAGCTGGCAGCTACCTGCTGAAGACACCCTTCTTTTCCTCCCCGTGTGCCACAAAGGTTTTAACATTCCACTTTATCCAAAATAGTACCTACCTCCACCCATGTACACCACACTGTGGATGAGCTTTTCCTCCAAAGACAAAATGAGGTACGAAGTGTCACACAACACTTAGGAAGGGAAAAGCTGGACTGCACCAAGTGCTGCTATGTTTAACAAGTTCTGGTTTTTAACACTAGCAGCAACAAAGTATAAACGCAAAGAAAAAGAGGAAAGCTACTTTAAAAAATTCTGATGCCAAACAGTGCCATGAAATTTAGGCAAGGAAACATTCTAAACTCTTGTTTAAAAAAAAAAAATCTGATACCAAACAGCGCTGTGAAACTTAGGTAAAAGAAACATTCTAACATCCATTTCTCACTTTTGTCCCCACCACCCTGAGATTTTCAGGACCGACATTCCTACTAAAACTAGAGCTCTAAAGATCTTTGATGAAGACCCATCACCTCACTGAGGTTTCTAGATGACTTCTTTCTTTGGCTAGAACCAATGCCATGGTGGTCCCAGGAACACCATTACCTCAACTTCACCAAGGTTACACAGGAAGAAGCTGTACAGAGATCTTTCCTAACAAGGAAAGGCCTTTTCTAAGGGAATGGCCTGAAGTGGTGTCAGGGGAGGTTTAGGATGGATCTCAGGAAAAGGTTCTTTCCCCAGAGGGTGGCTGGGCACCGCCCAGGCTCCCCAGGGCAGTGGGCACAGCACCAAGGCTGCCAGAGTTCCAGGAGTGTTTGGACAACACTCTCAGGCACATGGTGGGATTGTTGGGGTGTCCTGTGCAAGGCCAGGGGTTGGACTAGATGATCCTGATGGGTCCATTCCAATTCAGGAAATTCTGTGATTCTCTAATCTAAAGTCCTCCAAGCTTGACTGCCCCTACAATCAGTGCCAGACTACTCTTGATATTAAGACTCTCCCAACTCCATCCATCTGTAACATGAGGTTGACAAGTGGACAGAGATAACCCTAATTAAGAGCTCAACTGCCTGTTCAATGCACTGGGTGATCCATCTCTCCATCCCATCAAGGCTCTCAGGATACACACCAGTGCTCACCAAGCTCCACACACCATTAAGTCCACTTGTAGAGACAGGGCATGAGAATGTCCTCTCTCTCTCAAGAAAAGCTGTCAGATGAAGCACCCAGGAAAATCTGCCTCCAGGAAACCCAAAAGGAGCAGGGTGGTGTGCATGTTACTGCAATCCCAGCCTCAGTGCTCACCCAGCAGCAGCCAGCAGCGCTGGATCCCAGAGTCAGTTGTCCCCCAAAGGCAGGGCTGTCACCCAGAGGGAAGGGAACAATGGCTCTGTGTGTCCGGCAACTGCTCCGTGCTCATTTGCAAAGCAACTTCCAGGGAGATGATACAGACTGCACAAGGAAGGGAAAACTGGTTGGCTTTAAAGAAGGAATTAAAACCAAAATCACTTCTGATTCTTTAGCGCAGAGAAAGCATAATACCATTTCTGTAAACACGTCTCCAGAAACTTGTGTTCACCACTACCTTATACTATTATCAGGGAGAAATTATAGGCTCTGTCCTGCTGGATTACTGTTAGTGTAAACAGCTTTGCTAAATTGCTTGGCACACTGTCTGCATGCAGCATGTTCAAACTCTGTAGCCTATTCAGCCAAAATCAAATATAAAGGCCCATCTGTATTAATCCTCAAGAAGAAATTAATAGACAGCTATTTTCATGCAAAGCAGAAATTTAAAAAAGGCAAACCCGATACATATGGATGAACTTTTCCATTCATAATTTTAGATGCCACACAGTGAAGACTGTTGTTTAAGGTTTATTTTTTCTCTAACAGTTCTCCATACAATACAGTGCATTGTTCAAACTCTGGAGTAATTTAAGCTTTTTCAGTGTCTCCTAAAATCCCTGGATTTATATCCAAAGAGACCTGGCACTGTAACAAATCTGACTTGCGAGTAAAAAGTTACAGCCTTTAAGAAAAGTGCTCATTAACACAGAATTTAACTTACTGCTACAAACCTCACTACCTTTTATCTCAGAAAAAAATGTGTTGCCTATCTTATCTACTGAAAGCTGTGGGATAACACTCTACTATATTTACGTTTTTAATTTCCTTGTTTGAATTCTCAGTACAAATGCTGAACTAGCATCCAGGGTGAGGAGAACAACAGAACTCCAGGGGGGAAAAAAAATAGAAAGCTTGAGTATGACCTAAATCTATCCTGCCTTTGATGAATGAGGAAAATAAACTGAATTTTGATGTCAGTACTGAAGAGGATATTCCCAACTTCAAGTTAGGAGGAAATGAGTAAGAAAAGCCCAACTGTGAAGTTGGGGTTCTTTGTTTTTTCCTGAAGATAAAAGACACTGAAAAGGCAAAACCCACAAAACCTACAAAATGTTCTATAAATGGGGAACATTTTGTAGGTGCATCTTAATTTACATGGCTTTGAACAGAAATTTTACACTGAATTACAAATAAGAACACTTAATTCACCGTGAAAGAGATTTTTATCCCATTCTTAATAGAAGAATAGTACTAAAGTAATTTTATATATTTAGAAACTAAACCAAATAATACGAGAAACTGATGTTACAAACCCAGTGAAAAATGCAAGGTCAGCAAAAACAGCTGACTGAAACTATTCTTTAGAACTTAAGAAAACACATGACATTTCATTAAAAAGCAAATGAAGCTTGCAGAATGCATGTGGGACTCCTCATCTGATACCAAACATCTGAACTGGCCTTTTGGGGAAGACAGACACATATTCAGAATGCCTTGCAGTGCCCTGAGAAGACACACAGCTATGCAAGCTCAGTGCTGTGGCCAAGTAATGCTTCATTGTTACAGGAAGGCAGTGAAAAAATTATGTAATATGCCACTAACTAATGTAAGCTGTCCTGAAACCAGAAAGGGGTGTTTTTCCAAAAATCTGGATCCAATTTTCTTCATTAAAAAAAAATATCTACTCTTCTGGACTGTCCAGAGAACTCTGTATAACTATTTCAAGTACTCCAAGTCTTGTAACATGCCTGGGGGATTTCTTAGCATCTTATTGCATTTCTTTATACCTTTCCCAGCACAGCATTTCCAGCCCTGAGAACGCACTAATAACCCAAAGCATTTGAAACTGGGAGAAAGAGGAAGACAGAAATCTGCCTTTCAACACACAATCATCTGTACACTCCCTCGGATAAACAACAGAATGAAACAAATCTGCTTGGAGACTGCACCTCCTCATACATATTCTACTGGAAACGAGGAGCCAAAACTTGCTGGACAGAGTCAAAGAGCCGGATCACCTGAGATTTGTTTTCTTTAACTCTGAGCACTCCATTACCTCACACACAAGGCTCTCTGAGAAAGAATATTAAGCTGACTTTGAGTTTCCATTGCAAAACAAGATGCAGATGTTCTACCTCTGAATACATGCCCAGATCAAGTGCCTGTCATTCGATCCGAAGCCCTGGGAACGCCAGGCTGGTACAGAACGGTTCTGCTCCCTGGCCTTTGCACCTCAGCGAGGACAGCAGCCTACCAAGAGTTTTCTGATGCCTCTGAGCTCATTAGGAAGAAAACAATGACATGAAAGCACTACTCATTAAACTGGCCATTGTTAATAACTGGCAGCAAATGTTTAATGGGAGAATATCAGATGTATTAATATTACAAATCAGCATCCAGATACCAAGTCAACAATTCTCTATTTCTTCTCTTCTTTCCTATTGCACCAAATATATATTTAATAAAACTGCTTGAAATGGTTGATCGTTGCTAATATAAAACTGTCCTTTTCTCATTGGTGAAGACTAAACATTCTTATTTGATTGATTTAAAATCAAAACAAAGGAAAACGAAACTCAAATGTTCTGTTCTGTGCAACTTGTTAAAAAAACCCACCACGTTGTTAAAATTCAGATTTTCCTCCAAAAGCACTAATCAGAGTTAAGATTATCACGGGGCATCACAAGGTGCTCAAAGCCAGTAATAAGATTAAGGAAACACTCAAAAGGGCACAAATTATAAGTGTAAAATAATCCTGAGGAAAGGAAATGGCTTTATTCTGTGGTTCAAAGCTATGGACCCCCTTCTCACTTCATCTCGAGTTATAATCCTTTTCCTGGCTGTGGCTGCTTTAATTATGTGAGTGTACAGAACTTCCCAAGTGTTGAAGCTAGAAAGTCACCTCTAGAGATCATCTAGTCCAAACCTCCTGCTCAAAACCAGGACAGAATGCTCAGGGCCATGTCCAGACAGGTTTTGAGTATCTCCAAAGGCAGAAACTCCATAACCTTACTGGGCAACCTGTGCCAGTGCTACAGCAATCTTACAGTAAAAAAAAAAAAAAAAAAAAGGAATAAAGGGCAAAAGTATTTTTGAAAAAACAGTCAACTTCAATTCAGGTTTCATCTACAAAGTCATCAGGTAAATCTACAACACACCGTTACCTCTTAAATGTTAATAGGAGAACTTCTGATCTCCCATTTCTCCCCCAGCCTCAGCAAAATGACGCTTTTCTGTCCATGAAGCAGATCTCATTTATGTTAACATCATTTACATTCTTCCCCCAGACTAGCCAAAATCAGAAATTGTTTTATGAACTAAACAGCATTTGGACAATATTTCCATACTTGCTGGAGCGTGAACACGAATGGCACAACTTAGCAACCTCCCAGAGGTTCCTGGGAGTTTCTTGCACCTACCAGCCAAGGAAGACTATCCCAGTGCTGGTATTAACTCAATAGTTTGGAGCTTACAGATAACAAATTGCTATCTGTGACTCTTGCTGGGCAAGAAAAAGCAGGACTCATCTTGGGCTGCAAATTATACTCTTTTATTCCATGTCAAACTAAAGGTCCACCAAATGCACATGATGGAAGAACTCTTCCTGTTTCTGTGTTCCAATACATTTCTTATCCACAAGGTGCAGCTACAAATCAATAGCACAGAGTTCCAGTGGCTTGTGTCAGAGACAAAAGATTAAAATCAGTAGTAAACCTCATAAAATGATACTGACACATTTCACCAATAAGCAAAAACAACTGTTTCAAGAGAGAATCTAAAGGAATAAGGAACCCATCTCACTTCCATCCTGCGGCATATAGGCCCTTCATTCTTTCCTCTGAAATTCCAAACCTATTTTCCCATCATACAATGCATTTGTATCTTATCCTTCTCCGAAAGTACTTTTCAGGAAGGCACCTATTTATAAGTAGTTAAAGTGTGACATTCAGTAAATGCTAATTCATTGACTTTGAAAGGATACTTTGTTGTCAATATAGTTACTACTGCAGCAGTGCCTTTGAAAAGACAAGATCCATCACTGCTGACACAACTCACTTATAAAAGAAATAGTATGACAGAGGCCTGGAAGATCTGTAGGCTTCTCTAAAACACCCTTTGAGTTCAGTGCAGATGTTGCCAGTATTTATACTTTTTAAGCCACTGGGATATAAACACTTCACTATAAACACCACTGAAGTTTTGCTTTTCTTTTCTTCATTTTGTGTGTGTTTATTTTAGTGTTAAAAATGTTAACTTCAAGAATAAGAAAAAAAGCAACAGATGTTTAAACTAAACAAAAACTGGTCCAATAGAGTGTATTTCTTAAGCTGTTCTTTTGCTTTTGAACTATTAAAGCTAAGATCCAGTTAAATAACAATTACTGGAGAAAAGGGTGGGGGGGAAAAGGGGCTGGAAAGAATCTTCCATAAATACTAGGCATAATTACAATGAATTGAACTAATGAGCCAAAATTACAGGTCAACAAACTTAGTCAACAAAACACTCAGAAACTACATAAATAAAGTTCTGCATACAATGCTATGGTCTTCATCAGAAGTTATTGATTGTTTCCAAAGAAAATACTGGTTATTGTAGAGAGCAATGAAGAAGTTAGTTTCCTGCAAGTTGTTTTTCTTTATTTATTTTCTTTAAAACTAGTTTTCTTATGCTAATAAAGAAAGGATAAGAAAGAGGTTGGAAATTCAACTCCATTGAACCCCAGCTCTATATTTTTCAGCTCAATCTTCTGTAAAAGAGCTTTATTCAAACGAATATATACCTATTCATGCAGGAAAGAAAAAGAAGAAAGAAACCAAAATAAAAAGAAACAAAGATATTAACAGTTCAACAGGGAGCCACTCCACTTCCAGAAGGGAAGAAATGTGGCCATGCTGGTTTAGTGATAGAAAAGACTATTTTCCAAAGTGAGATTAAGCTCCCTGTGTTCTGGCCTGGCCTGGCCTGGTCTGGAGTACGAATAGATATCTCCTGGGCCTATGTATACTCTATATTATTTCATTCCTGACAACTACAGCAAGATAATTTTCCAAACGAACATGGAAAATGTTTCTGCTGAATCAGAAAGAAAAAAAAAAATTCGCAGTGCTTGTGTGTGGCTACAGCAAAAACAGTTCTACTGCCAAGCTGAATTAGCTCTGTGGTGCCCTTCTTTCCAGGCAAAGCCAAGCCATAACCGCTTCTTCGAGACGCACGTAGAGAAAAACTCCATTAGATTAAGAAACTGATTTTGCCCTGTTACCTCAGGCGCCTTCCCAACAGGGCTCTGAATGCTGACAGTGTGCAGAGCAAGCGCCAGCCTACCCTGGATGGAGGCGACACCAGGGGAACTCAGCGCCGGGTTCCAGGAGCACAACCCGCGTTGTGTAATTCCCGGCGGGGGCCGGAGCGCGGGGCGGTGCTGGAGGAGGAGAGGAGGGGATGGAGCGGCCGAACAATGGACACGGCCCCGAGGGGGACACGGCGGAGCCCGGCCTGGCCAACGAGCCGTGCTGGGCAACGCCGAGGGACCCACGCGGGAACTCGCCCGTCCTCGCACCGCTTCTCCCACAGCTCCGGGAGCGACGGACAAACCCCCACCCGCACCGCGGGCCTTCGGTCTGAGCAATCCTGTCTGTAGGAAAAAGTAAAGTTGCCGCTGGAAACTCGTCTTGTAAAAAAAGAATAGAAAAAACAAACGAAAAGAAAGAAATTCCTGCCCTCAAAGCTCTGACAACAGCCCGCGGGGTGTACCATACCGCCGATCTCCAGAGGGAACACTCCCGCTGACAAACAACAGCAAACAGCGCTCGGTGAAGGGATCCATTCCAACCCCCGTGGAAGGGAAGCGCTGCCTTCCCGTGGAAGGGATCCATTACCCTCCCGTGAAAAGGCACCATTACCTTCGTAGCACAGGATGCCGATATTGTTGTTCATCTTGTCCAAGTACTGGTAGTTCAACAGGTCCATCCTCATAAACAGCATTTATCGAGCTGGCGGAGAGGACCGGCTCGCTCGCTCTGGCCCGGGCTCAGGGAGGGGGAGGCGGCCGGGCAGACGGTGCCGAGGCTTTCCAGGCTCTCAAACTCCAGCAGCGCGAGGCCCAGCCTGGAGCGGGTCGGGACGGGGAGCGTGGGTTCCACCGCACACGCTCCTCTGCCAGCCCGCCGAGGGGTAACGCGCAGCGGGGACGGGGGGGGCTGTGCGAGGGCTTCCCAATGCTTTTTTCAAGTTTGTTTGCTTGTTTGTTTGTTTAAAAAAAAAGTGGAAAAGCAAAGCAAACCCGTCGGGAAAAGGCGGCAGGGGAGAGAAGGGAGGGCAGTTGCCGGGGGGGATCCCGCTGCAAGCGCCGGCGCTGACAGCGGCAGTGCCCGGCACTGCCCGCCGGGGCCCCGCTCCGATCCCGACCGCGATCCCGATCCCGATCCCGGCCCCGGTCCGCCTCCCGCGCACGCGCGGCCGCTGGGATGTCGGGGATGCTTTGTGCACCAGATCAGCCCAAAAAGCGCCCAGTGTCGGAGCTGGGGCGGGGGGGGGCTGGAGAAGGAGGGAGGGCCGGCCCGGGGCCGCGTCAGAGCGGCGCTCACAGGAAACACCGCCCGGGAGGAGGAGGCGGTGGGTGGAAGGGGAGGAAGCCGCAGCCGCGGAGCTGAGGGGCCTCCTCCGGGCACGGGCACAACCCAGCACACAGCAACTTTTGGGCCGGATGCTGATCTTCTGTTGAAAACTAATCCTGACTCTTCAGCTCCTGCTTCATTCCCTAGCACCGTCTCACACACCCCAGTGCCTTACCGTGAAAAATAATGTGGTTCTACAGCAACAGGACAGAACATCAGCCCTGGAATCACGGAATGCTATCACAGGAATGATAAATGGAATCACAGAAATGAGAAAGACAATTAAAATTAAAGGCACGTGGTACAGTGGCCGTTTTCCCCTGTATATAGTTCATATATATAGTTTTAAAAGGTTTCTGTCTATGTATATAAACAGGCACTGCACACATTGGTGCGATTCTGTCAGGGCACAGCCACACTGGATTTTTTAAGGGCTATTAGCAGCTAAATATTCTGGGCTCTGGATCTTTAGCAGCTGCCAAAGCTCCAGTTAGATGACAGAAATGATGATGCTTTGCAGTAACCGGAAAGAACACCGGCACACAGCAACGTTTTGGTCAGATGCTGAGCCTTCTATTTTAAACTAATTCTGACTCTTCAATGCCTATTTCATTCCCTAGCACAGCCTCAAATATGCCTTATAGTGAAAAATGGTGGTGCCTTACAGTAACAGGGCAGAACAGCAGCTCTAGAATCACAGAATGGTATCACTCGAATGATAAGTGGAATCACAGGAACTAAAAAGACAATTAAAATTAAAGGCGCAAGGTACAGTGGCCATTTTCCCATGTATATAATTTATATACTATAATATAATGTATATAATGTATATAATTTATATCATTTAAAAAGGTTTCTGCCTGTGCATGTAAACAGGCACTGCACACATTGCTACGATTCTGTCAGGGCACAGCCACATTTGATTTTTTAAGGGCTATTAGCGGTTAAACATTCTGGGCTCTGGATCTTTAACAGCTGCCAAAGCTCCAGTTAGATGACAGAAATGATGGAGATTGGTGCTGCATCCCTCTCATCTCAGGATGTGGTCTCTCCTTCTGCACTCCCAACCTTGATAATAAAGGCTCTGGCTGCTTATACAGATGTGTGTGACTCATCCTGAGAGGGCAGAACATTTGCATGGGTGTAAGCATGTGCTATCCCTATGGGCATCAGTCTGCATTTCCTGCAGCCCATCAGCACCTGACCTCTGGGTTGACAGGAAAGACAAACACTGGGGAAGTTTGGTCCAAGACAAACAAAAAAAGCTAATGGAGTCCTAATCTTCCCTCTGCCCTCTTAGGCTTGGAGGCTCATGCCTGCCTCTCTGGGATGGAGAATCTTCATCATACATATGAGAGCAGACAGTGAGAACCAGTAAAACATTTTCATTTCCACCCTGAGAACTTCTTCCCTCTATTAGAGAAGGGGAAGATACGACATGACAGAGGCAACTCGTGGAGTCCCATTTGGTGATGGCATTTTGAAAATTACTGCTTGAATGCTCTGGGTATTTCAGTAAACGACGTAGCTAGTTTACTTAAATTTACTACTGGTATCTACTGAATCTTCTAAGGAAGACTGCCTAGAACCTAAATAAGGTTTCTCCTCATTTGAGATACACAAGGCAGTCCTGTGTGTTACCTACCTAGGTGCTTCAGCTGAAAGAGAATGGCCACTAACAGTGCTGAATTCAACAGAGCAAGAAACAAAGCCCCCGAATGGCTGGGGAGCTGAAGGTTAAGAAGCCCTTTACTGATTATTTATATACAAGAAGGGCACTCTCCTAATTGGAAATGCTATTAATCTACACTACTTTAACATGGTGTAAAAACTTATGGGTACTTAATGCTGAGGTAACAGCACTTTTCTTGGATGGTACCTAATAAAAAGGTTGCAGTTGTTTTTTCACCTCACAGGATTTGTTACTGCAAAAGTTGCAACCAGGCAGACCAAAGTAGCCCATAGTATTTTCTAGAAAGAGAAATATTTTTTAATAATGAAAAGCTCATTACGATTTTTAAGTAGGGGCCTGGAAGTTTTGCATAGCAAACCACATTGTGCATACTCAAAGATATTCTACACCATCGCATCAAATTAAACCAGCCATCTAATAAAGGCACTGAGAGATCTTAGCCCTTTAAGATATAAACTGCAATAAAAATCCCCACCTACAACGCTAACAAAAGAGAGGTGCATTTCTTCACCACGAAATGCAAGTTTCTTACATAAGTATACAAAATATTTTGGGGACAATATTTTGATATGTACAGTTTTTACCATAGAGAGCACCCCTGAATTTAAACTAATGCTACACTTTTATTGGATACTTAGGAAGGATAAGAAAAGTATTTAATTTCTCCAATTTAAAATGCTTAAATCTTTCTGAGAGGTGCAGGTGACAAGGAAGAAAAGAAAACACTGTTTTTCTACGCTCCTTTAGAGCACAGGCCTACAAGACAGGGTGTGCACACTGTGTTAGCTACACATGGGCATAACAGTTCCAAGGCCAATATGAATTCTCCTCTCTATTCAAGGATATATATTTCTTCAAGCTGTTTGGAAAAGCATGGTTAGGTGTTGTCTACAAACCACTGAATACTCAGTAGTGCTGTCCAGACACCAATAAATAAGTTAATTCTTCTTTATGAGACCAGTTGTTACTGGTGTACAGGTTTTTAGGCAGTAATGATCACTATTATGTGAAATGGCTTTCAGCAGCACAGTACACTCTGATTGGACTTGTCAAATATTGTGTAATGAACAACTCAGATGTTTCACAATAAATAATAATAAACTGGTACCAAACACTGGAAGCTTTATGAATTTCTAAATTAAAATATCTACGCTGAAAATAAGGTAATGCCTAGTGAAATAATGGGGGGGGAATTATCAATGTAAACACATCTCTTATATTATATTTTAAATACAAAATCCATTCATAGGAACCCCTTCTTCGAAAGAAAACTTATCAGCTCAACAAATTCAAGTCCAGCAGACATTAACTTTAAATACTGCCAAGGTCACTATAAAGTACTTGGTTCCTGTCAACAAATCATTGATCCAGATTGCTCTAAACAGGTGTTGATTGTTCATCAAACACTTCACCCGTCTGAGAGACCTTCCACTGAACTGCAATCAATAATCAATGCATCAGCAGGTTGGATGGAACCTACACTGAAAAACAAGCTATTAACATCCCCCAGGACCTTTTTTAGTTCCTTCTGTTCTTCTACATATTGATCGTTGCAAACACAGTTACAAGCTGTAGTATCTCTGCTTCATGCTAGCTGGAGTACTTCCCACAGGATTGCACATTTTTTCCTTCTGTCAGGCAGATAAACACCCAGATCTATAGATCAAATGTTAAAACACTAGAACTTTAACACAACAGCATCCCCTAGAGGTAAAAGGAAATCCACAGGGCGTGGAATCACTGGGGACTTCACATGGGAGTTGATTCTAATTATCCCACATAGCAGACAGACAGTGATCTTCTGGTTCACTTTAGTACAGGAAAGCAAATTCAGTCTTCACACAAGAATGTCCTATCACAGAAGTGTACTGAAGCAAGGATAGCAAAATACAGAAAAAAAAAAAAAAGATGGTTCTAATGAGTAGAAAAATCACCATTGTCAAACCCAGGTGACTAAAAGTGTCTTTTGCCAGTTAGTCATAGAATAGTTTGGGTTGGAAAGGACCTTAGAGCCCTTAGAGCCCCCTCCATAGGCAGACACCTGCACTAGTCCATGCATTAGGGTGGAGTTTGAAAGATTTCTGTGCCCTTCTACAGTTCTCAAAATAAGAAAACACCAAATTCTCTCTCAGAGCATACAGTGGCGTGAAGCACCTGGAGCAGTGGACTCAACCTTCTCAGCTCCACACGTTTTCCCTGATCTGGCTTTTATTCAGATAGACAGACAAATGTCCCTCAGCAGCTGGAGCACATCAGGGGCACCCTCACTGCATTTTTCCCAGCTTCTTTTCATCTGAACACATCTAGTCCATGGCCGAGACCTCTCTGTGATGCAGATCAAAGAAGGGCAATCAGGAGGTTCACTCTGAAAGCAAACATCTGCCCCAACGAAAGCACTGCTGTGGATGTACCAACAGCTGAGGAGAACCACAAAGCATTTTTCAGATTTAAAAAGAGCTTGAGAAACTTACCTTTCCAAAGAGTTACAGTGCATGTCATGAGTGTTATTGAGTCACTGGTTCCTAATGCTGATAAAACTTCTCCATGATAAAAACACACAGGCCTGCCTTATTTGAGCAATGATAGGACTTCATATAAAACTTACAGAGCCACAGAATATGCTGAGTTGGAAGGGACCCACAAGGATCATCAAGTCCAACTCCTGGTCCTGCACAGCCTCATCCCCAAGAGTCACCCCCTGTGCCCCAGAGGATCATCCAAACCCTCCTGGAGCTCTGGCAGCCTTGCTGCTGTGCCCACTGCCTTGGGGAGCCTGGGCAGTGCCCAACCAGCCTCTGGGGGAAGAACCTTTTCCTAATGTCCAGCCTAAACCTCCTCTGACAGAACTTCAGGCCATTCCCTTGGGTCCTGTCCACGCAGAGAAAAGATCAGTGCCTGCCCTTCCTCTTCCCCTCATGAAGAAGCTGTAGAGTGCAATGAGGTACAATTGTACATATTCGCTACTTGAATTTTTGCAGAGAAAAAATCCTTAATATATCAAGTCTATAATATCAGACTTGACAGTAAGAGTTTATATGGTTTTGACAGCACTTAAACATACACTGAGCTGCTTTAGAACAAATGTTTTCAAGCAAGCTACCACTGAGCTCTGCTGTCTGCCTTTCCTTCGCTGTCCTCAGCCAATGGACTACTGCCCTTCCCACCCTCTCCTCCCTCTTTATTCTCACACTTGCTGCTGCCTCAGGCAGTAGTGCTGAAGAGATTGAGAAAATGGCTTTGGTGCAGTTTTATCAGCTTGGCCTCCACTCCACACCACACAACATCTTTCAGTGGGAAAATGGCATCACTGGACAAGAATGGACACCACAAAAGAGAGACAACTGAAATTTCAGCCTTGATCATCAGTAAAGAACAGCTATTTATACAGTGACCAATTTTGCAACTGAGAGAAAAAATAGTCTTTATAGAGGTGAGACACACTCTGGTGTGTCTGTGTGACCATGCAGTGCTGTTCAGTATAATTCCATTTTTGAGTGGACAGTTATCTGCTGCAGCTCCTGAGGTCAGGACACTGCATCTACTGATACCTCAGTATGCACCAAGGAGGTAGTGGAGGAATAAAGCACTTAAAACCAGGTTTTACCTTTTTTCTTTAACTAAGAAATGAGCAATTTTGAGTTGCCAGCTGCTAGGTGGCGATGTGCCTGAAGAAAAAAGGTTGCTTTTCTTCTTCCGTGCACTCCACTGCAAAACTGCTGCGCTTCACACCTCAATTCTTATATTTCAGTTAGAATACATTTCACAGGGAAAAACAAAACAAAAATTCTCCTTGAAGCAAGATGGGTTGTTTGCTTTGAAATACATTCAGATTTGATGAGAAAACACATTTAAAACGGATTGAACACACAGGAAGTTCAGAGATGCATTATAAGAAAAATGACATTTAAAGTTCCTTGCAAGCAGCTATCTCACAGCTGTGCCTCCGACACCCACAGAGAGCAAAAGACAACTCAGCTCTGCTCAGTGAGTCAGATACCACAAAACATACCAACTTTATACACTTCTTATGAAGCGTTAAGTACTGACAACTGCACCAGTGAACAGAAGGTATCAAAACACACATTCTTTCAGATGTGGACTCTTTTTTTTTTTTTTTTAATCATAAAGGTACATTGCAAATAGATTTTAATCACAAACTACTGCTTCCTTTCACAGCCTTAAAAAAATAAAGAAAAAAGCCCTACCAGTTAGACCATCTCTGAATAAAGTCAGTGCTTCAGTGCTTGTCTTCTTGTTTTACCTGTCCTTCGCTAGCTGAAGGTTTCAAAAACATGTTAGACATTATGGAACACAAAAGATGTTGTTGCTATTATCAGTGGAGCTTCTCAAAAATGAAATAGTAGACTTACACTCAATATTAAGTTGTAACAAAATAATTTGTATATTCTTTCATTGTCATACCCTACCTTACTCAATATTGCTTCAAAACCCCAAACACAGTATTATCTAGTAAGGAATTCTGTTTATGACTGTGTGTGTGTACTGGACTCACAAACTGCTGGGTAACTTATGTTAGGAATCACTCTATTCCCAGCAGGACCAAGCCAGCAGGCACCCTGGCTCCTTTTCCCACTGAATAAAATCCCAGAGAAACCAAAAATATAGTGACACCCAAGAATATCTGGAGTTGCAAGCTCTTCTAGGGCCCGGGAATGGATGGTAATGGCTTGTTGGGACTGGCAGCTGGATTTTTATTATTAGTTTTTTAAAAATATCTTGCTGTACTGCAGATCTCATTCTGTATTAGTTTTTTGAAGACACAGATTTTAAACAGCATATCACTGTGAATGTAAATAAAAAATTCAGATCACTTATTTGTAAATATTTAGAGATTTAGAACCAGCCATTTCATATCAGATCAAAAAACTCTGAGGCACTTAACAACTCACAAAGCTTTTTGGTTAATTAAATCCTGTCCTCATCAGCAAGAACCCTCTCCCTCTACCTTTCAGTTCCCCTCCCCCCATCATCCTCAGAAAGCCATTTGCCTTCTACCCCAAACTAAACACACCTGCTCATACCACAGCTCATTTTCACATGGCAGTTGAGGACAGGGTGAGGGGACAGACAATCCAGGGCCCAAGGCAGGGCACAGGCAAGTCTTGTCTGAGCTCCCACTTGGGTTTGGGGGGGTTTTTTGGCAATAGTGACATTTAGCTCCATGGGTGACTATATAAAATGGGCACAAAGGTCCTCTGTGAGGCCACCAGGAGCAGCTGCTGCTCCAGCAGGTACTTTGTGTCTCCAAAAAGACACAGCTGGCAACTGGAAGGAGCCACTTCGCTCCCATCAGTGGGATCACACTGACCCAGGACTTGAGCCGCGTCCTTCCATCACCTTATGTTCTCTGGCTGTGGCACAAAAGCTGTAACTCCTGGTTGTTTCCAAGCTTAAAGTGCTTTTAAAAGCTTTTAATTGATGGTGAGCAGGGGCTTGGAAAGCACACGATCTACTGTTCCTTCTGACCTCCAGAACTATTTTGCACCTGCCAAAGGCCGTGGGGCAGTCGAAGGAATGAAGCAGAGGATCACTCCAAATGCTACCAGGTGGAACACAAACAAGAAAACTCAATAGCACCTGATTTATCCTGACCTCATTCCCTGAATGCATGCTCAAAGTGAGCAGCAGGCTTGAGATCAGGTTTACCAAGAATTTTTTTTCATTTCTGAATGGTACCTTGCAATTCACAATTTGCTGGTGTTTTTATCTTTTTATTCTCTTAAGCTGGGCTGACAACACTTCAATAATGCAGCTAGAATACATAACAGATAAGTGTAGTTTATCTAGGCTGAAAAATTGTTATGTGCTAATTAAAAACTTGATAATCTTTCCTGTTATTTGCCTGCTAATATAAATTTCTGAAGGGTTGATGATAATCATAAACATAATTAAACTTGATCTACAAAGAGTCTCAAACACCATTGGAGCCTCCAGATGCAAACAGTGAAGTCTAACTTTGCCATGCCCTGCTACTGTGCTAACAGGGCAAAGGAAACACTTCATGTTCTTCCAATATGAGAAATGAGAAGATAAAAAAATGAGAGTATTAAAGAAAAAAGCCAATTCTAAACCAGCTTGATGCTGAGGCATCTCAAATACTTTTAACTTAGAAAAGTTAGGAGCCAGCCCATGTTTAGAGGTTAGATTTCAAAATTACTGTGCATATCCCTCAGCTTTGGGAAGAAGCAAATCCAGTTTCCAGAACCCACTAATTACAGGGTTTAGAAATAAAGCAAAGAGCTCTAAGATTACTAAAGTCTTTGAAAACATTTTCCCTTACAGCTTGTTTGGTGAGACATAAGATATATATATAAATACATATATATACACACACACAGGGCCTAATTGAGCTTTGATGTCAACATATGTAGATCTGTGGAGCTGACCTTACTTGCACACAGACTAAATATTACAGTAACCCACGTAACAGCCTTATAAATGAGATAAAATCCCAATGCTATCCCATGTAGCAAAATCAATCACAACTTTTCTTACGAAACAAATTTAATTTGGCTTCTAAATGTTAAAGCAATTACTTATCCTAAATGTTAAGATGAAAATATTAGTAAGTACCTATGACAGATCCCAATTTTATAACTTGCAATCTACTTCATTAACTTAAAATGAAATTTCACTGAAGTTCTAAGACTATTCCAACCGAAGGTCTTATTCTCTAATATTTTTAAAGTATTTGACCGCAATAAGTTGGTTTTTACAACATTAAGAAAAAAAACCCCAAACCCTAAACACACTCTCACTTATCCCAAACTGTAGTGCTCATAAAACCCCAGCCAGCCAGAGAACAGCACCTTTGCTCATGATCCTGATGGATGTCCTCCAGATCAAATAGAAGAAAATTAGAAAAAAGAACCATGAAGTGTTGCTGTTGCATTGTTTAAAGCAGCATTACGAGAAAGAATATGTTGTAGCTGTATAGGATTTACACACACACATACGCACACATACGTGCATGTTATGTAACATGCATGCGGAATGTCAAAAATTGTACTAATTCCGCTGCCTACTGCAGAGGGTGCCCTCACTGTCCATAAGCACAAATTCACAGGTCTCAGAAATAGAGAAATAACACTCCCGTCAGCCCCCGTATAAGGGAAAACCTCACAAAAGCAGTCGAGCTCTTCCTGTTCCAAAAAACAACCATCAGCTTCAAACATTCCTGTTTTCCACCCGTGAAAAGTACTAACAGTGAACAGGAAGCTGAAATCCTCCTTTTTCCAATGGATCAAAGTTACCATTTTCAAT
Source organism: Chiroxiphia lanceolata (assembly GCF_009829145.1). Classification (NCBI taxonomy): domain Eukaryota; kingdom Metazoa; phylum Chordata; class Aves; order Passeriformes; family Pipridae; genus Chiroxiphia; species Chiroxiphia lanceolata. The sequence continues at coordinate 21,844,484 of NC_045647.1, read as the reverse complement.
TCTACAGGTTCACACAAGGCAAGTAATTTTTCCTTCCAAAAGGGTAATTTTTACTCTGAAACTCAGAGACTGCTGGAAATTCTCGATCAAAACTATCAACACTAGCTTTTCTTGTTGTGCATTTGATGTTTTCACTTCAAAATGAAACAGAAACAAGAAGGATTAAATAAATTTTTCACAATTTGCATTAAAAAGACACTTATTTAATTATTAACTTCCAGCTTTCTGACAAAACCACCAATTCTATATTTACATGTATTTCCTGTAGCTTCCCTGCTTTTCTTAGGGAACATAGTGCTCACGAGGATCACTCACCACCTTTAATAGAAGGGACCATTGCACAGCATGGAAAGTGTAACAGCAACATGGGGCTTCCAAACTGCAGTGCTAAAAATGCCATTTTAAACCCAAATGTTAGGTTTTCATTTACCATAAAGTCTCCAAACTTCCCCTCTGATGAACACTGCCCATGTGTCAGGTTGTGCTCAACTCTATTCAGTGCCTCTCAAGCAAGACAAATATAACATCCCCAAAACTTCCTCAGCCTTTTAAAGTGTTTCCCATTTTATCATTCTCTTTCACTTATCTACAAGCTTCTCTGTCTCCTTCCAACCATCTCAACACCCTTACTCCAGGATTTGTTCTCCAACTACCCTAAATTCCATCCTTCTCTTCCTGCACTAAGAACCTACTTTTCTCATCAACCCCAACTTACCCAGAGCCTCCCATCCTCCCTCACCACGAATTCCCAGCCCTCCCCACCCAAAGTGTAATACTTCATAACCAAGGCTTTAAAATCCCCTCTGCCTGTTCCCCTCCAAAGCAGCCTCAGCTCCTCTGCTTCTGGTTGCTGCCAGCCCTGGAGCCACAGGACAGGCCCAAGCACACACAACACCAAAAGATACACAATCCTAGGACACTGATACCCCAAACATGAAGTCACAGGTCACACTCTTAGCCTCGCACTAGCTTCCCTCTCTTTGTCTTGGTCCTTTTTCTCTTGACTTTTTATTTCCTTTCTCTCAAGCTACAGGTACTCTCAGCTACAGGAACAGGGACTCAAGACAAGCAATGTTTGCTTCTACTAACCCAGTGACACACCATCTTCTTCCCAAAGTGCTAGAAAAAGAGAGTCATCCTGGGTATACTGGAGTTCACATACTCCTCCTTCAAGAGGAGAGGGCAAAAAAGGCATTATTTTGTAACAGGACTGGTGGCTAAAGAGGAGATGGTCCCAGCAACTCCTTCTGATAAAGGCTCCACTGCAGATAAAATTCTCCTATAGACAGATCCCAGCTCCTAAGCAAGGAGAAAAAAAAACCAACAGTGGTAGGAGGTGAACTGAGCTAATTACATGAAGTCATATTACTGCCAAAAGTTCTGGGCTTGTTGTTTCCAGAAGTTAGAGAAAGCGAACTGTCATATGAAAATGATTGCTCGGGCTGGGCTAGGACAATTTAAATAGGGAGTCACATCGCTAGCCTGAACTGCTGATTTGTTGAGACAACGATAAATGAAGAGGCAAATACACACAACCTGCACTGACAAGCATTTAAACCATGCACAAAGGTATGATATTGTATCCTTAAAATCAAAGGCTCTCAGTTTATGACCTTAATATTGAGCATAACTGAGTTTATGTCAGTCTTGGTAATTGGTCTGGAAGCAAGACTGACTCCAAGGTGTGTGAGCAGCCCTGACTAACTGCTCCATGAGCCACATGGCACCAAAATGCATGCACACACACACACATCCCCCAGGTGAAGTCTGGTTTTGTCAGCATTTTCAGCCGTGATTTTGTTTTAAAAGAAGTAGCACCAAAAAAGTTACAAAACAAAAAACAATACAACAACAACAAATCCTGAGCTGGAGACATCCTGCTATTTCCATGACATGCCTTATGAAACCTATCCTATGTTTAAAGGATATCATAGTGATTGTAAAAATCAAATAGTGACAAGTTAAAATATACCAGGAAAGGGATTTTTGGGGTAACCCTGCTTTGCCACTGCATGATCACACTTGCTTACCTTGCAGGCTCTATTCCCACAGGACCTCACCACATTTTGTGCAAAGAAAGATTTACTGGCTCTGGTCCTGAATAATGATTGAATTGAATCATATCAAAAAAGTGTTGTGAATATTAATTAAAGGTTTGTGAAGCTTTTTGGCAGCACAGTGACAGGTGTGACTGTGGCTTTGTGGCAGCACAGTGACAGCCACACAAAAACCTACAAGGACTTGAACAATCCTGCCTGTTGGGCTTTGTTTGGACAGTGGGCAGAAATAAAGTTTAAGTTCCACACTAAGCAATGCAGAAAAAACCACCCAAATATCAAATAGTTCTTTCACTGTCCCTCTCAGCAAGTGAGACTACGGCCCTGAGTGAAAAATAGTTTATGATCAAGAGTGCTCTATACCCTGCATTTTTAATAAAGAGGTTGAATTTAATTACCATCTTCAAAATTTCAACATATAGGATCTCCCTAACAGGGTAAGTTGTAAAGAACAGAACTGCCCCCCAGCACTGTTCCACAAAACTAGTACCCATAGAAGTTAAGAGTGAGGCTGAACTCCTCATATCCACCAAGCAGGCAAAATGCTTCCCAGCCTTCCTGCGCATCCCGTTTTCCTCCTGTCCCATCGCCCTCCTTCCTGGGCTGCCTTATCACCTGAGCCTCCAACTCCCACGTCTCTTTTCAATGATCCTGGACTAGTACCTGCTTGTCCCAAACTCTTGCCGAACCAGTCCCAGACCCTGTATTCTTCTGCCAACACGCACTGCTGCCTCCCAAAGCACGCCCTGCACTCAGACAGCTCACCTTGCTCTGCTTTCCCCTCTCTCTGCCTGATCTCACCCCTGAGGAGTTCAGTGTTGGAGACACCAGAGCCCAGCAGCTCCTTCTCCCATGCTGCCAGGACCAGGATCCACAGAAACATCCAAAATATGGGCACCGACACCTCTGAGCTTCTCCTTAACTTAAACTGATTCTTACAGGGGCAGTAAAAAGTACAGAAAGGTCAGCCTTCGAATCCCCCCTCTAAAACAGATCACCAAAATTAATGTGAGCGCTTTATAAATAAGGAGAAAATAATTCCTGGGGTTTCCCTATTATTTCCTGCATTTTTCCCTATCTTATTTTTGGCAATAGGTAGCTCACTCTGAGTGAAGTTACAGGTTCTGTATATACGTGTGTGTACCTATAATGACTTCTAAAACCAGGTTCATTTTTCTCAATACCATCATTGCCTCAGTTTATTAAAACAAAATTAATGTGAAATACATTCCCACATGCATGCTATTGGCGTAATTAAACATAAACAAATACAGAAAATCCTAGCAATATACATCTTGAAGAGAGTTGATGACCTTGTTTCTCTTTTTTTTTTTTTGTGGAAATGCTTAATTTTATCACACACTTTATTCAAGTAGACACTGTACTAAATTATTCTGTGTTCTTATAAGTTCTTATACTTTTGACAATGGTACTTAGTGGATTAAGAAGAAGAAATGTAAAACCACTTAAAACAGGACAAATTCAAATTATTCTTATTTTCCAATTTTCCATCAAGAAAAATTCAAATTATTCTTATTCTTTATCTACAGATGCATAAATCAAATCCTCCATGAAACAATCTTAAGAACCTGTATCAGAGACAGCAAAGCAAATATTGTCGCCAAAATCAATGCCAGGGTCTAAAGTGGAAGTGGATTAGTGACACAATTCATCACACCTCCCATAAGTCAGAATGTATTTGTCATACCACGTTAAAAAACCCTGTAATGTCTTTGCACATGTCTGTAGCCTACAAAGTACAAATTCGCAATTAAAAAAAGAGTGGAGCCAGTACGTAAAACCAGTGGACATTCCCCTTTTCCCAGCGTTTTGTTTCTCTGAACCCCACCTTTGCCACCATTTGGGGAATGGGTTTAAACGTCCCAGTGGCAAAGCTGCATCTAAAAGAAAAAAAACAGCCCAAAGAGGGATCTCCACACAAAGTCTGAAGTGTCTCTGTAGAATCAGCTCCAGCCCCAGCTCCAGCTCCAGCCCATCTCCCTGTGCCCTGGTTGTGCCAAAGGAGCCGACAGGAGCTGTTCCCTGGAGCTGGAGGGCAGGGTGAGCCTGCCTAGCTGGAGCCAGTGCCCAGCCCTGCTCCTCCGCAGGGCTCTCACATCCTCCTGTCCACACCTGCCCTGCACGGGATGCAAATCACGCCCAGAACCAAGGAGTCAAACTTACGGCACTGGAGCCGATCATTTCCAAGTATTCCATACGTGTGTCTTAAGGAAAACTCAACTGTAGCAGAGCCATGACAGGGCCGACAGAACAGAACCGAGTGGCCCAGAACAGTGTTTACTTTCATATTCTGAGCGTTCTAACAGACCGTGTAAAGTGAAATAAGGAGATTCTGCTCCTAAAAAACTGGTATCTAGCAGTGACCTGGGCCCTTTTTTCCCCATGTTCTTTATGTTGCAAGTGCACGATATTGCAAGGTTTTGCAACATTGATGTTTTTCTCAAAGCCTCATTTCTCCCATGGGCATCTGAAGACATTGCACACATTTTTTTTTTCAGCTTTTAATTCTAGCAGATTAAAAAAAAAAAAGAGTCACATAAATCAGGCCTCGAAGTGAATCCATGAGCTCAAAACTTGAAAGTAGTTAAAACTTTTTTAACTGAACATTTCTGAAGCCCAATTGCAAAGTGCTAAAATGTTTGGGTTTGGCAAAATACAACAACTTTTAAATGGTGTGGATGGATAAAGACTGTCAAAATACATTTTTTTCTTAGGTGTCTCATTCATCAAATGCACTCAATCATGTAGATATCTTCTATTTCAGGAAAAATTCACTATCTTAAGCTTTCTCTGAAGTCAGATACCTGGACATCCATAACAAAATTGACGGAATTACATATTTTCCAGTTACTTTCCACAAAGAGAAGAAACAATGCACCTAAACTGAAGCCATGTGATCGGGATTTTTATTTTTCAACAGGTTAGTTTTCTAACATGTAATACAGACAACGTATTAGAAATACTATGTGCATAGAATTTCTACCTGCAAGGAACCTTGCAAACGTGAATATATTCTGCTTCCTCCTGAGGCAAGGATCACACCTCTATCACAGCTGGAGAAACCCAGGCAGGAAGATGAGATACACCTGAAGGCACAGAAGCTAGTCAGATCCTGACTCTCCTCCCGGGCCAAAGGCCACACCTTGCTTTCATCCACTCTCATAATTACAAATAAAAGAACTCTTGGTCTGTATATTCTTTTCAGGCAGAACCTGTCTGACCTGTTAATTTACTGACAGTGTATTTAAAAAGTCACCCGCCAGCAGAGAACCTTTATTAAAAGAATCCTGTGCTGCACTTGTAGAGTATTTACCTCCTTTTCCTTACTCTGAGCTGTGCTCATTCTGCAAAATACTCTCTTTAGTTTTGTTGATGGGGGATATAAACTCGGATTCTTCCAGGGACTATGAGAAAGATTTGAACTCACACATAAGTGAAGCAGCATTTACCCTCTGCAAAGTCAATCAGATTCTTTAAGTGAGTGAAGCAGCTAATTCCTGTCTGTACATCCCGATTTGCAAGCCCAGCATTGCAACAACAGGCCTTGGGAAGCTGGTTGAACTGCATATCTTCTGACATTCTTGGATTCTTGTGAACCTTTGCACATCTCGCTAAGCACAATCTGCTCATTAACTTCAACTAAAAAAACTACAGCCTGACTTTGGTCTCAGAAAAGTGTCATTTCGTAGTTTCTTTGTGTATAAGACACACCAAGATCAAAAAAAAAAAAATGCTAGTCAAAATGAGGACTCCATATCCACAAACATCACAATAACTAGAATTAATTACTGTTCATGGGAATAAGCATTGACAAGAGCCTTAGAAAAAATCTGCAGTGCAGATGATGCCAAGATCAAAGTTCACCTTACAGACTTATCAGTAGCAGGATTCAGCTACAAAGGGAAACACACTACCAGTTATATCACATATACACACCAACACAGCTCTCCCTGGGCACACATCACTTCCACAGGGAACAGTACATTCATAGGGCCACCAAAAGAACAAAACCAGTGTGCTGAAGCCATGCCAGTAGATTTTCCTAAATGAATAATTCTTTCAACTCCAAAGCCAGTAAGAGCTTTATACTTTGTCAGGCTGCAGCAGATAGGCCAAATGTAAATTAATGTCACTAATAATACAAAATAGCAGATCAACTGAACTGCCAGTGTATAACAACTGACTAACGCATCATCCCTGTCAAAACCGCTGCCTGATTTTTTATTTTTATTGAATTTTATACCACCAAGAAAATCCCTCTCTGATCTATACACCTTCTCAACCTTGCTGCCATTTTTCTCTGAACACAAATGTGTACGTGTGAAACATGAATTTTCAAAGTTCAGCGCAATCTTCACAAACTGGTGATGACTCTGCTGCCACCGTGGTCACTATTCTCCGATCATTCTTATTTACTGATAGGCAGCAGTAGATTCATCTTTATACACCATTTTCTCCTCAGGTTTTCCACATACTGAACAAATACTGAACACTCAGAGCTCTCACAGTTTCAGAAGCATTGGTAAACTGAAGCGTCTCTCCAGTTAGACAAATACAAAAGACAGTCATCACATTACAGAATGATATTGGAGCAATATCATTTCTGTTGGGCTAATTTAGGCTTTATTCTGTACTCCCAGACAGGTCAACCAACTCAGGCTAAATCCTACTTGATTTAGGTTTCCTTTGCTTCCTTGAACACTGAGTTTCTGTCAGGAATGTATGTCTGTGCAGTAAAGACAATCTCGAAGAAACCAATTAGCCACACCAGTCTGCACAGCAGCTGGCTTGGAATTCAGTATCAGGAATGCTATCTGAGCACTGTCAGAGGTTATCAGATATCCGACGGCTTGCAAAGTTTTGAGGAAAAAAAATTACTATAAAAAAAGTGATACAACTCAGTTAACTGTGTTGCATAAAAAACGTTCAAAATACATTCTGCCTCTTCGGATGCCAGGGCCAGAAATTGTGCAATATTGTTTATTGTAAACTCAGCACAACAGTGATTGTAGACACACAGGTCTGAGTGCAGGATGTCAGCAGATGACAGTGAGGCCTCCCAAATGCAATAAGCACAGAGAAAATCTAATAGAAGCATCAAGTTCTTGTCTTCACACAGGTGTCTACTCCTCTAACATTCCAGTTACAAAGTTTATTCTTGATCTCGGTCTGCAACTGCAGTAAACCCTATGAAGGCTTGAATCAATTAACATGGTTGTATGTTAATGTCAATCATATGACTAAACTCACTAAACTGACACTACTTTGTCATAAGGGTCTACAGTAATTCCACAAAGTTGGTTTGTGTATTGGTTTCCAAGTAAAATTGATAAAACATCTGTACACAGCCTAAAATGGAGAACAAACTGGGAGGGGATGTCTCTGTTTAAATAAACAAACTCTGGTTCCTCTGCAGTTGTGGAGAATGCCACTTTCCTCAGTGGGCAAGAAAAGGAATCAGAAGTAAATAACATCCTCAGCAGAAGTGCTGACTTGGCAACAGTTTTCAGAGGGAAGCATCTCTGACTGCCAAAGAGAACCCTGGGCATGGAATCGGATCCTGTGCTCACAGTCAACAGGGAGCACAGGGAGGCACAGCCCATCCACTGCTTTCACTGAACCCTCTTCCCATGAACAAACACACTGATCCATCCTCCAGGGGTGACTAGCACTCCTTTAAAGTTTAGCCTAAAGCCTCTGGTCACCCAGACAATTCCTGTTAAAAGCACAGTCACACCTCCCCGAAAGTTTTTCTGCAGGATTGTAAACTGTAGTTAGGAATCAAGCTCAACATTCCAGTTACTTGTGCACTTTGTACAAAGCATCTAGTGCTCAAGAAACAGTGACAATTCTTAAATTTAGTGAGCTCTGGGGTGAAAGCTGGCTGGAACCTGGCCATCTATAAAGCAAAGGCATCACAGTCCAACGTGGGAACTGAACAGTCACCACATCGCACTGCGTTAATTTTATCCCTCATATTTGTTTAACACTGCACTAGTATAGCCTGCTGTCGTTGACTTAAATCATAAATTCAATGCCTGCTTCGCAGTATAGTGACAAAAACCAAACCCTACAGTCTGAAAAAAACAGTATCAGCTACAATATGACTGTTGCAGACATTAGAAAATAATGTTGCAGCTCTTAAAGGTTCTCTTAAGCCATCAATTCCTTTCTCTCCACCCCCCCTCTAACCTCCACTTGAATTCCATACAGAATTCTCTATGCTTTTCCAACTTTCTTCTTGTACATTTACTTCAGAATGACCTGAATATAATGCCTTATAACATATTTATAAATCTAAATACTTATGAACTATAGGCTAAACCAACAATTCACACCATGGCAAAGAAATTGTGCTAAACATGCTAAGAATGCACTAACACAGGAAAGACTTGTCATTTCTTCAGCCCCATTTTCACCATTTCTCACCTCACCTTCCACTCTCTGTCAGCAATATACCTTTAAAAGAGAAACTATCAAATTGTAGAGAGGTACCTTTCAGTTAAAGCTGATGACACAAACCTCTGTTCCACTGTTCCAGGGATACCTTCTCAACTGAAACAAAAGTACATTCCAATTATTTCTTCCTATTCCAGCAAAATGTAAAAGAAGCTCACATTTTAAAAAAATTATTGGTTAAAAGTATTAAATATTTTAAATGTGTCACTACATTAATACATTCAATTTCAGTGCCATTTCTAGAAATTAATCTCGGTTACTTCCCAAATGGCACCATGTGGATTTCCTTGCAGCCATACAAAAGAAAGGACACCAATTCATGTTGAACATGGAATGTAATTCCAACACTAAGTTGTACACTCATTTTTAGCCTCCAACCTATTACCCACACGTGCAAAGAACAAAAGAATAACCACACACCACTTCCATAATGGAAGGTAGAAAGAAAATAAAAAACAAGACCTCAGAGAATGCAGAGGGCTAACTGAACTGAGGCTTTAAAAAAAACGCCACCAATCTTCTTTTATACCATAGCTTCTATTTCTCATAGGAAACATCAGTTATTCTATAGTTACTGGAGAAATTATTTATCTTTTTTGTATGATAACAGTCAAAAGAAAAGAAGTCACCAAGTAGCATCATTTGCATAAGTATTTTCCACTTACTTCAGTGACCATGCAATTTCAGCCATAAAATGAAAATGATAACCTCTTTCCAATTTAATGGAGAACGGGAATCCAAAGAGGAAAAGTAAATAAGACTTTAATAACTAAAAATATATCTGGAATCAGTTTTGTCAGATGGAAAAGCTCTGTCCCAGATGAAACCAGGACAGAATCCAAACTGAGAAATACATAAAAGGTCTTCCACAAAACTCTTTTCTTTTGTAATTGACACACGTTCATTATATTCATAAAATATGCATGGAATTCCATCCTACACACAAGTCTGCTAAAGGGGTGAGCTGAGTAGACCTTTCACTGCAGCCCACTGTCCACTATTTCCTACCTTGCTGGCACATCACCTTTCAGCTCTTTGCAACCATCATTAAGTCCCTCTGGAGGGGAAGCTCCGATCTCTGCCCTCTGTGACCAGTGACAGGACCTGAGGGAACGGCTGGAGCTGTGCCAGGGCAGGGTCAGGTTGGATCTCAGGGAAAGGTTCTTTCCCCAGAAGCTGGTTGGGCACTGACCAGGCTCCCCAGGGCAGAGGGCAGGGCACCGAGGCTGCCAGAGTTCCAGGAGGGTTTGGACAACACTCTCAGGGACAGAGGAGGATTGTTGGGGTGTCCTGGGCAGGGCCAGGAGTTGATGGTCCTTGTGGAGATCACCTGAGTGACCACTGCTCTGTTCTTCCAGAAATTCTCTGCCATTCCATCCAAGATTCTTCAGGTTTATCACATTTATCCCGTGCTGGACCCATATGCTCATAATTTTACAACTAGTACAGCACTGCGAGGCAGCAAGTGTATATCCATCCTGCAGATTCAAGTGACTTGAAGTTACTTGAGTGCAACCAGAAAGCACAACCTGCTGTTATTAATAACTGAAATATGTAAGGAGAGCAGAAGGGCACATGTTTGAACAGATTAGTGGTGGTTAGGAGTTAATAGCCAGAAGCAGTAGTAAAGACCTACATTTTTCTATTGTCAGTCTTCCTCTCATTACTAAGTAATATTTGGGTATGACTGAAAGCAGAAGGACACTGGCATTAATGTGATGGTATTAAGGTCAATGGAGCAGCTCATAATACCACTATGCCCTATTTCTGAGAAGTAAAAAGAAAACTGATTTTAGAATAGACCTGCCAGATTATCAGAAGATCAGACAGGCATATGCATGCAAACACAAACAGATGACCACAAAAAAAGAGACTAGCTAGGGAGATCTATACTGGAAGCACTAACAATACAGGTACATAACAATGCTCAAGTTATGTGGGTGTACCAGTTTGTCTCTGGTCTACCTATAGACACGGAGATATTTAGTCTTGAAGCCTTACAAAAATACAGTACTTAGAACTCCAATGATTGTGCCTTACACCATTCAGAAAACCAACACATTCTAATTACTCATATAGTCTTTTTATTTTGACACTGTCTTATCCTTTTAAAACATGCTCTGCCAGTTGTTATGGAAGTGGGTATTGTGAGATTTGGTTGAATAACTAAGGAAGTGAAAAAGAAATTAATGAAATTTCATTCCTGATGTCCAACTACATTCCAGTTGTGAACTATGCTGGCACACTCTGGGAAGCACAGAACCAGCCTGGTCAGAAAGTTAAAGTGACCTTTAAAGGCAAAACATCTGTTGGGAGTCATGAGAAGTTCAGTCCAAAGGATTAAGGTAGCTGAGCCCTGGCCCCATGGAACTACAGGGTAGTCATGTAACCAACTCCTGCTGTAACTCAGATAAAATCTCTCCAGTACTGTAGACAAGAGGAGTCAGACAGCTCAGAGGTTTCCACTGAGATTAGTTAATTATTATTGCACTAAAAAAAGAAAAAAGCAACAAACACCAGCTAGATTTCTGCAAAAAGACTGAAATTTTCCTCCACAGAAGACAGTGGAAAGCCCATTACTTTCCTTCACATTCAAACACTGACAAATGACATTCTTAAGCCTGTGTTATTCATGTGTTTTATTAAAGAGATCAAGAAATTATTGATTTATAACAAATTTATTAGGGACTACTATAAATCCTTTAATGTATTTAAATACATAATGTTTAACATATGTAAAGATAATTAGCTATTCGACTGTACTTCTAAAAACAGAGCTCACCTTTTAAAATAAAAGAATAGTTTGGGTAGGTGAATGTAACATAAAATGATGTCATTATGGTAAGTGCCAGCATTCTGCAATAAATAAATAAATACATTTTCTGAGATACCTGCACAGTGAGGTCACGGATTTCAACCAGAGCCAACACTGCTCACATTGAACATACTGGAAATCTAGACCACTATTGGAAAATCACTATATTGTCTAGTGATGAGATAACTCAGGATGAAACCAATTGAAAGAGGTCCTCATAATTTGGAGGTGAGTTCAGAGGGGAAAGTAACATTTTTGCCTGTTTATATGATCAAATGTTTTCCAAGTCAGGCTAAGCAAGAAGTGCGTTAAGATACAAAAAGAGACGGAGCTGTGGATGAACAGTCACTGCTGTACAACCCAGAGATATCCAGCTCTAAAGAAGGCAAGTAAAGGCTGGAGATTCACAGCAATAAAGTTACAGCTGTAATACACAGATGTTTTCACACAAACCAAACAGACGACATGGACATGACTCAGAAAATAAAAGCAGTTACTGCCACAGTTTCAGGAAAATTCAGCCTAGTGTGTGTGCTAAAATTGTTCCATTTAAAATAAGAATACACAAAAGGCTATTTCTGTCCAACTACTGTTTAGAATTTCTCTGCTTTACAAAGCAATAAATGTGTATCTAAAGCAAATTTATTCCAGTGTTATGAAGTCATTATCACCTAGTACAATACTGTTGTAGTGGATGCACAAAAATACTCTTGTAATACAGGGTATTACACCTTTCAATGAGTGTCATTAAGCTTAAAGTCAGAACAGAAGAGGGGAAAAAAAAAATCAGAGGAGGGTAATAAATCATTCTTCACTCTTCAATTTGCTAAACAAGAAGCATTTCTCCTTTTAAGCTTAAGGATGACAGAAGTTTCTGTAGTCACATTGTTTATAGCTGTGCTGCAGATTTGTAGCCAGAATTCTGCTTACACAAGTAATTGATTTTTGGTTCAGCAGCAAAAGGGGGGGGAAATTGAAAGCAAGTAATTTTGGTGTTTGCTTCTTGGGGGAGAAATATGTTCTCTTCAGCCTGAAGCAAAGTACTGCTGCTTTTTTTAATTATTTTTTTATTTTATTTTTTTCTTAAACAACAGAACAAAAGGCAAGAGCCAGTAAAACAGTGTGTTAATTGACAGTATCCCCTTTTTATTTCATAAACCATATAATTAGGACACTCATCTTGGATTGGGAAACCCATGTTCAAATCCCTCCTCCTTCAGGTCAGAATTTGAATGGCACAGCATAAATTAAGTCTGGGATCCCAACAAGGGAAAAGAAAATACCAAACAGATGCTCATTAACTAAGAACTTGTATATTGCTTTTTACAACAGATCTGTAAATATTCTATGCTCATTTCACCAAAGACTATGACTGAACAAGTAGTAAAGATTGTACAGGACAACCTCAATTTTAACAAAATTCTAACTGGCTTTATAACATTAAGCCTGGTTTAAGATATGGTGTTAGAGAGGCACTAAGGAAGCTGCAAGTGCTCTATTCTAACCCTTTCAGACACAGACAAAGTGCTGAAATAAGTATCTAAAAAACAATTAAATACGGAAAAAGCAGTAAACAATAGTAAATATTCCAAACCCAAAGTATTTCAGAAATATTTTAACTGTTTTCCTCACCAATTCTGCCTTGCCAGCTTTTCATGTGTGGCACTGTCATTTCCAAGATTGACCCAACTCTCTGTACTCTTAAAGACATGGAAAGGACATCCTGGGAAAGCACCCTGCATTTCCCAAGTCAGCCTGCAGTATTTCCAATTAACTAAGAACTTCAAAAAAAAATTAAAATTAAATCAACCAAATAATACGTATCACGTGAAGAATGGCCAGATTTTCACATGCCAGAATATTCTGCCAAGTTGGAAACCCCAGTCCATTTCTGTAATTCCACCCATCACCAGAAAATTCAATGGACAAAACCTAATGAGTGAATAATTTCCCCGCATCGTTTGAAAATTCAGTATATAGTAAATACAGGTTATGGTAAAATAGACAAGCAGAGCACCCAGTTCCAAGCCCAGCATTTCAGAAATGCCAGTCATTTAGGAGCACATGCACCAACAAGATCCGGATAGGTCTGGATGTGCTCGCACACGTAACAACACGGTGTTCAGCCAGCTGTGATTTTCAGAGCAATGGTTGCTATCTGATGGCAAATTCCACCCTGGTAAAAAGATTCCTTCCTCTCCATTTGCCAAACATTTAAACACAGCGTTCCTGTAAACACCATTTACTTGGAGGTAATGCCACCAGTCACTGCAAATATTTTATCACCAATTAGCTGAAAAGGATTCAGAAAGAAAAGCCACGTTGTGGCTGCCACTGCTCAGGAGCTCTGAGCAGCCTGGGCAGAAACATCTGCTATGTTGAAGGATGTTACAATAGGTTTACAAACTGTAGGCAGCTGAACCTCTTGCAAATGTTTTTTAAAATTAATTTGAAAAAAACATGTGGACTGTTTTGTCCCTGCAGGCATTACCACCACTCCATTGCCTATGCTAATGGCATCCCCCTGCTATTAAAATACATCCAGGCGCCAGGCAGACAATTGCCCCATTTTCCAGCCTATTTAACAAGCTGAAAACATAACTCTACTCATTCTTTATTTCCTTGCTACAATAAACTTGGAGGAAAAGAGGGTGAAACTTTCTGTGGGTAATAATAATTTTTTTTTTTAAACAAAACAACCCAAACGAGTAGTTATCCTACTTAACACTCCTAATTTCAGGAAAATCCTAAAAATAATGAAATGGCCCTGACACTATTTACAGGAAGTTATCCTGTGAAATACCAAGTAATACAAAGAGCTACAGGTTTTGGAAAAACAAAAACCAGAAGATCAGGAATTCACCCATTCTGATATTTTTACAAAAAACCAGACTAACTGATATTTAAAACAGACGATATTAGTATTTTCTGTATGGTTCATGAAATTAAAAGCAGAGCACTATGCATGTTATTACTCCCAATTTTAATTATTTCAAGCTGTTGGTGTTCAGACACAACATCAGATGATTGAGGCCACATCTCAAGGATCGAACCACTCAGATTTCTCCATCACGTTATTACTAACCTGAAACATCCCATTTCCATACTTTTCTCCTGTCCAGTAAAAAAAAGGACTATTTATATCACAGGTTCTGCTCCAAAACTAACAGGACTCCCCTCTTCCGCTGCCACTGATTAAACATTACAAAAAGACAAATAGCTGACAAATCCACTTTTAACACCTCTCATAGCTGTTAAGGGACTACAAATGTAGATTTTTGCTGATGCTGCTCCTTCGAAATTAGAGCTTTTCCTTTAGAAACCTTTAGTTCCTCTCTTGCTGGACACCACAGACAAGCTCTGACCACAAACACAGTTGCTAAATCATACAAGCTATTCAGTTACTTAACTACACATTAATTTCTGCAACTAAAGAATTCAGTGTATTAAACTGAGTTGCAGAACACCAAAGTCTAACCCTACCTCTGATTTTTAAGACCAACTCTTTGTGTCTATGTCCTAGTTAGAACAGCTGGGACCGATTCATCACTGGATGGGTGTAGCCCAAAACTGTGTATTCTATAGCCTTCCATGCCATTTCCCAGAAACTGTTATCAGTAGAGGCCTGTGAAATAGGAAGATGTTCCTGTCCTCATACCCTTTTATGGAATTCCCCGCTCTGAGGGAAGGACTGAGCATTCCTGCCTGAACTGGAGAATATATATAAACTTGGAGTTTCGGAACCTTTTCACCACTCGTGGGATCCAGAGGAAGACTGCAGCTCACTGCTCTCAACCAGACTGAGACCACCACCCTCAACTGCACTGCAATCACTACTTTTGACCAGACTGCAACAGCTCTCCCACCAGCAGGTTTTTCCCCTCTCCCTTTACTTTGGACTCAGGGGGTCCCAAGGAACACCACTTTGTTCATGCCCCAGGGTGCTGGGTTATACATTTGGGTTTTGTGGGTTAAGACCAATTGTTTGTCTGTATAATCGTACTTATTGTATTATTTTATTAAATTGTTATTCTGACTTATAATCTCTCTTTTGAGTTGAGTTCATTTCCCCTGCTGGTTAACTTTTAAACCAGCACAGTCTATCAAATATCTGCCTCTTCTCTGAACCCACAGACATATTCATCCAATCACCAACCTGGCAGAAAGACAACCAAATCAATATTTTAATTTGCCATAAAAGAAGAAACAAACATCCATGTGGAGAGTCCACCCACATTCATATAAGAAATTATCACAAAGTACTTCTTACCCTCCTCTCAACCCAATAAGGGAAAAGTCCTTCTGAAGAAGTCAAGTTCTAAATGAAAGTTTGCACTGGATTGGTTAAAAGAGACATCCAAGGGTTGCCAAACCCTGATTAAAAAACCCCAAACTTCAAAAGCCCTGAAAAACAACATGCATATAAAATACTGTTAAATTTATTTACAGAATGCAAAAGAAAAATCTGCGTTAACATGGCTGTGTTTTCCTCAACATAGCCAAGCAGGATTGCAGCAAGCATTGCCCCACAAACCAAAAAATGTTTCACTGGAGGAGTCCTGAAAGTCATAGGAAGGAATATTTTTAGTAGAAGCATCACATACAACTTTTTCATTATAAAGTAAATTTTTATCTGGTCTAAATTGGGGAAAAAACAAGATTTAGTCAGCCCTGCTGGCAATGGTATCTTAAGGTTATCCATAATGACTCCCAGCTTGCCCTGGTAAAGGATCATAACCCAGCATGACACACTTCAAAGCAAGGAATTCCTTAAGGATACTTTCCCTGTGAGCAATTTCATGGTGCAGCTGTGAGTTTCTGTAATAGACAATCACCAGTTCATTTCCCAAATATTCCAAACGTGACACTTTCAAGGTAGCAACAGTGTCCACAGCAGCAGACTCCGCCAGGACTCCTGGCCACGTTTTTTGCACACCAGCAGAGCTCAAGGGTTCAATGAAGCCTTGTGGCATCAGTGTCGTGGTGCTACAGAGAGAAGTCGGGAATGGGAGTCTGGAGCTTCCATCCCTGCTCCTGACTCTCTGGGTAACGGGAAGCAGCCCCATATCAGGACAACAGAGCTCTGCTTCCTGCCCTCGACACTGCCGAGAACCTTTTCCCAGGTATTTGAACAGCACCAAGAACT
This sequence comes from Chiroxiphia lanceolata, assembly GCF_009829145.1. Taxonomy (NCBI): domain Eukaryota; kingdom Metazoa; phylum Chordata; class Aves; order Passeriformes; family Pipridae; genus Chiroxiphia; species Chiroxiphia lanceolata. The sequence continues at coordinate 21,827,986 of NC_045647.1, read as the reverse complement.
ACAGAAAACATTCACATTCTCCACACTGTGGCAGTGAAAAAATAATGGCAAACTCCAGGAGTAATGGCAGAACAATAAACACAAACCAGATTAACAGTGGTGTACTAAACTGCTCCATGTATTACACACAGGATTGGGGATGCCAAATAATGAATACTAGCAGGAACAAAAAACAGTTTACCACCAAAACAGTCTATATGAGAATTATAGTTCAGTACATAAACATATTTTAGATGTCAAAAGAACTCTAAACATGCTCCAGGATGCCCTTACTAAACCAATTTGATTCCTTTCCACCCCTAAAGCAAACATTCCATAAACGAGAAGCAATACTGAAATATCTCTTCATACCGCATGCTGCTAAGACCTTTTCCATTTATTTCTTTGGTACCAGATTTCCTATTTTGGATATATATGCGCAAATAAAAATACAAAGGGCAAGTCACATGACAAGATTATGTTCTCCTGGAAATATTTCATCTTGTTCCAAGTAATATTTGCTATATAATATTTATCATTCTTGCTACAAGCACTGCAATTCCTCCCACTTTTACTCAGAATGGTGTGAACTGGTGAATAGAAAATACTCAAGGACTGTGACATGGTACTGCTTCTTCATTTCTGTGCAAAAATGCTGCCACTGTAACCCATTTTTCTGAAGCGGATGCCAGGAAAACCTCAACCCCCTCTAAAAAGCAAATCTCAAATGAAACAGATCCTTGAGACTTGTACTAACTGCATCATATAGCAAGTTCCATCCAATTCCTCACTTTCAGTCAGTCAAAAACCCCTGAGGCCCTGAAGTATTTTCAGTGCTGATGTGAGTGCTCCCACAGTAGGATTTTAAAACTTCTGCACACACTGATATTAAAACCTTTCTCAGGCTTACTGCCCATAATTTGCTATAAATTTACACAACAAACATTAGTGGTGTAGGTGCAAAGTCCTGGTGATGCTGGAAATATTTCATCATTAATATCTCTAACACACATAACATTCAAGTCTAATTCTACTATAAATACTGCTTGTTTTGTATTTAAAGACAATAAGTTTACAGAATTAGTGTCCTGTTCAAGAGTCCTAAAAAATAATACATTGTTTTCACCTCTGCCTTGAAGTGATACATATTTTAGGATCAGCTATCCAAAACAATTAATCAGTGCATATTAATGATGAGGTGACAGCCAGCACAAAATTCCCACTTCTAACTATTGATACCAATGAAGAACAGCGAAAACTGACTTGTAGGTCTTGTCTACACAAGAATTTTATGACAAAGCAGATTAGGGCAGGGATTTTAAAGCACAATAATTCTTCTGTACTAGAAATATCAACTGTATGGTCTAATTATTTGAAGTGCATTAAACAAAACCACATAAGAGAAACTGCTGCCAAACAATAACAGTGTTCACAGGCAAGAAGTGTAGAATAGCAATTCCAGGCTTCCATACACTCAGGGATGACACATGTGGTTGATCCCACCTGTGCAAGAAGCATGGCTTGATCAAAGATATTTTTTTTATTTGTGTAGTTCGTTATCAGTTTTTCAAAACATAAATCAAGACTCAACAGGTATGGATTTGGTACAAGGTATTAGGTTGTTAAGTTCTTAGCCAGGACTTCAATGTGCCATTCATTAGCTGTTTCCAAACCTTTCATTTCCTTATGGACGTATATTTTCTCCTGTTTGCCAACAACAGATTTTTCACTGTATTACCCTGAGAGAGTGAGAAATGACATATTTTTTCCTCATTCTTTCCCATATTCTTAAACTGGACTTAAATATTGGAGGAAAGTGTAAATGTTACTATAAAATCAGTACAGGTGAGTACTCACTGCTTACAACACATTCTGCAAGCACAACTCCTTCTTAGTGTTTTCCTTCACTATTTTCTCAATAACAAGATTATGCTTTTAAAACACTGTTTATAACTGAAAGACCAGTTCCCAAATCTCTTATTTTTACATGAGATAAATACAAAATGATAATCCTCCTTACTGTTTGAACACTTGCTTAAATCTTACCAGCTTTCACTGTGGTCTTCTAAAACCAGCCAACTTGAACCCTGAACGTATGAGAAATCAGTATAACCCCAGTAAGAAGTATAGGGAAAGAAGAGGAATAAGAGTAATGAGTATCAAGCATCTCATTGTAAACTGGATTTCTGCAGTTTACAATAACCCACATTCAATAATGTTTATGGCCATGATAACATTCAAAAACCAGCAAACATGCATATCATACAGATGGTTACTTCATCTAAATCCCACTCCCGAAGTCCTGAAAAGAACCCAGAAAAACCTTACAGGTGCCACTTACAGATAAAATGGTTGCACATTACCTACTCCAGCACTGAACATCTGCTCATAAACAGCACAGGCTTCCTGTGGCCTTTCCTCTACTATTGACAAGTCAGAAACTAGTGACAAGCCTTTAAGATGTCTGGTTTATAATGACATCATTGTCTACCTTCTATTGCTCAGCCTTTTTTTTTTTTTAAGTACAGATCCACTGTACCATAACCTTAAATAGCTGTTTCCATCACAGTGGTAAGAGTTACAAACACAGAATTGCAGTAGTCATTTCTTCTCCCTAATTTACCTTTTCCATGACACAGCAGTTTTGTTGCTAACAAGTGCAGAATGATTTAAACTGGGAGCTGTTGAAATACAGTCTACAATATAGTTCATGAACTAAACCAGAGATGAGACTGAAAGCAACACCAAGTACTAATGTATCACTGAGGTTCAATCTCACTGACCCAGGTGCAGCTGGGAAAAAAAACAAACCAAAAAACATCAAGGTCATATTTGCTTAAGAAACCCATGACCATTCTGGGAAATCTCCACTGGCATGTCCTGGTTGCAGCTGGGATAGAGTTAATTGCCTTCCTAGTAGCTGGCATAGTGCTGTGTTTTGGATTTAGTACAGGAATAATGTTATAGAATCATAGAATCCCAGAATTTTTTGGGTTGGAAGTGAGTTAAAGCTCATCCAGTCCCACCCCCTGCCATGGGCAGGGACACCTTCCATTATCCCAGGTTGCTCCAAGCTCTGTCCAACCTGGCCTTGGACACTTCCAGGGATGGGGCAGCCACAGTTTCTCTGGGCAACCTGTGCCAGGGCCTCACCACCCACACAGGGAGAAATTTCTTCCTAATATCCCATCTAAACCTATTCACTGTCAGTGTGAAGCCATTCCCTTCTGATCTGTCACTCCAGGCTCTTGTAAATAGTCTCTCTCCATCCTTCCTTTAGGCTGTGGGCTCCCTTCAGGTCCGAAGGGATAAATACAATGCTGACAACACACTCCTGGTTAGTTGTTGCCGAGCAGTGCTCACCTGAAGTCAAGGACTTCCCAGTATCCCGGGCTCTGCCAGTGAGGAGGTGCACAAGAAGCCAGGAGGGAGCATGGCCAGGACAGCTGACCTGAACTGGCCAAAGGGATATTCCACAGCACAGAATGCTGTGCTCAGTGTAGAAACTGGGGGGAATTGGCCACTGATCCCTGCCTGGGGACAGGCTCTGCATCGGCAGGAGGTGGTGAGCACCTGTATTGTGCAGCGCTTGTCTTTCTTGGGTTTTATTTCTCTCTCTCTTTTTGTTGTTTCCCTTTTCATTACTGTAATTATAATATTTTATTTCAATCATTAAACTGTTTTTATCTCAACACACAGGTTGAGATATTTTTATTCTGATTTTATTCTGATTCTTCTCTCCATTCCAGCAGGGCAGGGGACATGTAAGTGAGCAGCTGGGTGGTACGTGGGTGCTGGCTGAGATTAAGCCACAATAACATACATCTCCTTCATTTCTTTAAGTGCTGAGAAGTTTAAAAGCATTTGTTTTAAACAGTATGTGATTTGTCTATAAACAAAGATATATGTGTTCATACAACATATAAGACAAAGACATTTTAATATTACTTGACACTACAGTGAGTGCCCACAGAGATAAGAGGATCCTTCACTTTATAAAAAAATTATTCCTGAACTCTTGGACATGACTGGAATATTGGAAACTCTCTGTAGAACTCTGTGTGTCAGACAAAGTGAACGGGGATACAGAAATACAGACAGGACCACTGCTAGAACTCCATGAGCAGCATGCCAGGCACTTCACTGGAAAGCTCAAGGATAATTTCTAATTTCAAGACTAACTTCAAGCTGTTAGTATCCACTTTAACAAAGGGTGAAGTCTGGCTGGTGCCATTTCACTAAAGCTGACACAAAAAAGTGCAACTTCAGGGACTGCTCTTCTCTTCCTCTCAGCAGCTCTTCTTACTACAGCTTTTTGGTGTGTGATTCACACAAGAGGACAAGCTCAGAGATAGCACAAGTTAGAAGCTGCAGAGTGGCATAAATCTAATTAAGTCTAAGTGGTAAGACTAAAGGAATGTAAATTAGAACCAGATACACATCAGCTTCCTCACATGCAAGTTGCACTGAATCAGACTTCCTCTGGATCCTCCAAATCCAGCACAATATTGCTACCCCATGAAACTCAAATTCAAACTAGAGTCTCAGGGAAGAGTCAACCAAAAAGAATGCATTTAAGCTTAAGAACATTGAGAATACATATTCATAATATACTATAAAATGTAGGCAAAGCAAAATAGGTTAAGCTTTTGACTTTTCTGCAAATATATGTTAGTTTGCAATAGAAATCCCCCAGGCCAAATTCACAGTTGAAACTATTTCCTCAAGGAGTTCCATTGCTTTTCATTTTACCAGCAATAGTCAATAACTGTGGCAATCAACTAAGTCATCCATCTACAGTGAGACCAACAAAAACTTGGTAGTTATCCAGCAGCAAAGTGAACATGAAAGAACAGCAAAACCAATATTCATTATAAGGCTAAAAGCCAGTAACACAGAAGAGCTCATCAGGGTATGGAACCTTCATTTTATGGACTTCTGAAAGGGTGAGCTACTGCTTTCTTGACTATTTGAATACACACAAAAAATCTGGGACTTGTTATCCAAATATACTGTATTTTTTTACTTTGTGATTACTTGAGTGAGTTGATTAACAACAGTGCATCAATTATTTTATTTAACATTCAATACAACGGCGTTTCAAAAACACATGCAGAATAAAGGAACAAAGATCAAAAGAAGAAAAGCTGAATTCATCTTGAAAGGTGATTTTAGGCACAGAAGCTACACACAAAAGCAGTCTGAAATCCAAAATACCATTTTGCTAGTCGGCACCTCTTGAGGCTGATAGCCAAGATGCACACACTCCCTGAGTGCTTACACTACTCAGAAAAACCTGGCAAAGACATTTATCAGTGAGCATGCAGGTAACAATTTGATCTACAAAGCAGCACTGCAATTTGGCAGAACTGAAAACATTATTCTAACATTAGTTAACCCACCTGAAACTCTTATCATGAATATTAAAAGCAAAAATATTACCCAAATGATGGGCTGCCACTGACATCATTATGTTAAAACCCTGTTATCACCTTTTACTGGCAGTGAAAGGAAAATGAAGTGCTCATTACTAATGATAACAGTCTACCCGGTAGTTTGTATGAACTGAAATCTTTGCAACCCACTCATGCCCACACAGTTCTGTGTTCTTAAATGAGAACAAGTCTAACCAATACCATTAGGGAGGGCAAGTTTTCAAACTGGCCTTAGTTTGGCATAGTACCATCACAACTTTTCGTCTACTCACAATGCATATGCAATTGGGAAAAGAGGGGCACCTTCACGTGAATTGGTAAGTAATTTTAAATAACAGGAATGATTCTGTCTTGCACACTAACCAATTTAAATGCAACATATTGGGTTTGCACCTGAGGAAGACAATCTCTGAAGGGTTCTTGACATTTTTCTACACGTCTTTGATTCAGCAAAATACCAAGATTGATAGAGCCAACATCTAGGCTGACACACAGCGCAAATGTAATGATCTGGATCGAGCAAAGCAGAGAGCTAAATTGCAGACTTACGTTTCTCATCATCAGCGTGTACTAGAGATGCTGCTCTTGACAGTACATCCAATGGAGTCTCCATTCCTCCCTGGATCCTGCAAAATTCAGACCCAAAGTTACAGATAGGAAACTCAGAATCCTTAACATACCAAGTGCTGCATCACCTGTTCAGAGCATACATACATCAGGTTTTACAGAAGGAATGAAAAAGAGCATGACAGCAAAAACAATCAAAAATCTAAGTTTCTGCTGTTCTTTTCATGTTATACCAGCACAGAACTTGTTAAAACTAAGTAATTACTTAGTTTTGAAAACAAGGAAACACTGGAATTAGCTTTCCCACCAACTACTCGCCCAAACAAACCAGAAGACCAAATTCTCAAGTACTGAAGCTGATGACTGCTGCTCACAAATGTTGCAGCAGGGTTATCTACTGCATGTTGTGCTTTTTTTGTCCCACATGCTGGCTTTCCATCCCAATAAAGAGCTACTTGAGATACTATCCAAAGATGCAACTCATCTGCAGTGAAGGTGACAGCTGGCCTGACTACCTGACCATGAGACTGCTTTAGAGCCACAGGATTCAATAAACTCCATCTCCACACTCCTGTGTCCAAGGGAGAATCATTCAAAGTTTATAAGCCATTTACTAATGAACACATAGCTGAACTCTGGGTATGTGTATCTACAACAACACAGAGAACTGCAACCTGTATAATTACACACCTCAATAGCTGCTTCTCCCCGGTTTTAGCCCCTTGCAACACATAATTCCCATACACAAAAAATTAATCCTACCACATTAAAAATGGACATTTCAGCACCGTATCAAGCAACAGACTTTCCCATTAAAACCAATGATTGCACTGCAGCTCACATAAGCTTCTCAAAGCTTCACATAGATGGCTTCAAAACTAAAAAAAGAAGTTCCAATAGGAAATTGCAAAAATATGAAAGGGAAATTAAGGAAGAAATAACGTGCTGTCAAGTTGCTTTTATTAAAAGGCCAGCAACTTCTATGTGTTTTTAAATAAGAAGGCAACAGCATAGGCAGAACTGTTAAGAAAAAAAAAATAGAGAAAGAAAATCTCAGAACAGCTAACAGTTTTGATGGATTTCTTCCACCAAAAACTGAGCATGATCTTCTATCCTGAAAACTGTTTACTGTAACTTACTTTACAGTATAATCTTAAAAAAAAAAAAAAAAGAAGGTAGTGGCAACTACAGAAATCTCAAACACATGTATAACATGTACACAGACTTAACAACAAGCATATGTTTGGGAAGCAATTTCCTTGACTTTGCACTAAAACAATAAACTTCACTGTCCTCCCTCCCTCTTCCTAAATAACGTCAAAGATTTTAACCAAAGGTTTTAAAGCATAAGAGAAAGGATTTTGAAGTATTTGTAAGTTTAAAAAATATATTTTTAAGTTTAAATAATTAAATCCAGTAATGTTTCCACAGAACTATACAAGAGAAAAACTTGAAATAACAAAGCATAGCACTCGAGGATTAAAACGTCCCTGTCATCATCAGCTTTTGCTCAAGAATAGTATTTTAACTAAGTTGTAAGTCAATTAACTCTTTCATTTAAAGATAGTACCTGTGGGCAAGAGGTTTTAGAAAACAAGATCTGAGCTTCTTATTTTACTATTAAATATTTCTTCATATCTTGTCTGGCCACATTCTCCTCCAAACCAAAGCAAATATTTGGCAGAGTGTGTTTGCTGGAGAAGCCTTCAGCATCATTCCACTTTGATCCCTTAGACCTTGATGCTTAGTTTCTTTCCTGCTTTTTGTTTTCTTGGACTTCAAAATAACACTTTATTTCTCCCCAGACTGTTGATTACTGACCCTCTTACACAAATTCCTCTAACAGAGTGAAAATTCGGTCAGAAAAATTACTAAAATATGTCTGATCAGGTGATGCAGCTACACCAAACTGAAGGCTAACTCATGATTTAGTGCTAACTTTGTCTTAAATTTCAAAGACAGCAATGCAAACCCTTTTAGTCAACTCTTTAGGAAAAGAAAAACAAAAAACCAAGCACCTCTTGATAAAGAACAACGCAAAGGATAGTAAAATGTTTTTTATTGACAACAAATTGCCTTTTTTCTTTAAATTTTTCAGTAAATTTCAAGTAATAGGAGTAGCAGATGCCCAAACCCTTTCCGGAACATGTTCCTAGTAAAAGAATTAGCTAGTGACAGAAATCCACACTGGGAGAAGGAAACAGGAACCAGGTCTTAATTCTATTCAGGAAATTAGACACTTCAAAAACAACTTCACTAAAAGTGGGCTCTATATAATTTTGCACCTTTGTATATTATTCAAGTCCATATCATGAGAGAGCTGCTGAGATGCTCCTCTAAAATTAAGGCCTTGTGCAGAATACTGAGCTCATCCAAGAGCTGCTTTGAAGGGAGAGCTGCAAATCCCACAGTGCAATACCAAGTATTCTGGGATTTTTTTAAACACACTGAACACGTTCACAGTTATGAAAGTTACCTTCAAGGAGATATAAACTTCCAGATTATTTTCCAAACAATATTAAATATCCCTCTATCTCTAAATTAGACTAACAAGCCAGTGATAACACTTTAGAAAGTAATAAAGGTTGCCTATGAGAATGAGAGAGGAGAGATCTTCTCTTAGACTGCTCAAAGCTTAAAAACCTAATTTGATCTGGGCAAGGTCAGCAACTGATACAGCTTTGCCAAGGCTGCCTTCAGAGAACAGCCCAGCCATCCTCAGGAGGAGTCACATTTCAGAAATAAAGACCAGGACACTTTCCAGGGTTCCAAAAAAAAATTAAAAAAATAAAAAAGCGAGTTAAAAAGCAAACTCCTGACAAAATCCAGCTAATTCTCTGTGTGACACAGAAACCTGTATATGCAGAAACCAGCCTGCATCGATGTTGGACTTTCATGAGTATCCCCATCAAAAACCAACTCTATCTTATGTGTAAGTACTGCTCTGCACCCCGATCTGGTAAGGGGAAACAACTGACCAGTGAAATACAAGAACACAATTGAACTTCCTCTGGCTAAATCTGATTTAAACTATGGAAACAGTTTCCCAAATATCTTACTTGTTACAATCCCTTAACTGTTAGATTTAAAGAGACATGAGCCAAAAGCACTTTTACAAACATTCAAGATATTTTTATCTACTGTAATTTGAAATATTAGTTTAATATCTTACTCAGTCCTTTTATTTATCAGCAACTGCTTCCATTCAACATGCCCTACTCTGTCCTCTCACCTACACTGCAGTACAGAAATATTCTGGAAAGTAGTAAAGACACAGAATGTAAAATCAGAGGTACAATGTCTGGAAGACAAATAAGTTACTAAACACTGATCCACCTGTAATTTTTTTATGCAGCACTTGAAACATGCAACACCCATTAGTGTAACAAAACAGCACATTTTTTTCCCCCTCTCCTTTTCACATTTTTGGAAATTCCAGGTACACATGGAATACTCTCAGCAACTGTCTGCTTTTTTTTTTTTTTTTAAGACTATGGAGAAATTAAGAAGATTGAAGTGATTTCATGGATTTATACAGCACCTTCCAAGCACCGGGAAAAGTATTCGTGGAAAAATCCTAAAGTTGTTTGTTTGAAATTCAGTAAACAGCACCAACTCACTCAGTCTGAACAGAAAGACAATTATTTAATCCCACCAAAGTTATATTCAGGCTACATCAGGAATGATTTGAAATAAAGAGAAGACCTTTATATTTGATTTTTTAAAAAGGGGAATAGCAAAGAGACAGAAAGAAAAGAGAAACATGAAAGATGATGTTTGGGCAGTACTCATTAAGGAGATATGATGGCTTTTGTCTAGGATGGACTTTACCTTGGAGCTGAAGTAACAAGTTAGATGATAAAAACAAGGACAAAGAATGATGAGAACAACAGACATGCTGGGCAAGTAAGGAAAAAAAAAAAAAAACCCAGAAGAATTTTGACCCAGTTTGGATATGAAAAGCCAAAGTGAAATCACAGCCATGAGGATGACTGGATTCTAGGTGTGACTGACAGAATAGCCACTGCAAACACCTTCCTAAGGAACACCTGAAAGAGTTCTCTCAAATGTGTCCAGTGTGAACTAGAGACAGACAAGGAAAGAAAGGCTGAACCTTCTAATGATTGAGAGAAAAGTCTGGTACTTGAATTGCCATCTGGTGAAATTATAGAGATAACTTTAGAGGGAGAAAAGGAGGGTTCATAAACAAAGCCCATTGTAACAATGACAAAGTGATTCAAAATGACAAGACACTCAAGAAACAATCAAGACTAAAGTGAACCGAGTGTAGATAAACACAAGTACAGGGAAAACAAGATTAATTGAAAAGTATGGTCAAACAGGTCAAAAGCAGCTCCTACCTGGGGAAATACAGGCACAGTCCTGCCCAAATTCATAACCAGAAGTACCTATAGAGAGAGACTCAGCTGATTTCCATGAGAGAGAGCAAAACTGAAGAGGAAATCCAGGCACAGCTAATCAGCACAACCAGTAAGTCCACAGAGGAAAGGAAGATAAAGCAGCAGTTCGATGCAAAATAGGTGAATACCTTTTATTTTTTATTATAGGAGAGAGTAAATCAGATTTGCAACATGAATGAGAATAATGATGAGCACAGTATGTGTCTCAAATAGACACAATAAATTCCTTCAACTGCACTTAGATCAAAGTTGATACATAAATCCTGTGTTGAGATACCCATGTGAAATGTTAACTGTAAGTACTCAGTGTAGGCCATGACTACGGTTAGTACTGCTCATCTCCTGCATTTACAACCCATCGTCCTCAGAGTGAGTTCAGGCCAAGTATGACCAAGGAATCTTCAAAATATCACTTTCTTTAAAAAAAAAAAAAAAATTATTTATTCACTACTTTGAGTTTTTTTAACCATGGTTGTTTTGCATATGGAAAAAGTGTTTGAACAGGCAAATCTTCAGGCAGAAACAACAATTTAACTCATCACACAGAAAATTATAAGCTTAAAGCAGAGCTTCGGCATTTTACCTTGTGCCTTTTGTTGCCTTGTTGCATAAAAACTCCTTAACAAAGTAACATTCTACAAAGAAATCTATTAGCAATGGTGTTTGAATTAAAAGCTAACCTAAGAAATTAAAGGTATAGAAGTCCAACCTGACCATGTCTTATATCTATCTGCAAGACCACTCAGTCCATCCTACATGTTACACACTGCTGCAAACCTATTATGAAACATTTAACTACAGCAGATAGAACTGAAGGTCCCTTTTATAATAGAAAACTTTCAAATGTTTCTGAGAACAAATAAATTAACTAATGCAATATGGAGATGCTGAGAAGGTTATCAGAGCTACATATATGTAAATAAGAACCTGACACTTTATTGTGTGAATGCTCTTAATTAACATGCCCCCAAGAGTCTGTATGATGATTTGCTACCCTGTTTTAGCATCCTGCACCAAAACACCCCATTCTTGTTCCCCGCAGTATGCTGGGGATGCTGGAGATCCAGCAACAACTGTTCCAGCCCAGTTATTTACTTAAAAAATGCAAACCCTGAGAACTCATTACTGCTGATCGCATCTGGGGAACACATAAGACACTCTGACATTGCACTGCTACAGACTGAATAAAAAAATCTCTCTACAAATGGAATATACAAGATACAGAGTCAAAAACCTTCCCAGTGCCCTTGGGACTCATTCTAGAAGGTTTCACCTCTGCTACTGATGTGACCCCAGGGATTTTCCCTCTAGGAAAAGCACGCCGTGCAGGAGCCCACGTGTGAGCCGGGGACGGCAGGGACGCAGCGCCCGCTCCGTCCCGCTACTCGGGACACCCGGGGTAGGGGCTCCTGGGGGGTATTTCCTCCCCGTTCCCGTTCGCTGGGACCTGCGGCACCTCGGGCACCTCCAGCCGGTGAAGCTAGTCCCTGCCGGGACAGCCCCGCTGCTCGGGCGGGCCCGGCCCCGCCGGCAGCGCTCGGAGCCCCCGCGGCCGCCCCGAGGTGGTTCCGCGGCCCCCCCGGGAGGCTCCGCTCCGCCCGCCTCGGGGAAAGTCCCGCAGCGCGGAGAACGCGCCGGGGTAGCACCTGCGCCCGCCCCCGCCCGGCCGCTCCCCCCTCACTCACCGGCGCTCCGGGCGGCGGCGGGGCCGGGCGACGGCAGGAGGAGCGGCGGCAGCGCGGCCGCGGCGCCCGCGGGCCGGGCCGGGAGTGGCGGGAAGGGGCGGCACTGGCAGCCCGGCAGCGGAGCGGAGCGGAGCGGAGCAGGCGCGGCGAGCCTAGCCCCGCTGGCCCCGCTCGCTCGCGGGCCCGGGGAGGAATCCCAGGAATGAGGGAATTCTACGCCGAGCAGGTGGGGAGCGCGGGGCGGTCCCATTGGCCGAGCCCGCTATGACGTCAGCGTAATTAGGGTAATGATGAGCTAACGTCACATCCTCGCAGGTAGGGAGCGCGCGCGCCAGGCCCCGCCCCGGGGAGGGGCTCGCGGGGGCCGAGGTCGAAGGGCCACCGGTTCGAACCCCGAGAAAGCCGGGAACGCCACACCGAGGAACAGGAGAACAGGGAGCGGGTACAACGCCGCCAGTCTGTGCCTGCTTGACTCCGACTCTGTTTTAAAAAGCTTTTCTGCAACCACAGGCAAACAACAAAAAAATTCTCTTCTCAACGCACTTTTTTAAAAGCCGAAGTGCGCCACTTGCGTTTCAAATTGAAACGCACCGTCACTCAGCATCTCACAAACAGGCTGAGCAGCCACACGCACAAATGACGAGGAACAAGCGTTTCAGAGCCTGAGGTAACGTACTACAGCCGGGCTGAAGGATGGGGGTCTAACGTCCATGTATTCCACACAATTTGACGATAATTGGGCTGAACAGATCCGTCACTTTGTTTCCTGTTTACTGCTCGTACCGCAGCAGATTTTTACAGAATCCCTTCTTGCACTCGATATGACTCATTCAGCCGCCGGAGGAACTGCCACCAGTCAGACGTGTGCGAAACTAAAGCTGAGCCATCGCCATGGTCAACGAATCGCTCTCGTACTCTTCCATCTCCAGAGCAGGAGCTCCCACGTGCAACTGCAAAAAGTCTGAATGTCTGCCAGGAGCCAGAACGATCCAGTCCCTCAGCACTGGACTACTGGGAAAAGCAAGAAACACACCTGTTCTCACCATCCCAGCACTCCCCGAACACCAGCACATCCTCACTCCTCTTGCCTTGCAGCAGCACTCATTCCAAGTTTGCCATTCCCAAGATTCAAGCAATTTAGGAGCACATTTTGCCTGTTTTGAGTAATGTTATCAAAAACAAACTGGTTTGGAACAGCTTGTGTATTTGAAAGAGCCACTTCTCAGAAGCCAAACTAAGACTATTCCAATGCACTCTGAAGAACCCGGGAATGCTGTTTGTGCAACAGGCATCTAATTTGCAGAAATTAATTACAGAACAGTAATGGGAAAGTGCTGTACTGATCTTCTGGTGTCCACATGAACATCAGTTGTCATGTAGAGAAACAGGTCCAATAATTCTGCATTTTACCTTCACAAGGATCGGAGGGTGCTTTGGGCAGCTCTTGGAGTGCACTGCAAAGGGAAAGAATCACAGAATGTGCTGAGTTGGAAGGGACCCACAGGGATCATCCAGTCCAACCCCTGGCACTGCCCAGACCCATCCCCAGGAGTCACCCCCTGTGCCCCAAACCATCCTGGAGCTCTGGCAGCCTTGGGGCTGTGCCCACTGCCTTGGGGAGCCTGGTCAGTGCCCAACCAGCCTCTGGGGGAAGAACCTTTTCCCGAGATCCAATCTAACCCTGCCCTGACACAACTTCAAATCAATGTGAACCCCACAAAGAGCCTTAGGGCTGCAGATTTGTGGTGGAACCCAAAAAGAACACAAGGCAACAGAAATGCCATGTCTCAGTGGAATTCTGCTCATGGTATTTCTCCTACCCAGCTCTTCCTCCCCTCAGTGTGATAGACACACACACTATTATAATAAATGCATAAGTATATAAATGGCAGCACAACTGTCTGTGTTTTCTCAAGAAAAAAAAAAGTACCAAGGCACAGCAAGGTTTATTTTAGATACTGAAACTGGGATTGGTGCATGAAATGGTGGAGGGAGCACAGCTCCCACATGTCGCCAGAGGTGCAGCCAAAGCAGCAGCCTGGCCAAGTGGTGTGGGAGGCTGCACAGAAGGGAACGGCCGGGGATGAACCCACACACCCTGCACTTGGATTCCTTGAAAGATTCAGATCCCATGAAAGGCCTGTGCTGTCCAGTTCCCATTTAAAAGTCTATCAAAATCATGCAAGAATAGCTGACACTGAAGTATTTTCATATCCTTGCGTGGACAGGTCATGAGATCCCCGGGCCACCAAAAGCTAGCCAAAAATGCATTCCAAACATTAAATGAAAATCCAGATTTAGACTCCACACACTCAGTATACCTAATAGAAACATTTCAGTTGCTAAAAAACTGAAAGGCATATAGTCTCATAATAATAATAATAAACATAATTTTATACATATTTTTAAACCTTTGTCTATGACATTTATACCAATATATGGTAATATTTATATTTTTAAAAATTAATATTGTATTAATAGACTACTGAAAAATATTTTCATTACCAGCTAACAAGAACAGAATTTTGATGACCTAATATTTGGAAAAATACTAGTCAGAATAATCTAAAACTTAAGAAAAAAAAGATATCAGAAAAAAAAAATGAAATACGGAAAACAAAACCACAGGCACTGGGAAAAGATCTGAACTAGACATTGGTACACATCACGAGAATTAATTGCTGCAGACTTTTTAATATGCATCTTTAAGAAAAAAGTCTGCCACTCTTGTTTATAACTGCTGGAGGGAATAGGTAGGAAGGGTTTCTTTGTTTAATGACACAGAGCTCCTGCGATGAGGAGGAGCTTCAAAAAGGAGAGGTCAAAACCAGCTTTTCATCCTTTGGATATTCTGTTACAGCTCCCAGCAAAAGTTTTACAACAGGATATTTACTAAACATCTAAAGAGTCTGAGGAACATCAGCTTGCTGGGAACAGTGACCCTGTGCATTCCCGTACAGACACTGCTGGTGCAGACAGACAGACTTCCCCACTGAAGTGAGCTGTAAACACTCGTTAAAACAAAAGGAATGAAGGGCAAGTTGTCAAACACTGGAAATCTTCGAAAACAGCATAAGAAAACCTTGTTGAAGCTGCTGAGTTCAACACAGGCTAATGTTCAGCGAAGCCACTCAAAAGGCAAATTCACAAATCAGTAAAGCAAACCCAGCCTTGGGTGATGAATGGGATTTTGTTTTGCTCGGCTGTTAAAATTTGTTTTCGTTTTTGCATGTACTTTCTAACTGAATGATATCAAAGGCTCTTTGCTGACTTGGATACCAGTAAAAATATACTTTGCTGAAACCCAAAAAGCGATTGAGACAGCTGAGGGTTCCTAGCTGAACTAAAACAAAAGTAGTGCTTCAAGCCTTAGGTAAGGCACCTAAGATATGATGCAAATCCTGGGACAGACTCCAGTTGCTACTCCTGTTCCAAATGTGTATTAATCACCAAAAATTAGTCACATTCTCCATACGGTATGGCCACTGCAACAGAAGATTTAACCCCTGCGTGAGGGAGCCGGGATCATTCCTGACAGTGCATCTCAGGTGCCGCAGGATCGATGTCTCCCGACTTCTCCTGCTGTGGATGTGCCAGTCACACAGAGATCTGCCACATCCCCCAGGCCCACTGAGCTCCTCAAACAATATGTTAGCACAGAAGCACAGAGAGACACCAGTATTTCACGAGCACCAAAAGCCGCCAAGTCATTTCTAAGTATGTTTTGAGAGTTACCACTGTTTCACAAAGTGTTTTAACACTTTTTTCTTCTTTTTAGTATAGAAGAAGGAAAGAACCTGAAACCAGAGGGGGAAACCTGTATACTAGCAAGTGCAGTTGCAGTCTGCAGGGAGATCTGATGGCCCAGTTCTACAGACCCTACTCAAACATTAATCTTGTAATTAAGCCTGACATCTGGTCCATGACCAACCAAGAAAATAAAACATTTTCACCATACCAAGAGTTGGTTAAAAATGCCTTGGGCAAGTACCTCCCTCCATGTGGGTCCCAACAGCAATAGCCTCATTACTGTGAAAGTCTGCAGTGTTCACCAGCCACGGGTGCTCCATGTGCAAAGGGACTCCAGCCTGGTTTGGTAAACTATTTTTGAGTGATTTCAGCTTCTAAGACTTGCAGCAGGGGGCACGTGTTGTGTGTTGCTTCAATCAACAATACAAGTGCAGAGCTAAAAAGAGATGGTTTCTTTTTCTTTAGGTGCCCATCTAAGGAAGTAATTTGCCAACTGGTATCACTGCATGTAAAAGAGGAATTTATGGAAGTTCTTCCAGTTTCTTACTGCAATCTCATTTAGTTTTTCGAACAGCAACAATGTCTGTTACAACAGAGAGGAATGCATGAAGTTACCTTGAGTCTGAAGAGAAGCCCAAGACATACTAAACTTTGCATGAAGATGATTAGGTTGGTGCCAAAAGCAAACACTTTTCCCAAAGCTATCACAAAACACCATTACTTGTCAGCTTAGTAAGGCATGTCATTGCTTCCCAATCTCTGTCAGTACAACTACAATGCATGCTTCCATTTATCCACACATTCTTTTAATAAAACAGGTTGATTTTACACCAAATGACAGCAGCTTTTAAAATCATATCTCAAAACACATTTTATCACACACAAATTATGCAGCCTCTGAAACAAACATCTTTTCTTCCATGTTAACACTCCTAAGCTCTGAATCTAAAACTCTTCCCTGCAAAAATCTGGGTTCATTTGCACTGCATCTCAAAGCTACCTTATATAAAAACACACCCAAAATCCAAAACACTGTGGAACATCAGACTTAAAAAGACACTCTAAATTTTTTTTGAAGATAGTTTATTATTTCATTAGACCATAATGTGTTAAATTGTAGTAATTCCAGACAGACAAGTTGATCCAAACTGTAAGTTGATGGAGATGGTTATTTATTACCTGCTTCAAGACAAAGCTTGTCCTCTTCATAATTGTCTGCCTCATCATCCAAAGGCAGATTAAAAGAGACAGTGTAATTTCAGTTGGAGCAGGGTCATAACAGCAGCATAATCTTCAAGCAAACAATGAGATACTTTCAGACTAAAACAGAAATATGAACACCACCAACTCTGTTCTTTCAGAACATTTAACCACAGGTACTTTTTGCTTGCTTTGTTCTAGGAAAGATTCCACCCTATGGATGTTCCCATAAGATGAAGACAGTCAAGATAGCTGAGAAAAAAAAAAAGTTAAAAATAAAGGAGTGTCAGATTAACAAACTAAAAGCAACCTTTGGTCACACCCACTGTTTTTAATTTGTCCAAGTTTTGTTAAACACTGATAAAAAGACAACAAATGGTTCACAGAGAGACTGAATGATGAGCTCAGTGTAAAAAAAAGGTCAGTATAACCATGATACACAAATGTAGATAAAGATTCAAAGCAGCCTCTTTACTGTACACTTTTTTCTTGTGCAACAAACACATACATATAATAGATTTAACTCCCTATTAGATTTGTATCCTTTCAAATAGGTCAAGAGGAACTTTAGTGCCACTGGGATCATTAAAATCATGGACTGGTTGCAATTCATGATAAGATGCAAATCTGTTTTTCTGAGTTTCCACACTAACTTATTGTAAGCTACATAATTGTAAGCTAACATTTCCAGGTTATAAGGAAAGGTTCTTCAGTCACCTGAATTTCTGCTAAACCAGCAGTAGGTGACTGGATAAGAGTAACATGCCTGCCTAAAGGAACTGGGCACCAGGAGACTGTCTAGGCCCTTAGGAATATCCCTCTGTCAGCTGTCCATGTGTCATGGAATCACACCATACTGGTCAAAGGTTGCACTCAAGGATCCTGGAGGTCTTTTCCAACCTAAATGATTCTATAATACAAGTAACACGTTTTCAATTTTATACTAAAAATTAGTCACAAACTCTAGACAAGGAACAGAGGAGACATTCTTTAAACAACAAAAAGAAAAGCAGAAAAACCCAGAACTTTACTTTAAAAGCACCTGTGCAAGTACAACCCTTAAATATAATCCACTTTAAAATATAAGCATTTTAAGCACAGTGACCATCTACTGTTGTCTTTACAAACTCACCTTCAAACTATGAAATTGCTGCTGACTCAGTCTTCTGCTTGGCAAGTGTAACCCAAGGATGCAGGCTCAAAGTTAACCAGGAGTGTGCAGAATGTGTACCATCTCCCCACCTAGGATTTATGCCCCAACACCAGACTTGGGAGGCAGTGAGGGGAGGAAAAAAAAGAGGGAAAAAAAAAAGAAAAAGAAAAAAAGAAATAGTCTAGAATTTATTGTGCAAATAATTTGGTTTTCAAAAGCCTTGCCCCAGGCTGTAATGCCAAAGCACTGTGACAATATCATGAGACAGACATTGGGAGGCTGCTTTATGTCAGCTCTGCCCCCTGTCCTGCACCACTTTTCAAAACATTTTAAGGAGCCAAACTTCTTGGCTCTCACTGTTGTCTCGTACAAGGAGTGAGCCAGACATTTCACCACTGCTAAGAGCAAGACAGCTTGAGGATGGCAACATTAAAAGAACAAACCAAAATCACAAACAAAACCAAAAAAACTCCATTGAATGCCCCCCCCCCCCTCCACCTTCATGCATCAATACCAAGGTTTGGAGAAGCTTTGGCAGGAAGCACAGATTAAAAAAATCATCCTCTGTGTGGGAGCAGAACCTTTCAAATTTACCAAGTATTTCATAGAGCTAGATAGATTCCATGTAGAGAAGTAATACAAATTAATTAAATAAATGAAATATTTTACCATTTACTTGGCCTGTTTAACCAGTAGGGGAGGTATCTTAAACATCAGGCTTGAGTCTTTCAGAGCAGGTCTCACAGTACAACAAAAGCAAGTGAAGGAACCAAAAGACATAGTGTTATGACCAGTTTTTGGTTTGTTTTGTTTTTAAAGACTGTCCCCTGTGGTTGCAAGCTCCCAAGAATCAAATTCTATTCAAATTCAAAAGCAGGAGGAATCCTCTATAGCCATGACACTTGCATGAAGTTTCAGTCAGTTCAGAACATTGCCTTTACAGCTGCAGTAAGTTCAATTTCTCAGGAAAAAAATTTGCATAATCGTCAAAATAGCCACCCACCACTAATGAAAAGGTTTGGGCAGAATGCTGAATTGTGAAGTCAAAAATGACATGAAAGTTCTACTGAAGGTGTAACTAAAATATTTGCAGCTTGCATGAATAATTTCAGAATGTATATAGTCCAAAGCTTCCTGTTCATGTACTAAAATTTAACCCATTTCTTAACATCTCTGATTTAACCAGTCTGAGTAAGAGGTTAAAATGTGCAAGAGTAAAGTGATTCCTGCCTCTCCCTAAGGCAGTCATTAAGTTCAGGATCAGTTAGCAACTGTGATGTAAATTTTTATCTAGAAAAACAGGTAAATAAGGTCACTGCAAAATTTTGTGAAACCTCAGTATCAAAAGTGACAGAGCAGCTGTTCACTCAGACAAAAAATATGCCAGAAAATACCTATGTAGAGGTAATGTCTCTTCTTCCTGCAGTAGATAATACAAAGAAAATTCATTTTCTACACAGAATATAGGCCAGCAGAACTGAGTTTGAAAATGAAGAATACTTCATCCTCTATCAACACCTTACCCATGAAAAACTATCAGACACACACTGACCTGGCATTCTGACCTTCAAAGCATATTTCTGTGTCAATTCTATTTTTAAATTAATTGCTGGGAAAAGGCATGAGTCACAACCCTGCTTGGATCCCCCTCCACTGGACACTCACCAAGGGCTCTGTTTATTCTGAAGTTTTCCAAGTCAGAACAGGATGTAGCATTACTACCTCAGTGTGGAGAACAAGGACCTCACAGTTCAGTTCCCTAAGCAACCCAGGAATACTGGCCTCTGGATCCATCTTTATCTTCCCAATTTGGCAAAGATTTTTGTTGCAAACATCAGGAAGCTCTGGAATACTCCAAAGTGCATCCCTCTAACAGAAAGGGATCCCACTAGCTCAGCTGTGTGCTAACCTACAGGCACCTTGTTTATGATCAGGTTGCAGCTGTTACTCCCCATCTGTTGGTCCAATTCCCTCACACTGAAGGTCAACCTAATCTAAAGAGAAGCCTTCCTGAAGCACAGGTGAGAAATACAGGCTCTGCAGTTAAAACTAAGTCAGGTGCACTCAATATAGGTGGTATTTGAGGGGTCCTACAGCCAACCAGCTGGAGAAACTCACTGCTCAAACACCTGGAAAATGGGAAATGTGCACATGATAAAGAACACATCCCACAAATGCTGATGGAGGAGGTCAGCATACTGTGTCCTACAGCTCTGTGCACTGCCCAAATCCAAAGTTTAGGAGCAGCCAAACATCCCACTGCTAGCCAAATGGGCTGCTCACAACAGTGGACAAGTTAACAAAGAAGTGGAAACCAGAATCTATGGTGATGTATCCAGTCAAATTTTGATTTCCCATTGTCATCTACTTCATTCCCTCTGAAGCACGAGATAGTTCCATACTTCACTGTGGGCACTGTGGGTCTCAGAGCCAGCCAGGCCCATGCTGCTGACTCACCTACGGAAATCCTTAGTGGTTTGATTGGCTCCAGGCTCTTCATTACAAAGAAGCCTTTTAAGACATCAGAAATAAATCATCTGCCTGGTTGCCTTTAATGAAAGCACTGTTACACAGGAAAAAGAGGGAGGGAGTATGAAACAATATCCATGTGGGACAGCGAAACCAAAAAAGAGGGATGTCTGAAGAACAGAATGAAAGACTTGAGAATTAAGTCAAGAAGAGAAACAATAAAGCAGTATGGAAATGGAGCAGGAAGGTATAAGCAGGAAAGTTACAAATGGAATGAAAAGCTAAAGTGACTATTTTTTGTGAAAGAGCAAACACCTCATTAGGACAAAGAGTTAGTAACATATTCCCATGTACCAAGTTCCCATTCAACAATCACGAGTTATTTTAGTGCATTACAGCTGTACAACCGTAAGAAATCATTTCCACATACTGTTGAGGAACTTCAAAAGCAACTAACAAGTCTGAAATCAATCTCTCTTCTCTTAAAAGTCTCCCAGAGCAAGGCGTTGTAACAACTGCCCCAAGTATTCCCTATTAACAATCGAGAGGAGCCCAGGCTGAGCTGCTCAGGGCTATGATTCATTCATGGCACTCTGCCAAAAAAATAAATACGTTCAAGACCAATGGCCCCAAGGGGAAAGGTAGGCCACTTCTTAAAAGGCACAGAGATAAATGATTTACAGAACAGAATACAGTTGAAGATTTCAGCCTATATGGATGATGAAGAAGGACTTAAGATAAGTCTCACAAAGATTTAGTGCACAGACTTAGATACTGGCAATGTATCAACAGATGGAGTGAACTAGGAACTATTAAACTGGGATTTGCAAAACTCTCTCCAAAGAGCAAGAAGCGACCCATTATAGTGCTGTACACAAAGGAAGTTCATAAAGCCAAATCAAGATATGCAGGGGGTATCCAGCAATGTAAGACAAACATGACCAGCTCAGGTTACAGGCAAACTTCAGTAAAGTAACACCTGTAGAGGGGCAGAGCAATCCACGGTAGGACAAACAGTGTAAGGGTTGGGAGGGCCTGATGCCACACAGCATCTGCTGCACATAAAAATGGTTAATTAGCTGCCAGATAGCAAGCAGTATGTTACCTTTTTTTTTCTGGGAGAACCTTATTTCTTGAATAAATGGCCTTGCTCAGCTAGCAAGGTGCAGGATGAAGACTGCTGTTTCACTGCAGGAATGAGGCCAACTCATTCTCACATCACAGACTTGTCTTCTAATGTTTTGAAGCACCATTTCAGGAGCAAGCAGCTTCTGAAACACCAAACCCACTCTTAAATGTGTCTTACTTTAATATTCAGGACATTATCTTTGACTGTATTACTAAGGGTTTTTAAAGAAAGCTGCTCTTTCAAATGCTTCCCTAGAGTTACAACTGCATTTCATCATTAAAAAATTCCCCAAACTCACCAATAGTGAGAAACTGCAGAGAAGGAGAAACACTGAGCTTCTCAGGATACAAGACATCCCCACAAGATACTCTATTTAAAGTTCTGGTGCACACATATCTCCAAGGCATCCTCTCTCAACAGAAGGGAAAACAGCCACAACTTCAAGGTAACAAATAAAAATCACCAGTGAATGAGCTGTTAGAATCCAGCCTTTACTTATGTGGCAGCCGTATCCCAGGAGGGGGTCAGCCATGTCCAACTGTACTGTACAACTCTCTACATCAAGGATTTGTACAATTTTTTTTACTCCTGTAGATTCAAGGCCAAGCTATATGTTGCCATTATGTCAAAAAGGAATTACATCCCTATTCAAAAACAGTGCTAACCTATGCATTTTAAATCAAGCATGTGATTAAATGCTCTGCTAATAGGAATTCTCAACCAGATGTTGAGCAATCTTATGACACATGACCCCTCTCAACCAGTGCTTGAAGCAGTTACAATTTATGGTTTCCTATCCTGTGGTGCTGTTATTTAACCAGGTTAAAAAGCCCCAGTCTCACCTCTTTGTGTTAAGGAAACAAAAGAAAAGAGTGCACGGGTTCGTCAGGATGGTTTTGTTCAATATTACTCCCTAGAATGCCTTATGATGTTTAAAACTTCACTACATTCCACTATTACAGGAGGAAGGAATGAGCTTATTAAAATCTAAGTGTCTTAGTTTTGCCACTGCCTCTTTTTTTCTTAATTTGGTCATATTGCTTATTCTATGGAAAACTTTTGGCTCCATCTGTGCACCACAGATGTCCTTTTGTTTTCTGTCAGCCTGTAGATTTCTATGCAATGCCTAGTAAAGCCTGCATCCTTGAGGGAATTATGGGAATCAGAAGTGCAATAGTTACATTTTCATTTATGGACACAAAGAGGAAATAAATGAGGTAAAATCTGCAATAACATTTTAGTTGTTAGCCTTAATTATCTGGTAATGTATTCAGTATATGGAATAGATTTCTAACAGTCCAGTGTGCAGCAACTGGCACTTCTTAAAAACACAAAACCAACTCTGTTTTTCTGCTTACAGTGTTCATTTTCCAAAAGTTGACTAGAGGAACAGAATTCACACAGAAAAATACAGGTTCGCTAGGAACGATCTCTCTGAATTTGTCGAGGACAAATCCTCACCAGTGGTTGGCGTCCTCTTCTTTGGAAGGAGCGAAGGCTCTCTTAGACCCCTTCCCACACAGCCTTCAAGGAAAAAGAACAAAACTACAAAAGATAAATACGATAAATACTTTTGCTAACTACTTATGCAGAGGGATATGTTTGAAATTGTCCCATTTCCTACAAGGATAATTTATGTGCTGACAATTTCAGTTTTCCAATTTTTTTGTATCCTAAGACTTTCACAGATGAGGACTTCCCTCCCTCCTTCCCTCCCCAGATACTACCCTGGACCCTACTAAAAATTTTCTAACACCAGATAAAAAATCAGTGTTGTGTCTATGCTGCTGCACATGTGCCCAAGTGTTCCCCTATAGAGCATTTCATTTGGGACCAACTAATCAAAGCTGTCACCTCGTTAGATGACTAAACCAGGCAGTTCTCACTTCTTACCTGGTAACTCTTTCATTCAGAAGGCCATGGCTCCATCCTGAATCTTTTCTCAGGCTGTTCATTTGTCCAAAAGCTTTGTATCTGTCGGGGTCTGTTTCTAGCACTGGGATCAGTGTTTTCTGTTCTTAAGAGCTTCCCACCGAGCACACCTAAGCAAGTCAACATCTGATTTCAGATTTCTTTCACTAGAGCTTATGCTGAAACGTTAAAAATGGTATGGCTACTGTAAGCCCTCACTTAATTAACTCATATGAGGTTAATTTTAAGGTGGATAGGGTGTATTATGTATAAAAGACTTCTAGATTATCTACAAAGGAACCTCTTTGTGCAAACAAAAAAATCCAGCCAAAACCCAAGTTAAGTTTATTTAAGCAGTGGCTTAAAGCCCCTGGTTACATTTCTTATATGGTAAACTTTCCAAGTTGGGGAATTTGGCCTCTTCCATTAGTAAGAGGGGACAGGGAATGCTAATACTACACATACAAACATTCTTCATCACCATAAAAAGGGTCATGAGCCTTCTAATATCAGCAAAGGGACATCTGAGGGGATTTGGCTCACACATTCTGATCTATCACCAATGGATAATGCAAAGTTTTAGGAATCTACCTATGGCCTTAGAAATTTTCACAGTAATTTCTTTACTATTTCACAGGAATAATATTTTTCAAGATAATAATTTTAAAAAGGGGACACATTTATTTCCTGACTCTGGTTTAAAATTTCAAACTCAAATATTTAAAAATAATCAATATTTTAAAGTTGTCCTATGATTAAAGTAAGCCTGCATGAGTCATATTACATACAATAGTATATTTTCTGTTGTCTTTCTTAAATTCATGCTTTGAACTGCTCCCTGGAAACAATTAGCAGATAACTTCATTCCAATAATTTAAAGTGAGATCACTAAATTGAATGTAGCTTGAGATAACCCTACTGATCAGATAATACACAAGAAAAAAAAACAAACATGCTAATCAGGAAAGATACATTTTATTTCCATTTTTTACCATTAAATTATTTTTATCATTGACATTTTCACAAACAAAATTAAATCTTGTCTCAATTTATTTCTAATAAGATAAACTTCGCAAAGTAGGAAACCCACCTGAGTGTGAAAAATATTCTGTTTACAAAAGATCCTCCAAATTTATTGCCCCACACATGAAAACTGCCAGAAATGTCCAATCTTTAATGGCATGATTGACACGTTATGTAAAACTCCAATTTTCTTTAGTTTAGCTAATTTTTAAAGGGAAAACAAGTTTCACCTTTGTGGACAGTATTTTCAGGGGAAAAAAAATAAAATCAAAGAATCAAACAATATGTGCTTTTGTTCATAATATTCCCAACTTCAAAGTGCTTTGATAGAATCTTTTGCCAAACAACACATATTTCATAAGTCTGCACAAGTAGGTCCATGGAATTATGATTTTCCCTCCAACTCTGGCTCTTCTGACAAGGCTGAGGCATGAGTTGGGCAGTTTTCATCTCAGGCTCATAAAAGGATTTTTATGAAAGGATTGAAACCTGACACCTGACAAGCTGCTCATTTCTCTTTCCCACACTGAAAGTCACCGTGGAAGTTTTTTGGATTCAGAATGTCACACGTGAGAAGAAATGTCCTTTCCATAAGGTCTGCTGTGCAGAAGCATCCAGTGAGGATCCTCAGAAGAATTCTAAGGATGAACTTGTCAATGCAGAAATGTGAAAGGACAGTTTCTTATCTACACAAAATTCAGCGGGCTCTCCAGTTCCATAAGTCCCTGAAAGAACTTGACTATTTTGAAAGAGCCTGAGGGTATTTTGGAAAATAAAGCTAGCAATACATAGAAAATGAGTGGCTTTGGGTTTTCATTCATATGTACAATCAATTCTTTTTACTAGGGGTTTCTGAAAATCCAAGCTCTAGTACACAAGAAAATACAGTTCAGTATTTACAGAGTAGAATTCCTTTGCCCTATTACCAGCAAACCTTCTCCCATTAAAAAGTTCCTATTTCATTCATAAAATTGGGCATGTAAATCATTAGAATGGACTTCTTAAATGCATTGTAATCTTCTCAAGTATGCAAAGTGGCATCTGCAAAATATTTAGATAAAAAGTACCATTTATTTACCCATACATACTACGTCAAGACTCAAGATGTCTTCCTTAACCATCCCTTTGTCATTTTATATAATTTCTTCATACTGTAAGTTACAGATTTCTTTGCCCCTAAAAAAAAAAAAAGGACAAAAAAAAAGACAAAATGAAAAATCTAAACATTTAGGAAGGCTGACTCAGAAAATAGTTTTTACTACACCAAGTGAAGTATTTCCATGGAGGAATGACAACCTAATCCACCAGGCAGATATGCAAATAACCTTCATAACATAGTAGATAATGACACAAAAAAACCCTTTAATAGTATCAAAGTATGTACAATAAACAGGTTCATTCTGAAGGCCTGACAATGTTGTATACAAGCACATTGTACAGACAATAACCGAGGGATAGCAAATGTAGAGATTCCTGCTGAAACAATTAACTGGTGCAGAGGGAAACTTCTCCTTCACATCACTGTTTCTAAATGCTACATACAGGAAGGCTTTTAACGCATCTGTGTGTACTGCAGATCCTCACCAAACTAATACACTGTGCTTTTTCAAGCCCTTTCTCATCTACTGCAAGGTATGTCCAGCTGAGTAGGATTCCACTCTGGCTGGTAATGGACACCAGCAACCTGCCAGATTCCACTGTGCAGCAGGACACCTAAGCAGGACTGTTTGGAGGATTCCAGGCTGCTCATTAGCCATGCAGGTTACTTAGTTGGCCATGCCTGTAAGAAGAATCTAGTTGTCAAAGCAGTTTGGTTCTTGAGACAGGAGCCCAATTCCCAGATTCTGGAGATTAGATGAAGAACCTCAAGCTATGCCCAAAGCTATGCAGCCAAAATTTTACTGAAGGGATAAAGGGGAAGGAGTGAGAGGGCTGAACCAGGACAAAAGAACATCCTGCTCAAGCACAAGCAAAATCCACGTGACTGGTAGATAACAAGCTCTACACTTCCACCCCCTCCTGGGCCAATTCCTGGTGCCAAGCAGTTGTTAGACAGCCGTGCTTAGTGCCATACACTGGGCACCTGCCTGCCTTGTTGGAGACCAATTCTACAGCTAGAGCTGAGAAGCATCACGCTGATGCCCACCTCAACTACATATTTAATCAAACCCTGCAGACCATCAGCAGCCCAGGCACTGCTATGCAAAGGCTCTTGAATTAAAAGTGAAAACAGAGATCTGGGTTTGTCATAGGAACTGTGTTGCTGACTGTTAAGGTGCAAATCTGTTCTGGTTTCAACAAGTTGTAAAGTACACTGTAACTTCCTTGAATATTTTGTTATTGCCTCATGCCAACTAGGTACAAGGGCAGGTACAATTTCATAACTGACAGAATGGTACATCTGCCAGAGAATAAAACTGCTCAATCTGCGTGCTTAGGAGATGATACTGAAATGATGGGTCTGGAACACCAGGCAAGGCACATACCCAGCTGAACTGAAAGCAGCAAAAATAATGAGATGATGACAAGCAGCTATACTTTGGAGACACTGCCAGTATCAGAGGTGTACCATGGACCTCAATGTGAAAAGCGTCACGAGGATGTTGCCTGGACCAATTTTGCATTAGAATAACCTGCTGTCACTTGGTTATAACAAACCTCATATGAAGCCAGAATAGCTGCCATACTCTAGCACTCTCCTGCCCACAAGTAGCGAACTCTGGTAAATATCACACCATCACACTGAGCCTACAGTGAAGGCAGGAATGTCTCAGTTTTCATAAAGATACAGCAGCAGTCGTTGCCTCCAAGCATTTAGGAGTTTTAGATAAGAAGGGACCCAGGATGACTCCCACACAATTTGTGAAGTGCACCCTTAGAGTTAAACACTTAAATTCTACCAGCCGTCTCTTACAGACCAAGAATAAACAAAAGACACAGCCTGTTGCTGAGTTTAGTCATCTAGTATTTGTAAACTTAAAACCAAAATACTGTTACTTTTGGCATTTCAGTGGGGTCCTGAGATCGAAGCAAGTGGAGCTACTTGTTTTTCCATCTTTCAGCTTTTTTTGTTTAAAATACTCCCCAAAACAAACAAACAAAAAAACCCAACATAAGACACAGTGACTTTTCAGCTTACAACACAGTTCAATCACACCCTTACAAATTCAAAACTGAAAAGGCAAGTTTTTAATGCTGCACAAGAAGCTTTAATTTTGACACTTAAATGCAGAGATCGAAAGTATGGTACGTTACACTTACTTGTGTTTGGCCACAACAACCCCATGCAGCGCTACAGGCTGGGCACAGAGTGGCTGGAAAGCAGCCAGGCAGAAAGGGACCTGGGGGTACTAATTGACAGGAAGCTCAACATGAGCCAACAGTGTGCCCAGGTGGCCAAGAAGGCCAATGGGATCTTATCCTCTATCAAAAATAGCGTGGCCAGCAGGACCAGGGAAGTGATCCTTCCCCTGTACTCTGCGTTGGTGAGGCCACACCTTGAGTATTGTGTTCAGTTCTGGGCCCCTCAGTTCAGAAAGGATATTGAGGTGCTGGAGCGGGTCCAGAGAAGAGCAACAAGGCTGGTGAAGGGACTGGAGCATAAGTCCTATGGGGAGAGGCTGAGGGAGCTGGGGTTGTTTAGCCTGGTGGGGGTTGGTCTCTTCTCTCAGGCACTCAGCAATAGGACAAGGGGGCACAGGCTTAAGCTCCGCCAGGGGAAATTTAAGTTGGATATCAGGAGAAAATTCTTTACAGAGAGAGTAATCAGGCATTGGAATGGTCTACCCAGAGAGGTGGTGGTTTCACCATCCCTGGAGATTTTTAAACGCAGATTGGACGTGGCACTGAGTGCCATGATCTAGTAAATGGACTGGATTTGGACCAAGGGTTGGACTCGATGATCTTGGAGGTCTTTTCCAACCCAATTGATTCTATGATTCTATGATCTTTTATGTTTATCTAACTGAACACCTCACAAGACTGACTAAAAATACACAGAAGCAATTTAGCCATAAGGCACACAGTATGACAGACCAGAGTGCAAGGAAAGATATTCTGGAACAAGCACCACAGGTTTAGCCATCTACTGCACTGGTCTTTTCTTGGGGAGAGGGAGGAGAGGAGGGTATGATCATTTTTAATTTGAAAAAGACCTTAGAAAGCAATCAAATGAAGATAAAATATTTCAAGTGAAAAGATACATTCGGTATTGACAGTCTAGAGTAGCAAGAAGTCAAACGAGTGTGCAGTAACAAGGAAAGGTGCATGCTCTGTTTCTGAGGGCAAAAATCCTATGATAAATACGCTGCATAGAATCAGTTTTACACTTCTGGTGCCTCTAACTGCAATTTAAATAAGCTCAGCTTTATCTTTCGTAAGAAATAATCCATACCTGTATTCTGAACTTACAAACCCGCTGTATCCCATATGTATGCTCTAACTTTTCTACAATTAATAGGTTTTTGTAAAAGCGAGCACACTACTGAAGTCATGACAGGCTTTTCTTTGCAGCACCTCAAACAATAAGTGAATAATCATGCAAATTCCAAGGCGACTCACATATCCACATTGGAATTGCACACAGGGTAAGAATTCCAGTTGCAAAACAAGGCCAGGCTGAGCTCGGGCATAGCACATAAATAAAAGAAGTGATTCCAATCTCCACAGTTAAAACTGTGTGTATGGCTTTGAAAATGACTGTCCAGTCTCCCAGGTACTGTACATGCAGGATCCAGCCCCTCCAATACGGGAATTGCTCTGACAGGATGGATGCTGTTGTGCCATTCCAATGAAGTCAGAGTACTTGTGGAAGCGCAGGATAATGTGGCAGACCAACAGCAACGCAGCTGATTCAGCCCTGCAGGACTGGAATTAACTGTGCTGGCACTGCAGCCTGCAAGTCAGCTTGTTCTACCAGCCTGCCAACTCACCCTGCCTCCTGAAGCAGCTCAACAGAAAGAGATTTTTCTCTTTCTTATTTTCCCCCTGCAGGGAGCACTCCACTGAACTCCACCCACCAGAGGCTTATGGAATGAGATGCTTACATTTCTGCCCCACCACATCAGCCTGCAAAGGAAAATGCAGGTTTATACATACAGCTGGTTTCTTAAAGCAGCCCTCAGGGTGATGAGTCACATCTGTAGTAAAAGTTAATGGTTGTAATTATGGCTCAGTCTCAGAATCTGAAGCAGTTGACCCACATAAAAATGTCTTTCTTACTTCAGCTATGAATGTACGACTTGGTGGTTCCACCTCCCCTTCAAATTTTTCCACTATAGGATACAGAACAAAGGCCTAATGCACATGGGACCGAGACCACAGCATCTCAGTGTAAACACAAGTTGTATCTGGTTTTACTTAACAATCTGCACTGAGTTTTTTGGAAGTGTTAGCGTTGTAAGACAGCAATTTGGCTGAAGTCCCCTAAAGTTTCCTGGTAGATATGCCTGGATGTAGTATTCCTTACTTCCTTTTAAAAAGAAAGACTGATGTATGTACTGCTGAAGAGCTGTCATGTGGAGGCAAATAGTTACATACTGATAGTGTGTCATGCATAGACATATGCAAACTTTGTACACATATTCCCAGTGAAGTTGGTGGCAATGCAGTATCTGCTCAGGCAACTGATGAAGACATCAGTTATCTGAACTCTACAGAGTATTTTACATGTAAAGCTGATCCTTTAAGTTTAAAAGAATCCTTGAATACACAAGGATAAGTATACTAATATCTCAATTCTAAGAAAACAAATGTTATTCAGAGCATTTGTGTTAACTTAAAAGTATCTTGAACAAATGCTTCAACTGATGATTTAATTAATAGTATTGTATTTATAGAAAAATTTTCAAGGCTTGCTGCATTCCTCGAGTGAAATATAAAGAAGAAATCCAAGCTAAGTAAGTATCAACATCTCCTTCAGAGGAGCTAAATATAAGAGCTGCAGGGATAGTTCCCAAAGACCATGCAAACTCTGGCTACATGGGAAAACAAATTAAACCATGGTGCCATCTCTAATGAGAAACAGAGAGGCAACCTCACCACAGACTCGAAGAAATGCACAAGCACATTTTCAAAAACTAAATAGGGCATTTAACAACAAACAAAAACACAGAGCTAGAGCTCAACTTCAAAACCACATTGGCAGAGAAAGATGAAAAAAGTTCTCTTAAATGGGTTGAAATTCTTTATTTTGCTTGTGCTCCTTGCCAATAATGTTAATACCCAGCATGCCACCTCAGCACAACGATTGCTGATTTAACATTTAGCATTCAATTTAGAAATATGCTGTACATTGGACAGCCATGCTATGGACCAGAGTAGGCATTTCAGTTTTTTTGGTTGTTAAGGTAAAACAATCAGCTAAGGAAAAGATATTGTGTCCTCCCTTACATTCCAAAAAGAACGATGGCCAGGTAGTGAAAACTAATTCTTCCTCAAACAAACTATTTATACAGTTACTAGAAACAGCAAAAAAAAAAAAAAAGTCAGAGCTTATTTAATGAAGCCACAGATTTCATGAATCTCTTTAATAATTCTCTTATTTTAAGCTACTATTCTTGACCTAAGCATTGCAGAAGGTCAGAGCCATATACTTTTCCTAAAGTCTCTACTAGAAAGCGTGAAAATAGGTCTTAGGGGAGCAGAATATTAGACAAGATTTGGACAAAGAATGAAGAAATATGGCATCCTTAGGAATTGAATTTAAAGCTCCACACTTCCCTGTAAGACACATTCCTTGCATGAGTCAAGCAGCTACTCCAATGCAGGAGCCACCCTGTGTTGTGCACATTCTGTGTCTCCAGGAATGTGGAGAGCCCCAAGGACTGGCACAGCCACGGCAGCAGCAGTACTTCTGCCCCTAGGAATGCATTTTTAAATTAAGAAACTGTACTTGAGAGAAAATCTTCATGAGAAGATACAGCAAGATTTAACATAATCATAAGTGTTTGGAGAGAAATATTTAAAAAACCAAAAAAGGCAACAAAAAAAACAAAAAAACCCAAAAAAACCCAAAAAAAACCAAAAAGCTTTTACTAACTAACTCCTAAACCCACGGACACCCATTCCTCCTCAATTCCAGGGAAAATCACTTAAGATAATACAAACCTCACATCTGAAAAATCCATCAGTCCTGAATTCTGTTGCAAATGGTTTTGGCCAGATTCTGGCAGAAGACTGTAAATATGTTTTAAAAAAAGGAACTAAATTGTGCTAAAAGTAAGAAAAATCAACTCCCCTAGGGCCTCCTTGCTCAAATTTGGCTCGTGCTTGAGGCAAAGGATCCAAATTGCTTTGCTTTACCTAAATCAAACCACAAAAATATGTTTTCAACACTAAAACCACCAGTAGAAAATACATATTTTTAAATATGAGTGTTATTCTATGTTAACTTGCTGGTTAGGAGACAACTCGAGTTTGTTTTAAAGGGGAAAAAAAGCCACTGTATATAAAGCAAAAAGCAGTTAAAGGAAAGAAAAGGCATTTCCCAAATTACTAGTTTCAGGTGCACAAGCAGAAAACATGGTAAGAATCACAAGTCCTAGGACCCCACAAAAGTCCCAGTACCAACACAGGCTGTGATTTACTGCATGACATGCAAAAGGAGCTAATAACTCCCAGAGCGGATTTTCTGTCCATCAGAACAGACAGAAGGAGAGCATAAATAACCTAGAAAGCTCAGCTATCTCTATCCCTGCTCTTTAAGTTACACACAAACAGCTTTGCCCTACTGGGCAGTCAGGATAACTTTCCCAAGCACTGGATTCAATAGGATAACACTGTCTTTGACCCCTCCCCTACAATTATTTCACAAAAAAAATCTACGCTCCATGGATTTAGGAACAGATAGGATGCAAGTTGACATCTCTAAAAAAGGCATGTTATAATACCAGAATTCTTGACCACTAGCAGGTAATTTTGACAACAAACCCTAGAAGAAAAATGTACCTATTTGGTTGGAAACCTTACATTAGAAACTAACATCTGCCATGTGCTTAATTGATATATAACAAAATTGCTTTACTTAGATGGAGTTCTGTCTCCTCCAGCTACTAAAAGTTAGGCAATAGTTTTGTCAGACTTCTTCCATTTAATAGAACTAAACTATTAACAGACATATAAAAAGTAAAAGTGTTCCTGCTTATTTTACTCAGCAGACCTGTAATGGTTCTGAACACTGAAAGCTGTGTTTCTTTACTAGGGGTAGGAGGTGTAACATGGAGTCACCAACACCAATGGAGGGGAACAGCCTCTGCAGAAGTCTGGATAAGGATTGCTCAGTAGGAACCTCTATAGCTGCTTTTAAAACCAGTACTGGCATCATTTGTATATAATTGCTTTTGTGGAAGAACTAGGAATAGGTATGAATGAGTTCAGAAAATTATTTAAGCAACTTCAAGAAAGCATGAAGCCTTTTTAATGCAGAAAGTGCAGAACTAGTGCATATCAGCCAGATCTGGCCTGGACAGAAAATTAAACTGAACTCAGAAGTTGGTTTTTTCCTTACTTTTGGGTTGTCAGGGGGTTTGTTTATTTGTTTACAACTTGCACAGACTCCAGTTCCTTTTAGCATTTTACAATTTTGCAACAGTTACAATAAATCTTCTGCTTTAAATATTACTTTTATCTTCCAGGGGCTTTCAATTAAATGCACTAAAAGTTTAAAGAATAAACTCCTGTAACAAGATAGTCTTGGGGCCCTGTAATTTTTCCTTTGTGAAATTAAAAGACCTATGTTGATGGAAATCACACACATTCTTACCAGCTGTCAGTATGGTTTTAGCACTCTGCACTATACTGGAAGATCTCACAATTCCTGAAATGCCTGCAGAGAGAAAAGCACACAGATGTTATCCATCTTAGCAGTTCTGTGCCACTTTTTTTTTTTTACCCTCCAACATACACAAGTCAAATATTGTTCCAGTTATACAATCAAGCCAGCCTGAAAGTAAAACATACATAATGTTTTGTTTCTGCTCTGCTTTGTCATATTAATTGAAAATATTCTCTAAGCTATTTTATTTTATATATAACATACAGGAAAAAACCAAACCAGATCAATATTAAAACAGACAACAACCGGTAGGAATTGATCAAATAAATGTATTTAGAAGTCCCACTAAATCTCTACTAAGATAATTAGTCACAAAGGATTCAGAGTTGTTTCATCTAAGTGCTGGTATATCAACATTCTAGAACAGAACAAATTATACTTCATGATTACTTCAATATAAAATCGGGATTTTGCACTTCTCTGATCAAGTAGAGATGTCACTATTGTGCAGAGCTTGTCTGGCTTTTCTAAATTATCAGCTTTGAAAGATAAGTCTCATTTACCACTTTGCACTGTGCCACATTCAGTTCTCATTGTCCCGCGGTTCTTAGGTATTAATGGAAAAGTATATAAAACTTAAAAAATTTTTTTTCAGAAGTATTGGTATGTTTGTTCTAACACATA
Source organism: Chiroxiphia lanceolata (assembly GCF_009829145.1). Classification (NCBI taxonomy): domain Eukaryota; kingdom Metazoa; phylum Chordata; class Aves; order Passeriformes; family Pipridae; genus Chiroxiphia; species Chiroxiphia lanceolata. The sequence continues at coordinate 21,793,807 of NC_045647.1, read as the reverse complement.
AAAGCATATTGATATGTAAAAAAGTACTGCACGTTACTAAATACTTTAAAAAAAATGTAGGAATGCAGTAGTCTCAGTTAGGCTTCCAAACTGAAAGATATTATCCTGCATTAACCACCTAGAATATAATTTCAAATCTTTTTAAACCCCTCTTTCAAAGCTACTTCCATAATGAAGAACAAAGTTTAGTGTAATCCATTAATAAGTAAGAGGGATACAATGTTCCACTGAAAATACTTTGAGGGGTAGGGAAGGGAAAGGAAGAAATCATATTGATCTAGCAAAATATCTAGGGATAATGCAATTCAGATTGAGTAATCAGCTTTGTCTTGTAGGATTCCCAAATGGCTTGTCCTGGCCTTCACTCAGACTGATGAATTAGGAAAATCTTTTGGCCACAAAAGTGAAAGGGGGGTTTTGATTTGTTCTCCTAAGAGTTTAAACTGCTTGGCCTGAGAAGACCAGATCTATTCAGCGTTTTGATACTGAACTGCTGCACCACTGTGCACAGCCACAGCCACGCCTGCAAGACCCTACAGAAACACAACCACAAGGATGATGAGCTCAGGGGGGATAACTTGGAGCTCTAAAATCATGTGCAGCTCACAACACTGCTCCTGGATTCAGCTTTTATCCTGTTACTGTTGCAGCCCAGCACAGAAGGTGGCACAGACTGTCATGAAAAAGCTGGACACCTCAATGTCCAGATGCAATTCATCCTATACTGCCAATGGAGAACTGCAAGTCTCAGGAGCTTTATTTCCCCAAACAGAAAACAGTCTAAAAGCTCCCTCAGCAGTTGGAGAGCGTCTAGTGGCTCCCAGGCACTGTAGGGGACTTTTGCTGTGCTCAAGGAGCTTGCAAAATTTGCTAACTGGAACTAAAAATCTGTCAAGTACTTCAAGTACTAAACATTTTCCTTTTTCTGCAGCATGTAAAAACATTGATGTCTGCAGCATTAGCTTTAACCTGCTCATATGACATAATCTTGCCTCAGAGCAGCTGTGATGATGAGACACACCTCAATCTTTTTCCTTAAAGCTTGAGTTCTCTGCCAGAGCTTGCATGTCTGGACTAACCAACATGATTGGGAAGGGTAATGTCAGCAAGACAGAAAATTAGCTTATCCTTGCAATGTGTGACTGGTAGGACACATAGCTCAGTATTTCGATGAAGTTATGCCTAAAGGTGTAAGCACTACAGAGTTAAGACAGTCTAAGCAGGCCACACTAATCCCTAGAGACTGTCTCTTCAGGACCCAAACCAAAACATATCTTCCTATATCACTAGGAATGCTATTTGCTAGTTTTTCAGATAACCTGTTTGCAATCAAAGAAGTCCAAACTCATGTTTTTAAGAAGGTATCTCGTGATTAATCTCTTGGGTTTTTCACCCTTCTCTTTAAACCATCCTTCTGAAATAGAAAAACAGATACAGATTTGTATCTCTATCATGTCTTAAAAGAGATTACAGACACTGGTTAGGCCTACCTTGATGCACCACAAATCCACAGTCAGGGTCATGGGCAACTTGCAGTAAAATTTCTTCCACATCTCTGTTTTTTCCAGGAGGGTTTACCAGAGAAGTTATCTTTTGCTGCAGAGTCTTTGGCAAAGCCATTAGTTGTGTAAATTGACCTTCTGGACTTTTATCAATCTGAATGTTATAGAAAATAAGACAGAAAAAACCATTCGGTTCTCTTTATCTTAAAGAAGTCCGAAAATTCTTCTGGCTATCTTTGACCTCTGAGAAATATCTCTCAGAACCCAATCTATGTCACTAGCACAAGTAATGGACATTTGTAACGAAAATTTCCCAAGCACAGGGAAATGCAGTTATCTCAGTTCTGAACCTGAAGAATAACTCAATGCAAAGATGTTAATTTTAATTAAAGACACACATGATCTTCCTGTCTCTGTAAGTAATTTTTCATTGAAACTGTATAGTTTCCGTTATATCCAATTTCCTTTGGAAACATAAGTACACTACAATTAAAAAAAAATTCCCAAAAGACCACTTAGCTCAGTTTCTTCTGCCTGAATATAATCAAACTGTAGACACACACATTTCAAGTTTAGTTTGAAAACCATTTTCTCTGCTTTAAACTCAAACCACATCTGGTTTGTAAAATTTGAAGAAAACATTCATTCCACATTTTCCAATCTAAATCAGAAATTCAAGGACCCTTTTTTGAATACAACGATGCCAACGTACAATCTTGTACATATTTATACAGAGTGTAAGCACAAACACTGAAAAATGCATGATGGAGCAGATCTCTCCAAAACTGGAGGAAAATATGAAGAGCTCAGTTCCTCCCACACAACATCTCAGACACTTCATGGAGACATCAGACAGGAGTCTAGTTCCCCTATCCACTCCCTTTTGTCAATGTGGAGAAAATGATCTCCAGATGAATCACTCCAGAAGCAGCCGACGATGAGCAGGCTCTGAACATTATGTGGGAGGAATCCACGCCTGAACCAAAACTGTGAGAACTAGTGTCTGTCTTCAGTTGGTTTTGAGGAATCTTTTAAGAAAGAATTTTCTCTGTAACTCTGAAGACATATACTTGGAGAAGGGGGTTCTATTCTGCATTAAACTGCAGTCCTGAGAGCAGACATTCACCTCAGTCTGGGTAATAACTGCCAATAATCACACCAAGGTGTGAACAATAGAATATTAAAGCACCTTACTTCAAATCAACAGTGAAATAATGGCATTTAATCAACAGCCTTGATGACAATTGTGGAATTATAGACAGATTTATTATCCAACAGCATATTTGCAGTACGTTATCAGGATTTTTTTAAAAGGTAAAACAACAGGAAGTATTATTGTAACTAGCCTTTTTCTTGAAGAAAGTATTACTGATCCTTTTCAAAATTAATTTAAATATTTCTTCCACTAAACTGTTGAAGAGCACACTGATAAGAAAACATGGAGACAGCTGCAGTGTAAGACAGATCTGCCTATGCTGTACTCCAAAGCACTGCAGAACAATTTTTTTACTGTACTCAAGTCTGCTTAAAACTGCACTTATATCAGTTTCTAACAAAGACACATCCTAAAAGGAGGCATTTGAGAGATAATTACCACGGTGACTCGAGGATAAGAGTCCATGAGACAACCCGTGCTATTTGTAACTTCATGTTGAAGTTTATATCACACTTGAATATTCACAAATGGACATGCAAACTACAAGAGGAAAACTGCTACTGGACCCCTGACTGTGTAGCATCTCTCCCCTAATTCCAATGTTATACCAGAAAGATCGAATTCAAGATACTGGTCATTTTGGATTTCCCAAATACTAAGGATAGAAATGGTATAGCTTGGGTATTTAAAGATAATGTCAGAATTTCACTTAGGTTTAGTCAGCTGATCTTCACAACTAGCACTTGATGAGTTTTTTTGTGAGATGCAGTTTTTGATTGTGGAAAGTTGCACCTCTGAGTTACAACCTAATCTTTTTAACATAAACCAAATGTTCATTCATCACTGCCTAGACTGTTGTGTCCATGTGGTAGTCATTAGAACACGTGTTTTACAACCATCTTCTCTTGTTCCTTTGCTAAGGCTCTAGTTCTGTGCCCATACTCAAAGAAAATGAGCAGTAGTTACTACATATGCAGAGACTGGTATTTAAGGCAAATCTTCCGGTTGCAGAATTAACTAAACAACAGAAACATAACAAATAGCAAGTACAGTGACTACAACTGCCCTCCTTAGTGCACGGCATAATTCCTGCCTTCTGTTAATGTGATAAAGCACTTCCACCTGTTTGTTTTAAAAATGTTTTGAAGAACACTTGCCTCTAGCCTTCCCAGATGGTGCTTATATACCACTTGAGGGCAGTCCTGTAATATGGTACTGTACAGCTTCTGAAAATGAGGAATGTTGGGTTTCACTATGTTCTGCACTTTCGATCTGTCTTCTCCTATTATCATTCTGAAATCACCTGGTCAAGAAAAGAGACACAGTTAATTCATTAGGAAAAACCCAAAAACTCAGAGAAGGAGAATATAACAGAAATCAATATAGTAAAAAGCTGTCATCTAAAGCTTTATGCTTCAGTTCTACCAATGCCGGCATTGATAGAACAACAAGGTTCACCTTAGTCAAAAAGCTATTCAAATATCTTCAAGCACAGAAAATACGTGCTTAGAGTCAAATATTGTTTTGTGGCCTCTGATATGCTGTAATATCATCAGCCCATATGTCCACATTTTCACTTGTGGACCACAAAATAAGTCCAGCTGTCAAATGGCAGTAGCAGTTACATTCTTTGCAATGATACATACATTTCAAAAGACTACTAAACAAACTGACCAGTTCTAACACTTTGTATCTACAAACAAATAAGCTTAATTTTCCAGTATTGAGAGAAAATAATTTGCATTATCTCTGCACTTCAAGGACAGTACCTGAAGTTCACCTAATGGCAGTCATGGTAAGATTACTGTATTATCTTTTCCTCTTAGCCATGTATTTTGTTATTAGTCTCAAAAATCAACTGCTTTTAACACCACTGTTACATCACTGGCCTTTACACTTTCTCTTCTGATACATGACTGAAAAGTTTCAGAGAGAATAAGTGAAAAGACAGCTAGTAGGTAATAACTACCTCAGTTAGGTACTAGCCTGGTAATTTCCTGTGTTTCTAACCAGGAGTTAGAGGCGCAGTGCAGCGCGTATCAACAAACAAAATCCTGAATCAATTCATTTTCCCACTTCCCACATTCAGGAGACAAATGTTATTGAAAGATGGCAACTTGCTAGCCTTACTTAGTTTATTTCAATTTATGCCAAGCCACAAAACAAACACTTTGCATACAAATGGTACTGACTCACTGCTCTCAAAAAATGCATAAAAAATAAAGGATAAACATTTTCTAAATTCAAGCACGAACAACTCTTTTCAGCAGTCTGCAAGGAGATTAATTAGAGTAACACATAAAATCAATTTTGTCTACTAGTATACTCTCTGAAAGACTTAACAAAATGGAAGCAAAATAAAATATCCACGAACATATAATCAACAGCCTTTTCCTTGAACATTCCCAACTGGGAATCTTACTGCTTTAGCTTTGTTCACACAGCAGAGCCAATTTCAACATCTTATAGCATGGTAACTGATCTCCCATGTTTCTGTTTGATTGTACTGTTTCAAAAACTATATAAAAAAGTATCTCGGTCACTAGTGCCCACCAAGAATGTAATGCCATTGCGGGGCAGGTTTCAGGTGGACAGGTCTGCAGCCCTGCAGCAAAAAGCCTTGGCTGGCAATCCCATTGCCAGCACCCTCTTATTGTCACTTTAAAACAGGCAACAGTTCAGAAAAAAACTACTACGGAAAAGCTGAAAAAGCTGCAATCTAAACTGCTCAGGGAAGTATTACTTAAAGAACAGTAACACTCCTCAGTACAGCCAAGCTGCAGCTTATAACCCCCACCTGCCCACCTGTGATTTTTTAAAGCCAAACTTGCATTTCTACACAAGCAAAGGAAGTGCTGCATAAAGGAATCAAACTTGTTCGTAGTGATTTCAATAAGGATATCAACATTTAAAAAGCAATGCTGAATTAAATTGTAACAACTAAATCTTACATTGAATAGCCATTTGCAGTAGTTTCCTCAATTGTTTTCCATACTCACTTCCTAACTAAAGAAAGGAGGAAATTCTCTTAGCAAATAAAAAAAAAAGTCAACAAATACTAACCAGGAGGTGAATATTAAATATACATTGAGGAATCATAATCTGGATCCTTAAATTAACTAAATAAGAACCTTAAACACATCACGCTCAAAAAGTAAGAGAAGACACGGTATGAGTCAGACTATAAGATGACTCAACATTACACTGAGAGCGGAAAGAAATTTTTTTCCAAGGTTTTGAAACACTAAACCAAAATAAAATCCATACAAACAGAAAAAACCCCACATTATTTCATCATATTCAGTCACTCATAGTTAGCTGTTCATAAATCAAGTAGGTATAAGAAGCTTTGTTTAAGTACCTACACCTATTTCCTAAGAATAAGCCCAATTAGTCATTTGGAGCTGTTATGTAACACAGCATTCAGATACAATTTTTGGAGCATGCAGCAGTGTGGGCCCAAAGCAAGAGGGCAAATGACTTACTACACGTGAGACTTCCAACTGTGGTACAACAGCTCCAACTACAGCTTTTCTCCTCGGTGACTTTAGACACCACATACTAACCAGAGTAGGAGAGTCCTGCAATCTGCATATAGAGGTCTTCTTCAGAGAAACTTTCTGGTAACATGAGAAAGGCTGCTGTGACTGCACTCTTCAGGTTGCTAACAAGAGCAGCTTGCAGCTTGCTATTCTCATTCTGTGTCAGTATTTTCACCTGAAAAAGCACAGTCATTGGAAGCAAGACTTCAGGAAAGTGCTACTGAAGATGGAACTAGAAATGTTACTCAATCCAGCATGAAAACTAAATAAGAAATTTATTCAAAATTAGATCTTATTAGTATGGTATAATAAGGACTAGTGTCCCCTTTTGTTTACACAGTGTGAGAAAGAGGAACATCTTTTTAAGAATTAACAGTCTGCTAGAAAAGACTGGGTTTAAAAACAGGTTTGGAACTGCCATATGTTACAGCCATTAGCCAATCTCTGAAGAGCTATTCACCTTTCCATATTCATAAATTTAAGACTGATCAAAACAATAAATACAAATGCATCAACATAAATACTTCATATGTGATTATGCAATAAGAAAAAAGACCACTGTCTCACTGAAAGAGAACGGAACACCAAAGAGCTAAGTTTTAATATTCATCTTCATTCTTTTTTTTAATAGAGGACTCCCCTACCAAATGCTTCTCAGACATTAGTTGTCCTCCTAGAAGAAGCAAGGTTTTATTTTTGCACTTTGCATGAGAAGAATGTGAACTCAACGGAATCTTCATCCATACGTGAAGAACTTAACACTTTAACGCTTCCACGCGCCACATGAAGTATTTGTTTTTAGGAAACACTTTAACTGTTCAAGACCAACTAGAGAAACCAGTCACCTGGGATATGGAAATATACTGGAATAAAAAGCAGATCTTTGGTAAGAACAGAATATAGAAACACACCATTATAGAACATCAGACAGATGAAGTCATCCTGGTTTACAAGATGGCTCTATAACTATGCTCTTCCAGAAACAACTCTCCAGGAATCCCTGCTTGTTGCCAGTTGCTGTCTTTTTCAAGTGTCTTGCTTATAAAAGGCAGATTTTTTAATATCTGTTTACCCCACAATACCTTAAAATGCAAAGGCTCTAGCAGTTATGAACAAAGGTATCCCATTTGTTCTTTCTCCCCAAAAGCCCATTCACACACAAATGCGTTGCAGTATTACCTGAAATTCTCCCCCCACATATAACCTGAAACAGCTAAGGGACCCTTTCAAGTAATTATTTTTCTTCAGGAATACAAATACCCTGTTAATCAACAGGGGAAAAAACCCAAAACCAAACCCAGGTTCAATAAAGTATGACAGACATATCTGCTACACACAATTCTTACTATAGAAAGGACACAGCCAAAGCAATGTCATGGCTGACATTGCTGATATTCAGAACATACTTTTTAGTTATGGCAAAATCTTTAAGAGGCATAAAACTTTAATAATATCTGATTTTGATATGATGGTGAATGCAACAGTACAGAGGTTACTTGTTTCAATCATTCTGCACTATTTATTTATTTATTTCCTTGAAAGCCACAGGAGAAGGTTACTGAATGCATAACAGACTTGCTTAAGTAGTTTCAATAACTAAGACACGCTGGTCATGGGGATGAACTAATAAATGTATGTTCATAACTTGCTGCTACAGGGAATCTCTAAGGAAAGACAGAAGAGAGAAGTCTGTGGCACCACAAACACTCATATAGGTGCTTATACCTTAGGATAGCCCTGTAAATAGCACCATGTTATGGACCTGTTTTAAGAACACCACAGTTACAGCCTTTTAAAATGTGAAACTCCAAAGAGATCTTATTCCTCCTTATGGAAGACCACAGGAATTTTTTCCGAGGAAAACAATATGCTAGGCTTCAAAATCTGCATGCCTGGAAACACTGCAGTGGTGATAAAATTAATTTATGAACAAATTTTAAACAGTTCAGAGAGTTAAAAATCTCCCAGGAAGTCAGAATGCAATAGTTATCACCCTGGTACAAAAAGGCTGGATGTTGATTCTTGGAGTAAATCTGAAAGGGCACCAAAGTTAAGGAAGGCTTTTTCACAGTACAGAGAACTTTTAACTGGATCTATTCACTGTACCATATCACAAATCAAAGTAGCAGCAAATGCAGTTACACTGAAAATAGCTATTCATTATTCATTGTTAATGTGACATTCAGGATTTTTCCTTCAGTTATTTTTCTCAATGTATTAAGTTTCACTATTTACAGAGATAACAGCTGCTCTGACCTGTATCATGCTACAGTATGTCTCTGGAGATAGAGAAAAGCCAATAGTGCTGAGACAACCTATTCAAACTTTCACTCCAAATTTTTAGTTAAGAGCATAATTAACTTCTGTTCTAAGACCTGAAGAGTTCTCCTTCTCACCCTCCTGTCTTAACAAATTTTTCCTCAGCCCCACTGCCATCTGCTGAAACCACTCGGGGAAAGCAAACACCTCCTATTTTTTATGACACAAACACGGAGGAGAAAAACACACGTGTTTAACCCATAGTTCATTCTATTATAAATACTTTAACAATACAATGCACTAGACGGTAACTGCACAGCAAAGCAGCTTTCACCTTTAAAGATTTCCATTATTTACCCACATTAAATTTTGGTGACCCCTATAGTCTCTTATAAAAGGCATAGAATACATTTAACATTAAAGGGACTTTGCATTAATATAGTCCAGTTATCCAAGATTTACTACAGGCAGAAAGCTTTTATTAACATACTTACCTTTGCGGGTTTTCCACATCACCACAGAATGTCATTAAGGACTACATTTCACTTCCTTTCTGAGAGATTATCCCTCCAGGGCTACACCTCTGAATCAGGGCACATTATTTGTTCAGTACCGATATATCCTTAACAGATAAAGTTAAAACTACAACTGATCACTTTCCAGCCCTGTAATTTCCTGCATTTCAAGACAAAAAACTGAACAGGTAAACAGTTACCGGCTTTTGTAGGCGCCCAGCGACATAGAGGGTTTTCCAGTGAAATAAATCATCAATCAGAGTATCAGTGCTAATAACACCATATTTTATCATCTGGGAAAAAAGCAAAATAAAAGCTTTTGAAAAAACATACCTATACCTTTTTCACTATGTCATTCATTCTAAAGAACACACACCTCCAATAAAAAACTCTAAAACATTTTCATGTTTTAATTAACACAGGAGGTAAAAGAAAAATTTCCTACTTACATGCAAACTTCTGGGAAAAATGGAATGCCTGGAACTCTAAGATCTTTCCTAGAATCAAAGCTGCAATAAAGTTTCCAGCCAAAGTTACAGTATTTTGATTAATCCACAGTATCCTTTATGATATTGAAAATACTCAAGAAATAGTTTGTCAGAGATCTACAACTTGCTGGACACTTGCTGGACCACTTACCTAGAATTACACCCAAGCCTCACAGGTCAGGATTGCCAACACCAAAGAACACAGGTGTCAGTTCCAACTTGCTATGTTGCAATTTACATTTTATGCCAAACAAACAGTAAGAATCCACTTTGCTATTACTACGTGGTCCACTGCTGAAGTTAAGGGCCTGTTTTCCCAGAATACACTGTACCACCACCAAAGCTGGCAGACAGTGAGTAATAAGGAATATAAATACAGTTTCTGAAGCGCTTTAGCTCTAAGTTCCAAACATTGCTCACACTTTTAAGGTGCAAGAGCAGCTGCTCTGTTTGCTTTTTAATTAAAATGCTGTTTGTGAAGCAGTTTTGAGACAGAAATATTGAAGATACCATGAGTTAATCAACAGCTACAATCTACGAGATTGGCTTCCTGAAATTTGCTTTAAGCTAATCATTTCAATACTTCACACAGACAAATATTTTACTTAATTTGTACTTGTATAAAGACTAATCATACTTACCCTACCATTACATGGCACTAAAGTGTTGTAGTAAATTCCTGCTCCGTAGCTCTGCATACTAGTTATCTGTTTTGGCCCAAAAAATTTTAGGAAGGAATAATGACTCCTGTTCTTTAACAAGTTCATCATATGCCAGGTCACAGAATCATCAACAGCAAATACAAAATCCAGCATATTGTTCTGTGGATGAGGAGCAGAGTGTTGGGGGTTATACGTCAAGAAGCAGCCAATGTTAATCATAATAACTTAAGATATACACAATCATAATAATCTAAGATATACGTAGTATCAAACTTCCAGCTAATAATTTTTCACAAGAAAAATATAAGAATTAAGCCTAATACACAAGTATTAAAGTCAGATACAGTTTAAAGATTCAGATAAAGTTGTGTTTTCTTGTCCGTTTAGCAAAGACTACTCAAAATTTTCCTGTGCTGGTCGTGACCAAATTTCAACCCTCCAAAACAGAAGAGCAAGTGTAAGATCTCCACCACCTTAATTCACAGCTCAGCGGAACAGCTGACACTGCTAATGAACAGGACTTTTGGCAACTTGCAAGGCTGTGAATTGGGGGATGTGGGCAGATAAAGGCACCCGAGAGCTGGCAACAAGTGCATTTCTAGCATATTCCTTTGCTTTTGACAACAAAACAATCCAAACTCCAAAGATTTCTGTTGTGCAGTGTATGTACTGCCCTTCTGGAGAAACCAGGGCACACACTGCCTGCACACAGACAGCACAAAAGCTCGGAACTCATACCTGCAACACACCACTAACTGGAGTGATGTTGCTCCAAATTCACTAGGATTGCCTCTCTGTGGCTTATTAATTGTGGGCAGCATCTCGGCTAACCCATTAATACCACTAAAAAGATATTCTGTTAGCTACCTTTCTTCCTATTCTTTTGTGTGACAATGAGATGCTGTTAGAGCTCTGAAACTCTTGTTATCCCCGTTTAAAGAAAACGAGGCACATTTAAAGTCACATTTGTGGAGACTGCTTAGTAAGTGAAGCCAATAACGAGCAATACTGCTGATTAACATTTTTTAAAAGCTCGAACATAAGAAGTAAATAAAAAGAAACATTATTTCCAAGCAGTTGTACCCCAAGCGATGTGGAAGCCCCGCGACTGCCACTTCAGTGTGGTAATATATTTTCAATTGCCTTCCTACGGTGCATAGCAGCACCGTAATTCTCTTTAAAAACAGCAGTAAATAACCTGACACACAGGAATGAAGGGGACCCCGAGCCCCTCACACTGACAAACCCACTGCCGGGACCACCCTGGGCCCTCCCCGGCAGCCCGGGGCACGGACCGGACAATATCCCGTAAGGGACTGGGATCTTCGCCCCTTCCCGTACACGAGCCGCAGCCGCAGGGCCAGAGGCAGCTCCAGGTAATGCGGTGTCCGGAACGCCCAGCACAGGGCCGCGGGGCCCGAGCGCTCACCTCGCCGTGCTCGGCCGCGGCCCCCGCCTGCCGGAACACCCCCGAGCCGTAGGCGAAGGCCAGGCTGAGCTCCTGTGGGAAGTGTGCCAGGACTCGCCGGAACTTCACGGCCGAGCTCGACAGCACCGGCAGCGCCATGACCGGGCACGCCGGACCCGCGGCGGGAGGAGAGGCCGCGGCCAAGCAGGGGCTGCGCCCACAGCGCCCTCTGCAGCCCGGCGGGGGCATGGCGGGCTCGGCCCCGCGCACAGGCTGGCCCGCCCCGGGTGGCGCTGAGGGGGACACGGCCAGGGCTTCCTCCAGGGTCTCCTCAGGGGTCGCCTCAGGGCGCCTCTCAATGCTCCTTCAGGGCTCCCCTCAGCGAGCTGATGTTCAGCAGGTGGGTTTCGCATTTAGTCTTCCACCACCCTTTTTTCAGTTTAATTTTTTTAGGTCCTCGCAATTTTGTGCATCTTCTTTGATTATTTTTTTCCTCCTCCTTCCCTTTTTTAATTATTATTTATCTTTTTTATTCATGTTTTATGCTGTTCCAAGGCTTTCCTCAGAAATTATCACCAGCGTTGCAGTTCTTCACACATTCCCCGTGGAACACAAACACAAAGACCACAGCGTTTAATCATCCTGGTTGTGCTCAGGGTTGTCTCATGCTCTCCTCGTGCTGAGCCTGGCTTAGTTTGAATGTTCAAGTCCTACATAATAAACCTGCCTGAACTCGATGAGAGTGCTAAATGCGTGAAAGTGGCTCGGGAAACGGAAGCGTGTCTTATTCTCTCATGATTTTGTGCTTCCCTGAATCTGGTTCCCAAAGATCACGTTTTATCTTCCTATGGTTTATGGCTTTCAAAATACCTTCTTTGCTACTATAAAGAAGTCTAATTTCATTAAATCAAAATAGAAGCTAAAGGTCTTTATAGATATTGGTATGGATGGTATTGACCTAGAATGCACTTATTCTAATGAGCAAGTAAAAAAGGGGAAGCTTGTTTGAAAATTAACAGACTGGTAACCCTTCAGTGAAGTTCTACTGTTGACTAATATTAAAAATTAAGGTAACAAAGCAAATTCTTGAGAGGGTATTTGTGTATTAGAAAAAAATCTGGGGAAAAGGTTGCTTGAGTATTGCACAATTGTCCATCTCGAGCTTGCCAGCTCAAATCCTCTCCTTGGGGCTTCCAAGGTGGATTTTGTTCATATAATTTAAAACCCTTATATTCCAACTTTCCTACAACTCTGTTCTTTGCTATTCTTCCTTGACTGTCTTCTACGTATTTTAGACTAAATTTAAAGTTTGTTTCTTGCATCTACTACTAAGATTTAATCTGGTTTTGTTTCCAATAGCACAGTTAGTTTTTGAGGCTAATAGCTTGTGATCTGGGACAAAATTCAGAACTGATCTGAAAGTTTATGTGGAGGTATCCTATGTGTTGTACTGATTTTGAACTTGGCCTCTAATCTATTTCAGTGGAACTTTTGCTTGGCTGACTTTGGTAACAAAGTCTACAAACACCAGAAGGTCTTCAGTTGGATTTGCAGTTTTAGCCAGCACTGCTGTTGAGGGGAGCAGTTTTCTTCTATCCACTCGTATCAGTGTAGGTGTTTGTGTGGCTGCACATCAGAACAGATTGGGGAATTGATGTGGGTTAAAACCAACTGTTTTGGGTTGTCGAGATTTTTAAACCAGGCTAGTTTTAAGCAGGTCACCAGTGTTCTTTACCACACATGTTTGTGCTGGTACAAGCAGGGGAGATGATAAGATTTCTTCTGTTGACAGTACTGGTTCAAAAGATACAAGTACTTGTTTTGGGGGTTTTTTTTAACAAAATTTTCACACTTAGAATCTTGGCTGGGATGGAGTCCATGCATTGAAGTTGTGTTAGGAAGGGTGCAATATTCTGTATGTTGCACAGTCATCTTTTACTTTTATTCATTCTTTTTCAGCCAGGTAAATTCTAATACTTACTGCAGTATGTTTCTCATGAGAGAGCATAATTTTTTGGCAATAAAATATGAACTTTGAATAGCCTCCACATAACTAGAAAGCTTGTCTACAAGTGTGGTTTTTGTTTCTACCTTGCCTCTGTGTTCTCCAGCTCCTTCGAATGAAGGAGGCTCACTGACTCTGCTCAGTGTCTGAATTCCAAGACATGTATCATATCTTCCAGCATTGGATCTTCACAGAGGTATCTTAATAACACCATCTTCAATAAAAAATAACCATTTTCACTAAGTTAATATGGAAATCTGAATACTTCCAGTCTGTCAGTCCCAGTGGTTCCTCTCCACGGTACCAGAAATGCTGTGGTTCGGGGGGTGCTGAGTACCTCACTGGGGTGCTGCTGCTGCCCCAGGATGGGCTCATTCAGATCTCTGCTTTTGCCTCTGTGGATCTTTCTCCAGCAAAACTGACAACTCTGTGTCCTTTAGTTTCTGAGTAGTGGGGATTCTGTCCTACTTTTCCATAGCATGTGCCTGTTGGAGGTGGCAGCCTCCTCTGAACATGCAGTTGGTACTTCTTGCCTGTAACCTTTATGAACAAAGAGCAATTTTCATAAAGAAGTGGCAGCATCTGGAATCAGCAGTTCATATTGTTTGTTTTAAATTTCTGTGTGTTTCTGTGATTAGACTATTTTAGGTTCTCCATCGCTTCATATTTTATTTATTTAAAGCATGAATTACGTTAATTGTTGCTGGTGCAGCTGCACACACATCTGAGCTGGCTTGCTGTTTGTTTATGCTGACAACTAAACACCACCAGGTGTCCTCTGTTTCTTTATCAGATCTGAATTACCTCCTGGAGATCCTCCTCTGGATTGGAAAATACTGATTTAAAAAAAAAAAACAGGAATGGGGGATAATACAGAAACCTTTTTGCTTAGCTTTGACGAGGTCGAGGTGTGAAGCCACTTGGAAGCGTTAGGGGATGCGCACTGTTTGTTACATTTTGTTAGTATAGCTTTCCCCTCGCTCCCCCAAGCTTATCTGTGTCCCTGTGACTCACCAGTATCCAAGGGATTATTTTCCAACAAGGACAGAGTAACAGATGGATATTTCTAGTTGTCTCTTCCAGACTTGTTGCTGAAACCAGTTCAGCCATCACCACACTAAGGCTTACCCTTCTCTTGCTGAGAGGTTATTAGCAGGCAGCTGTTACAAACAATCAACAAATGGATTTTTACTAGGCAACAATAGTAGTCAAGATAATATTGAAAGAAAAATGAGCATAAAAGTTGGTTAAGTACCAAAATTTGTGGGTTTTCTTCTTGCCTTGGTTCTGTCTGCTTGCTTTTTCTAGTCAGGAAGGGGTTTCTGTGACAGACTGGCAACGTGCGAGAGAACATATTTTTACAAAGCAACAGATCAGTCTGTGGGAAGCAGTGAAACACTGTGAGATGGAAATCGTGCTGTGCCCTTGCAGGTGGTGCACTGCAGGCTGCTCCACCCCGGGCCAGGGAGTTAATTTGTCCCCAGCACTTTGTGAGCGGAGGGGAACTGAGCTCTGTTAAACCGAGTATCCCGTGTTGCCAGCTGAACCGCCATGGCAGTTGGGAGCCCCTGTTTTGGAGGAGTGATCAACAGCACTGTCATTCTTCTTCCTTTAAACTCATATCCTGCCTTAAAGCTTTTAGGGAAGTTGCACGTTATTTTACGTACTTGGATAGGAGATAAGACAAAGCCACGTTTTACGTTTTTTTTTCCCGTCTGTAGAGACATCAAAGAGCAACAAATGAGGGTGTTCCCTTGTGCCATTATTAGATGGAACAAACAGAATCTCTAGGTTATCCCCAGTTCAATACTTTCTATTTCAACTGTGTACTCCTGAATTATTAACAGCCCTGGCTCTGGAATGGTAAGAGAACTGCAGCTCTATTCCCAGCAGCATTAACCTAGAGCTACCCCAGATGGTGGCTTGCCAATGGCTCTTTTAGGCAAGTGATAAAACACCACCTGAAGGTGACTTCAGAAACAGATGACTCCAGTAGTGATAATGCTTTCAGGGCACTGACTGTGATAGGGTGTTTCCTTACCACGCTTATTTTTAATTCCATTTTGTGAGTATTTCTTACTGTAAAACTATAATGTTAGTTTATAATACATGTAGATAGTAATAAGTCATGTCAAATGTGTTAGGCTAAGGGTGTGACGATTCGAGTACCTGAATGCTCACCATGTGTTCTGCAGTGGTTCTTTGGTGTTTCCATGGATTTTAGTTGACCAGCTGTTAAGTGTAGCTTAGACACATTTGATTACATAGTAGTTTGTTTGTACCATTTGTGTGTTGGACGAACTTTATTGAACAACAGTTTGAATTTCGGTGTATTTAACTGCCTATATCATGACTAATATACTAATATCTTTAAATCTATTCATAAGAAAGGCAGTTATAGCTTCAATACAGGACATTATTTATTAGCCTAATAATTGTTGCCACCGGACTGCACATTCTCATCATCATCAGTTACTAAAGCAGCATTGTAAGTCTGTGCACACACAAGAGAAAATGAAAAGGATCATTAAGAGGAATAAACAGCAAGTGACACTGAAAAATACATTACAGTGATATTTTAAGCTAATGCTTGTGTGGGCTGTGTGAAAGCACAAAGAGTTTATCTCCTACAATCCTTTTTGCAGTTCTGCTGCTAAACAAGTAGTTTGTACTGCTGTTTTCCCTTACCTGGCCAGGCTGTGTAAGGCCCTTTATGTCCTGAAGCAAGAGAGGGAGGAGAGCAAGGTGAGAGGACTGCAAAATGGAATAAAGATGAGTGAAGGTGTTGACCTAGAAAATGACTGACGCACCATTAATGACCATTTCTTCAGAATGCCATTATAAGATAACTTCTCTTATTTTCATTGATGCCTTAAGCTCCTAATGGTTTTTTATTTTTCTAATATTTGTAAGCCTTGTAAGTTTTATAGGTAGATTTTAAAAGCAACAGCCCTCACCCCCTAGCATCCCTTTCCCTGTAGCACCCTTGTTTACACATTCCTTAACCTTCTTACCCCTTTCTATGCTCCCTATATCACTCCTACCCCTGAATACAGCAGAAATGTTTAGTCTTTTGTCAAGGCAAGGCCTAGATTGTTGGCAGAACAGCATATCAGGGCCTGAACAACAAAATGAAGTCAAGAATTAGGTAACTATGTACC
This sequence comes from Chiroxiphia lanceolata, assembly GCF_009829145.1. Lineage (NCBI taxonomy): Eukaryota > Metazoa > Chordata > Aves > Passeriformes > Pipridae > Chiroxiphia > Chiroxiphia lanceolata. The sequence goes on along the minus strand of NC_045647.1, from coordinate 21,777,109 downwards.
CTTTGTGCTCTGATGATGGTGAAGGTGATGAAGTAGGTGGTCCCGAAATGCACCCCAGACCCATTTTCAGGGGGTGGACCCAGAGTGGTCCAGAGTAAAGGCCACAGGGTGGACACATCTGGGATTGGATGGATGGTATTATAAAATGTAACCTCTCGGGCACAGGCGCGCGTGTCGTGTAACATCTTCTGCCTTGGCAAAATAAACCCTTTCTTATCTCGCCCCTAATTAAACTCCGGGAGATTTTTTCAGCACCTAAATCCCACGGCAACACATAAAGGGATTGATCTTAATCAGAAGGAATTTTTTGTCCTTTCTAGGTTCTACTCCAACTGAAGGCTCTGTGTCCACATAAAGAGCCCCATTTCATAGAGGAAAGGGCAAACTGTCATTCTAGTTCCTCATTTATGAAAATATTCACTTGTAGTATATTGTTGTCAGTGGAATCCTAGCTGCCCTTCCATTATGTAAGCTGATTTATTTGAAATTGTTATAGTGGGAGATATAATCAATGAAATTAATATTCTGTGACAATTGGTGCTTTTAATATTGAATATAGTTTATAATGTCATGGCAATAATGCATCATGTTAATGAAAACTGAGAATGTGTATTTTTTTGATGTTTTGTATAATAATTTAGAAATTATTGTGCTTATCTGCATTTCATGTGAACTTCAATGTCTGTAGTGGAAATGAAAAATATTCAAAAGGGCATTTTCATGTAGCTAGTCAGTCCTATAGGATTTGATGTTTCATTTCTTTCATCACAGATGCTGCTCCTTGAAGTGCCTGAGTAGTTCTGTCTGAAATTTCTACAGTTCACATTTGCAGTTCACCTGAGTTGTGCTTATATTTACTTTCCTAATCTGCCTTTAATTCCATAAGACTTTGTTTTCCTTATTTAGAAGAATCTCAGATGATGTTAAGTACATTGCAGAGCAGCAGTTCTAACCTAAATCTTTTTCTTTTGGTCTCTCTTGCTGTTATAAAATCTTTAACGTACTTTGTTCAGCAAACTTCTTCAAACTTCAGTGCACTCATAATTGGATAAATACAAAAGATAAACAGTGAATTTTAGCTTCTGTTGAAAAGGTGTTTATCTTTCCCTCAGAGGTTCAAAACTTGCAAAAATCCCAATGATGAACATATTTTGCCACAGCATTACAAGCTGCCTTGATGGTTTGCTACCTTGTTTGTGTATCTTCTATGATATTTTGTATGATACATAGTTAATACAGCTATGCAATGTGCATGTGGTGGAGCTCATGGACTGTAATTGTTACAAATCACAATCTTATAGTTAATTTGATGTATAAAAAGCAAGATATAGAATGAACTTAATTAACCATTCATAAATGTTTTGCATATTTCATGTATGTTGAAAATAGTTAAATTCCCTTGAGCTGCCACAACATCTTTATAAACGAGCTGGTGAGGGAGAGGCTGGATCAGAGCTGGAACACTGATCTGCCAGGCTCTAAGGGCAGCAGTTGTTGTGTCTGAGCTGAACTGGCAGCTGGTCCCAAGTACAGTTCTTCTGGGGCCACAACCAAGTCCAGTCTCACTCAATAGTTTCATAAACAATCTGGACTTCGACTGCTGTGTGAACCCTTCTCTCCTTGGCCCTTAAAAAAATGCACAGTCTGTTCTATCCAGGTGTATTATCTGTGCCTGGGCTTGCTCATTCAATCAATCCAGGTTAATTATCTGCAATTAGGGGATACTTCAGTGCTGAACTATCACCCATATCAGTTAATAAAGCTGAATCAGACTATTGCTATTTTTCTTAGAGCATTAAGTTTCTATGACTTATTGGAATTTATTTACCTTTTAAATATTTTGGTGCTGTAACAACAGTAGCTTCTGGATATGGACCAGTGAATGCCTTAGTGTGGCTGATAAAACAGTTTTGGTTTTATAGATGTGTAAGACTTGTTGGTGCCAGAGGATGAGTTCTCAGCCCTGTTAGTACCTTGAGATCCTCAATAACCACTTTGCTGTATGTCTCTGTTTATGCATATGTTTTGTGGAAAATGTTCTTTGGATTTCAAGTCTGGTTTGGATTCCAAAAAAAAAAAAATAGGATATTACTGTTGAATTTCTTTGAAGAATCTGTGTTAAGCTGATGAAACCAGTCTTGCACATAGGTGATGTACTTAAGCAAGAAATTAATAGTATAGATCTGTAAAATACATCTTAAATGTTAGTGTCATGTCCAAAATAATAGTAATAACAGATAGTTAAATCTGGAGAAACCTTTTATTACAGTAAAAATGATAATTCCATAGGAATCTAATTTTAAGGATTTGTCCTGAATCTTTGAGATGCTCTAGATGGAAGCGTTAAATTAGCTGGCACAACGTTTTAAAATCAGAATGTTTCACAAAATCTCATTAGTGTTTTATGAAGGAAATGGTATCAAATGGTATGGATGGATAGAATTTAGTTTAAGGAGGTGGTTGGGGGATTTAGCAATGGTGAATTGAAATTAGGAAAAACGGAGCTGAATGCATTTCAAGATAAATATTTATTATAGGCCTACTCAAAGAAACAGTAAAAGGAGTATTGCTTTGCACATTTGGAATTATCTTAGACAAGACATTAGCTGATGCGGGGGGGGGGGGGGGGGGGGGGGGGGGGGGGGGGGGGGGGGGGGGGGGGTGTGTGTGCAAAGAATCCTTGGGAGAGAAATGCACCTTCTACAAGAAGATCTGAAATTTGGCCTGGTTGCTTAGGCCTTGTGAATAAATCATGGTCCAGTTTTCTTAAGGTTAACCTGTTTGAATGCCAACATGCAGCTGTGAAGAAAGCAACAGGAAAATATATTCTTTTAAATACTGAAACTGAGAAAAGTAAGTCCTGATTGTCAGAGTTTCTCTAAATTGAGGACTGGTGTTATTCTTTTCCCACTGTGACGTGAGCATGAATCAATGGGCAAGATCCACTGTGCTGCTGTGCAGATGGAGGCACAGAAAGATGAACAGTCCTGTTATCAGCAATGTTTCACTTACTTTTAGTTCTTAAACTCTTGTTTTTTGCAAAAATTCCATGTTCCAAAGCTGAGAACTACATAATGAAATCCAGTAAAAAGGCAGCAAAATGTACATAAGTGATTAATTTCAAACAAAATAAAAGATTGTTAAAGGAGCTTGAAATGGGTTTAATTTGTTTTTTCTCAGCTCTAAAGCCACTGGATAACTTTTGAACTGGATAACTTGAGTTTGAGTACCATTGCATGATGGCCTATTAGGCTTAATAGGAAACTATACTTCTGCTTGACATTAGAAAATCAGGAATTTGAAAACTAGGAGGATCACAATGCCCATTAACTTGGTATATTCAGATGCACATAAAATGCCTTTTCTGATGTTTCTTGTAACATAATTCATAGTTACTTAAATACAAGCTTATTCATTTTAATGAATATATACTGTATTACTTTAGACTTCTTTTGACCCAGATATAGTTTGCATTATCTATTCTGTGGTTTTTTTAGGACTACTTTGTAGCTAAAAAAATACAGATTTAGAAGCAAATTTTCCACGAGATTATAATCACCGTTTCCTGCATGGAGTGGTACTTTAATAGTTTGTTTAGTAACTTGTCATTAATTCTTTTTCTAATACATCTCTTTATTCTAACTACATATTTGAATGTCCAAAAATTGTTCAGTAAGTTGGAATGTTCTGGATTCCCTTCTTTGATGTGTTAGTCAAAATGGGGAAAATAGCATCACACGAATCTCACTTTGTCAGAAATGGAAAGGGATACTTTACTCACATTTGATTCCTCCAGAATTTTCTCTTGATGGAGATTTTTAGTTACTGTCTGTGAGTGTAGGTGGTTGGTAGAATTAGAGAAAAACTAAAGAATACTCACGTGATACAGGGTTATGAATCCTGTGTCCACTAAACCCTCCTGGAGTCTTGGGATAATATTCAGTTTCATCTGAAGTAACAACTATATTGAAGTGTTGTAATGCACAGAACATCATGTGGTTCTGAGCTGGTGGTGTTCATGAAATTTCTGGGGTTTCTTTCTTTCATTTGCTGTTTTGTCAGAGCAAAACCACAGACTTTTACCAGAAGCCTGGAAACACTAGTTTTTTCTTAAAAAATCATTTCCAGTTGATGGACTTAGAATACAAAATCAGGAGTTGTTTTTTCCCAGCAACTACTGCTTTCTGGATAGATCAAATTTTGGATGTTTGCTCTGTTCCCTCAATGCCTGAATAACTTACGAATTACTTGTCTTCAGGAGGGGAAAGAAAATCTTCTTACCTTAGTTATCCTCTTATTTGGGAAAAAGTAGTTCTTGTATGTACCAGTGTTCATGGAAGAGCACACACTGAAGGCAGTTGTGTTAGTCACTGCTCTCAGCCAGCACAGAAGGTTCTCACGTTGAATCAGGGAGATGTCAGCTGCATGGCGGGGTATTTTAGTGCTTTTCCTTAGGTTCTCATTAGTGATGTCTTAAAACACAGTGAAAATGCAGATGATTCCTAGACTAGCTGTTTACAGTAAATGAGAATAACAAATGTTCTTAGTAGAAAAATGCTGTATTTGACTTCCCTGCTAGACGCAGTCTGTGCTCCTAATGATGTAGGTCAGATTCTGTAAAGCTAAATAGATTTGTGGCAGCAGTTCTTGAAAGGGTCACTCTGTGCTCAAATGAGGCCAGGATTTAGGTGGGTATTGGTCTATGAGGAAGCTGAGGCTGCTCCTGTAGCCTTTGGGAAAGGATGTACAGTTCTGCTGGCCTGTCACCACTGAATTCAAGTGCATCTGCCTTCATTAACATTGTGGGACCTAATTATTCTATGCTGTAGATCTTAGATACTTTCTTTTGAGCCCAGCCTGGTGGATGTTACTGTTAACCCTTCTTCCAGTGTAAGTGATTATATAATCAACATGTGCCCAAATTTAATGTTATATTCTGATATTCTTCTTGCATTTTGGACAGCAATTTTTAAAGATTTGATCAAGACTAGATTCTTCTAAACTTACTTTAGCCTGCTTAGAGGTAAGTGCTTTGTTAAGGTTTTATTTCAATATGCTGCTAACAATTTTAAAGCCTAGCTGGTTTTGGCAGACTTAATTGCATATTACTGAGGAGAAAAAGATTTCTGTATTAATTAAGTAGAAGACATCTTTCACCTTTAGAGGTACCCTGAATTTAGGAAATAGGAAAGGAGAATCCTCTACATATATGTATACATGTAGAGGATCATTAAAGGGGACTGACACCACTACTGTTTGTCCAGTGGCTGGAACACATTTCATGTGGGAGGTGATCGTGTGGAATCTGTCCAGTTCGTAACTAGTTCCTGATGTTTGTATATACAGAGAAACAATATTCCTATTAATGTGTAGATTTTTACTATTACTGTAATTCCAAATAGTTAAAATGATCTGATAACAAGCTGTCATGGGAGGCATTTCTCAAGGTGAAGGCTGCAGTTCCTTGGCAGAAGCACAGAAGAAGTTGGTGCACCTACTTGGTGCATTCTGATGCTGGTCTCTGGCCATGTAGGAGGCTTAATTCTCAGATCTATTTTTCTACTGTCTTCCAGGAGAATTGAAATGTCATGGCTTGAAACTCATATTTTCAGAATAAAATGCACAGCCTCCCAAAATACTGTATTGACTGAGTAGTTCACCCACTTAAGCCCAGATCTGTAAAGAATCCAGCCAATTAGGCTGCTCAGATCTCACTCCTTTAAGACTCCTCCATTCCAGAGCTAGAATCAATGTCAAATGTTTCTCTTGACTTTCTGAGCACTATAAAAAATCCTCCTCTTCCTTCACTATAGCAGTAGACTGATACTTATGATGATCTGTAGGGTTGGATTTTGAAGCAATTTAAAATGCAGTTTTGAGTTTTAAAACATACTATGTAGCTCAAGTAACCAAATAACAAAGCATACTGCAATGCAGGATACTTCACAGCTTGGCACTGAGTGCTTTCTTTCACATGGTGACATGTGCAGATCTTCTCAGACAAAAATGAGTCATGAGCAAATGATCTTTTTCTTTTACAGAGAGCACTGGGGAAATTAGAGCTGCAAAAATACCAAAAGATGTTTCCCCCAGGACAAGTAGAAGAAGTATATTAGATCTTGTTCAGCAGAAGACTCTAATGGATGTGGAAGTTCTGCTGGCAGGCAGGCTGGCTTTTCTTGAGGTCTGATCTGGGCAGATGCATGTTCCATAGAGCCTGCAATAATAGCTGCTGAGGAGCAGAGTGTGAGAATTCAAGTGTTTACACTGCCTCTGGGTGTGCAAAGCAAACTTCTTTTGCCTTGCAGACACACAGGTAAGTCTAACCTGCTAGAAAATAATTAAAATGTGAGAAACCACTCATTAGGGAATTGTATCCTTTAATACAGCTCTAGGATAAGGATAAGAAAGCAATGTGTAAAGAAGATACCTGTGTTATTCTGAAGTGAAGTGAATTAGTCAAAGTGCTGCAGAAGAATGTGAATATCTGCAGCATAAGTAGAATTTAAAATGCAGTCACAGATTTACTTTTTATTCAGCATCAAAAATTCAAGTCTTGTGTATTCTGCAGGTAGCAAAAGCTGATTTTGGATTCAGACAGACATAAACACTATTTCTGTCTAACGTACTCACAGAAGAAGGCCCATCTTTATTTCAATCAAGTGTCCAAGATTGGTTGTGTGCCTATTTTCTTGGGGCACTTCTCATTACATCAGGTTCCCAGTGGTTTATTTCTGCACTATCCTTTAATTTTTTCCCTCTCTTTCTCATCCTCTTCCTTCAATGTACCATCACCCACCCATCATCTCTAGTTTTTTGCAAACTTCAGTTTCCCCTTCAGAACGTAACACTCAACATTTTTCCCTAGCATTTTCTCCAAGCTCTGATAAATCCAGCCCGAACTCCCACTCTCACATCTCACACTGGACATTTTGGCAACATTCACCTTGATCTGGTCCAGTTGCCTTGAGGGCCCCTGCCCCATGCAAGGCAACCGTGAGGCTCCACGCAGAGCGGAGAGTCTGGCATTCCCTGGGATGAAGCATCCCCACTCCATCTGTTGGCAAGGATGGGAAGGTAAGGCAAAGGAAATGGTCAGCTGCTGTTCTGGGCATGACAGCAATTCTTGGCTCTTCTCCACCTTCTCATTTGTCTGAAGGAATTATTGCACTCCTTTCTAGCAGTGGTGGTCATTTCCAGAGAGGGTCAGATATGAAGTCCAGGGGGGAATATTCCTGAGGTTTCTCATGCCTTTGTTCAGGATGGTTGTCAGGAATCAGGCTTGGAAATGGGCAGTAGGAAGTAATTTTACATAGATTCCTAGTGACCTAAACATGAGAATAACTCTTGCACTACCTTGCAGAGAGATCCAAAGTTCTTTAGGCAAAATATACCACGGTATAACATTGATAACATAAAATAATTCAATGTATGAGGACAGTTGAGGTGATTAATGTCTGCGTGTTATTGAAATATACCCTTTTTTTGTTGTTTTTTTCTTTAGTTCCAGATTTTAATCTGTATCTTATCCATGGAACAATGTCTATAATCTTTAGCATCACATAAAACCAAAAGTTGATTTGCTTGCAGATTGTGAAGTTTTCTGTGGAATTCCAGATTGTTGTAACCTTCTGGACATAAAATAATCTTTTATTCTCTTTCCCCTCTTCCTCAGTTTAAGTGTCAATACTGTGCTATATTTGAACAGTATCACACGTGATGACTACCTGAAGTTTTATTGTTAACTACAACAGAAATATCATTTGGGCCTTTTTCCTTGTGTCAATCCACGAGACCCTTATCATAATACATGCCTTAGTAATTAAAATGGTTCTCCTTCTAAAGTTTCCTTTCATCACGAAATTTTAACAGGAAATTGGTGGTGATCAAATATTTGAGCACTATTCTCTCAGTCTAGATTTACACAAACAGTCCTATGCTTTGTTTGAGAAGTGAAACAAGCAAACAACAGAAATCCCAAATGGTTCAAATTCACAATCTGGTATTATTTTTCTTTTTGCTAAGACTCTACTTTTCCCTGATGTGTGCAACCCACGTGGCAGTGGCTGTGTGGCCTGAGCTCAGGTGAGCCGGGAATGGGATCTGTGCTGCTGTGCCTGCCTGGAGAGGCACCACCACAGGACTTCCATGCACACATGCAGTCACTTCACTTTGTCTCTCTTGAATGACATGAAAACAGACTGTTCTCATGCTACTGTGTTGTATATTGTTACTGAAATACTGGGAATTTTTCTTCAAGAAGTTCAAAACACCACCTTCCCCTGTACGATTATTTTCTTGTGAGCAATCACACCAGAAATGATGATATACTGAGTAGCAACCAGATTCAGTTTTAAGCTAAATGTTATATAGTTTATTTAAAGATATTATTTAAGATATGCATTAAAGTTCTTTTCAGATGTGACTGCTTTCAGCTACCAAATGTCTTGCTGATTAATTTCTCTTAAAATCTGGTGTGCTCTTTTCAAGAATGAACTTAAAAAGAGTAATCAGTTCTGCAGTTGTTGATTTCTGCATTTACCCGATCTGACCATTTAAAAGAGCAGTGTGAGTGAATAATCTGTTCCTATAGCAACACATAGAGTCTGGAAGAGCTTCCATAGTGTAGAGATTATATTTAAGGCTTATAAAATCCCAGAAGTTAAAACCAAGAGGTATGGGTTCTGAGGCAGCCCACATATAAGCAATAAGAGGACTTAGCTCTTGTTAGGCATTAGAATGCCCTTTATTAAGATGCCCTTCCTTCTTTCTTGGCAAAAGTATCTGGAATTGCAATACTTGTTTGACCTGACTTGTTTGCCAAGCAGCTGCGGTTGTGGCAGTGGCAGTGTGCCTGACTCAGGGAGGTTACAGCATGAACCATATATTTAAATAGTGAGGAGTTGGCAAGAAGTGTTTTGTAGAGAATTAGAAAATGATTGGTTGTTTTGTTGGTTGTCTTTCTTTTTCTTGGTAAGTCAGACTTATCCTTTTCATTTATTTATTGGAGACTGAGCATTGAATTCCAAAGGAACAGGAAGGTGGTGACTTTGTTTTCTTCTTGCACTCATGCTTTCTTAGATGAGAGAAGAAACAAGTCCTTGTCGAAAGGTAGACTCAAAATGCTTGTGAGTAGTTGGCTGTTGTGGTGAACAATGCTGTTTGTCTGACAACAAAACACACAAGGAAAATCTGTGTTTTCTCATGTGCATCAGTGTAGAAAAACACCAACGGAGAATCAACCTGGTGAAGCTAAAGAGCTTAGAAGGGCTCTTACTTGAAAGAAAGCATGAAGTCAGAACTTGAAATAGAAATAAGTGAAAACACAGGAACATCTGATAAATGACGAATGATGGTTTTGTGTCAACACCATTTCTAAAGTTTAATATAAATTATAGTTTGTGTTGAAAGTTCGTATTAACAACTTCAGCAGTATGGTGTGTCCAAGAATGAGAAAACCTTTCAAAAACTGAGAGAAGACAAGGCTTCTAGTTGATACATACACATACTATAAATTATATATAATAGAATCCAAATGCCAGGAGGAAACACCTGAAGTTAATATAGGGCTATAATTCAGTGATGGAGATGCACTGGATTAACAGTTCTCTGCTTATTGAAGGAAGAAAGTCTTGTGACTTGCTTGTCCTCATTTGTTCCTCCCCATGATCTCAGAGCTCTCCGCCTCTCTCCAGCCCAGCTGTTGGGGTTGCCTGCAGGCAAGGTGGGCTGAGTCAGCTCTGTCACCTGGCTCTGAATTTGGCTGTCGCTTTGTCCATCAGCAAAGAAGCACCAGACAGCCCTCAGGCAAGCAATAGCTGAATGTGGAGAGATGGGAGAGAATTACAAAGTCTTCCTCTTTCAGGTCAGCAATGAAGGGTTTTTGCTTAATCTAGGAGAAGAGAATTCCAACTTGGTCTAGGGATTTATTTCTGTCTGTTACAGTCCTGATCTCATAGAGATGCTGATGTTTGCAAGTAAATGTATAGATATTTTCTTATTTATGACTTTTAAAAAATATGTAAGTCTGTATAACTCAATAAAAATCCACTTTTTTTTTTTCTGAGCTCTTGCATAGCTCTCTACTAGTCACACAGAGGAATTTTCAGAGTTTGAAATGTGTTTAATGTGACAGTTAAATTATTTTCTTGTGTATAGCACTTATAAGGACCATAATTTATGACTGCCTGCAGTAACTGAACAACATATATTAATATTAAACCAGACTTCATTTTGAGTCTCCTTCCCATTTATGAGTGGTGTGGGTAGACAACTTTGGATAAAGGAAATATGAACTCTGTAAGTATGAAAACTGTAACTATGTTACAGTGCAGCTTTTTTTCTGTCTCCATTTTACCCTACATTATCTTGTATATCTTGTGTTCCCTGACTCGACAAAATCTGCATATTACGGAATTTGTGATTAAGCTAATTCACTACTTTGAGAATAAAATTAGTGTTCCCTGTCTTAAAACAATTAGTGTTAACTTGCATATTAAAATTTATAAAATGCAGTTAAAAAATTGTGGTGCAACTTTAAAATTAGGGAGAAATTGTATGTCTCTTGTTGGTTAATTCAGAGTTCTGTTTTTCTCTCTTTTTTCTTCTTAGAATGTGAAAATTAAGTTAGATTTCTAATAAAAATTATTTTTTCATTCTTTTATTTGTATTTAACATTATTATATTAATAAAAGTGAGACTCAATAATTTATTTTAAAAATATTTGAAGAGTATTTTCTGATTATTCATCCTGGTGTCACATCCAGTTTATATACATATAGACCTCTCTGTCTACACTAGAACTTTCCGGGAAAGAACAGCCTAAACACAAAGCCAAGCTCTAAAGCCTACATTTTTTTTAACAACCAGAAACATGTATCTGTTACAGATTATGTGTCGAGGTTAAGCTAGAACTTGCTTGGGCTAGGAAATTTTGAATTTACTGAGTATAATTCGTCTACAATGTTATTTTAAATGACTGGCATGTAAGTTCCTCTAAACAGGACAAATGTTACAGTCACAGAAAAAGACTTGGAGGTCCATGGGGATGACAACATCTGGGATGACCATGGCAACAACGATGACTTGGACACCGACAGTGATGAATCAGGGGCCGATGACAGCATTGACTTGGACACTGACTTGGATGATGACAACACTCAGGTAATGATGACAACTGGGACAATGACGATGTTAACTTCAACTTGGATGACGTCAACTTGGACAACACTGACTTGGAAAACACTGACTTGGGCAGCTTTGATTTGGATGTCAGTGGATGCTGGGCAGTGTCCATAACACAGGGCTTTGCTTCGCCCCAGCTACGAAGGGCAGTGCAATCATTGCTTTGCTTCCCTGTCATTACTCCAAACAAGGGATTGCAATAAAACGCCCTTTCAGCAGACAGTGTGTTCTCCTGACTCGGGACGTAGACAGACCTGGCCTGTAACCAGTGCTTTATTTGGTGTGGTATGGCACTGAAATGTTTGGACAAAGACAAGTTGCCTTGTACAGGATTCAACAAAGGCACTTGAAAGCTTCTTAGCATGAAGAGAGTTGCTGGCTTAATAAATTCATCAAAGTAGTAGTTTGTCTGAAAACCCACAACCATATCCTTGAAACCTGTGCTTTTTCCATTCTCCTTTTCTGTCTTTGTCACCTGTGCTTTTTTTCTGCTGATGCTTGGCATGTACTTAACTTATCTCATTTGATATGTCAGGCAGAAAAAGCATTAAAAATGTCTTGCTTGCTAGAGTAATTGTATTTTCCATTGTGCAGTGCTTTCATTATTTTTCCAAGTATTCTGGGACAAGAGAGCACTGTAAGGCAAAATAGGAAAATAAAATGCTCCTTTGAATTGTTTCAAATAACTTGCACTTCTGTTTTCTGTAGGAATGTTGTTTTGTGCATTCCTATGCAGGTTTGCAAATTAAGATAATACAGATTGCAAACCTGTACCCTGGACTGCACAGATCTGTAGGCAACGGTAGATATTTTGGTATGCAGGTGTTATGGAGCAGATCATCCTGGGTGCAGTCACACAGCACCTACAGGATGGACAAGGGATCAGACCCAGCCAGCACAGGTTTAGGAAGGGCAAGTCCTGTCTGACCAATCTGATCTCCTTCTTACGATCAGGTGACCCGCCTGGTGGATGAGGGGAAGGCTGTGGATGTAGTCTATCTGGACTTCAGCAAAGCCTTTGACACTGTCTCCCATAATATACTCCTGAAAAAATTGGCAGCCCATGGCTTGGACAGGGACACTCTGTGCTGGGTTAGGAACTGGCTGGAGGACCGGGCCCAGAGAGTGCTGGTGAACGGGGCTGCATCCAGCTGGCGGCCGGTCACCAGTGGTGTACCCCAGGGATCAGTGTTGGGCCCAGTCCTGTTTAATATCTTTATTGATGATTTAGATGAGGGGATTGAGTCCATCGTTAGCAAATTCGCAGACGACACCAAGTTGGGAGGGAGTGTCGACCTGCTGGAAGGCAGGAGGGCTCTGCAGAGGGACCTGGACAGGCTGGAGGGTTGGGCTGGTTCCAACGGGATGAGGTTCAACAAGGCCAAGTGCCAGGTCCTGCACTTTGGCCACAACAACCCCCTGCAGCGCTACAGGCTGGGCACAGAGTGGCTGGAGAGCAGCCAGGCAGGAAGGGAGCTGGGAGTGTGGATTGACGGGAGGCTGAACATGAGCCAACAGTGTGCCCAGGTGGCCAAGAAGGCCAATGGCATCCTGGCCTGGATCAGGAACAGTGTGGCCAGTAGGACCAGGGAAGTGATTCTGCCCCTGTACTCAGCGCTGGTGAGGCCTCACCTGGAATGCTGTGTCCAGTTCTGGGCCCCTCAGTTCAGGAAAGATGTTGAGGTGCTGGAGCAGGTGCAGAGAAGGGCAACGAGGCTGGTGAAGGGACTGGAGCACAAGTCCTATGAGGAGAGGCTGAGGGAGCTGGGGTTGTTTAGCCTTGAGAAGGCTCAGGGGAGACCTCATCGCTCTCTACAACTACCTGAGAGCAGGTTGTAGGCAGGTGGGGGTTGGTCTCTTCTCCCAGGCAATCAGCAGTAGGACAAGAGGGCATGGCCTTAAGCTGCACCAGGGGAGGTTTAGGTTAGGTATTAGAAAGAAATTCTTTACAGAGAGGGTAATCAGCCATTGGAATGGGCTGCCCAGGGAAGTGGTGGATTCTCCATCCCTGGAGGTTTTTAAGATGAGGCTGGACGGGCACTTAGTGCCATGGTCTAGCAACTGTGATGGTAGTGGATCAAGGGTTGGACTTGATGATCTCAGAGGTCCTTTCCAGCCCATCTGATTCTATGATTCTATGATTCAATGGCTCAACCATAGTGGGAAACAAAAGCCAATGTGGTAGAAATTCAATCAGAATTCTGGGTACTCTACAAAATCCAGGAAATAAGACCATGAAGATTGTACCTAGTAAATGTGAATCCTAAGATGATGTGACAAAGTATAGAGATACTTAAAATATGATGGATATGAATGTAAAACTGAGTGAACATGAGCTCACTGCAAGTTAGTAAACAGTGTAGGGGGAACAGTGTTTGGCAGACTTGCTGCAAACTCGAGGTAAATGTTGTAGTTTCTTTGAAGAACATAAGAATAGACTACAAACTACTGCAAGATAAGGAATGAAATGAAAGTCTGTTTGCCTTAGCTTTTTCTAAGTGAAATAAGAGTCTGGTATCTCTATCAGCTTTTTCTAAATACATCAAACTTGGTTGAAATGTCTGTCTGGATTAGATCCAGAGATTTTGAGGCATTGCAATTGAAGATAATTAGTTCATATAATATGATCAGTTTTGTTTAGATAAGTTCAGGAGTATCTTTCATTCTTATTTACACTCTCTGTAGCCTCTAGCAGTTGTAATCTCATTACTGCATAGGAGTGTGAGCCAGCAAAAGACTCCCACATGTGCATAAGCACAAATTGAGAATATGTTAAAAGTTAGTCACAGAAACATTTCTTCATTCTACAAAATTTTAGGAAAGTAAGTATCCCTGTTCTTCATCGTGATGATCCTAAGACATTTCTGAGAATAGTAACAAAATATGAATACAGTAAATATTCTGAAATATTAAGGTATTTGTTCTCTCCAGAAACAGTAGTCTCCCATTATACCAAATGCTTTATGGCTGAGATTCTGTCTAGTTTTCATAGTTGTCCTTTTTGGAGCTGTAGAACTATGTGTAACTATTTATGTTGCCAAGATTCTAAGTACCTGAAGTCCAGGCTTGGAAAATCTTTTTCTGAAGTGTGAATATTTACACAAGATGAAATACATGCATTAAGAGAGCTGGCCACACAGCAGGCTGTTGGCTAGGCCTTTACCTTGGAATATGGGAGAAGGACAGAAAAAGGACATAAGTAATGATTTTCACGCTGTAGCCAATTGTCACAGTCAACAGACTACTGAGTTTTTGTTTTTGCAAATTTTCAACCTTATCTAATTAAAACTTTCTCTGAGCAGTGGGTGTCATTGTTGACACAAATTAAATAGGTTTAGAAGTTTCCTCATAAGCATGTCCAAATGGCTGACTCTTCTTGTTCCAGGTCGTGCCTGCGGCATGTGCTGGATCACTGATCTGCAGGACTGAGAGCACTGCATTGCCTCCTCAAACAGGCTACTCAGAGTTCTTGCCCCTCTGAAGTGAGCTGTCTGCCTGCAGTCCCTGCTTCCCTTTTGCCCATCCCCACCATAGGTACCTCATTTCACATGCACTTTGTACATATGACTTGCAGCAATAGTGAATATACCTATGTGGAGACATTGAATATTCTTCTATGTGAAATAACTGAGCCCTTGCTATGCAAAATGCCTTGTATGTACGCACAGGACCATTTCACTGTGTAATCAAGGTGAGCTCAGAGCTCCTGAGGAAATTTTGTAATTAAATACACAGAGCACTGGGCATAGTAATTAGCAGTCATTATTTCTGTAGAGTTAAAAATATCAGACAAACCTGTATTTGATTGCATCTTGGTATTGATTCACTTGTTTTAGAGAACTGAAGAAACACTGTATTTGCCTGCACATCGAATCCGTGCTAGAGGTGTTTGTTAGCATTTGTCATCCTGCAGCAATGTGTCCTGGAGAAACACCCAGCATGCTGCAGCACTTTCTTGGGTTTTGGTAGGGTTTTTTTCCCCAGTGACAGACATAATCACATAAAAATGTAGAAGTGATGATGAAAGTAGTGGTACCTCATTTTGGCTCTAAATAGTTATGCTTTTAAGCTATGCCTTCCAAAGAAAATTAGGTAAGATGAATACTAAGAGTTAGTTGACTGAGGTACAAGAGGTAGTCAAATAGCAAAAATAATGTTAGTCTAGATATTTAAGATCAATTTATGAGAAATCTCTGGGGGTGGTCTGAGTGGGCTGCATGCCTGGCCTTGCCTAAGCAGTGCATTCTGTAGGGTAGTACCCAAACCTCAACTCTTCTATTCAAGTGTTCTTTTTCTCATCTAATGAACAGTAAACAGAAGTAAATTGTGCTCTTCACAGAACCCTTCCTGTTCAAACCTCTTCTCTTACTTACTGGATTATCCAGAAACACTCTCCCATGGAGCCAGTGAGATGCATCTGAATCAATAGCCGTATGAGCTAGATATCCCTTTATTTCTGGAGACAGCCCTAGGCCTGGCTGATGCTCCCGTTTTTTGCTTTGGACCATAAATTGATTACTGCTGAACTCAGAAAGGAAAGCTGTCTTCTGAACCTCTGCCTGCTGCTACAGGGAAATGGACCAGACAGAGGTAATTGGCACTATTTCTCTACTGCTACATTCTAATTTTTCTGTTAACATGAAGTTTGTTCTGAATGTAATTACAAATTGACAAGTATATATTTATTCTAATTGCATTTCATAAGACTACTTAATCTTCATAAAGACACTAAGTCTGCACAATGTCTCCATGCCACAAGCAGTGACTCATCAAGAGAAGGAGGAAAATACAGAACTTTACGTCTTTCTGGTACTCTGCAAAAGACTTGGTGGGTCTAACAAGCTATTTGATTTTTAACTTCAAAATCAGTCTCATCTGCAGGACACTTTCAGAACCTACTACTTCATTCTGACATTAGATGGGGAAATAAATTGTAATATGTATTCATAAAAATATCTAGAAAGCTTTTGTTTTTCATCTGGTAGTGGAAGATCAGGGACTTTCCCAGCAGTCCAACAGTACTTATTTTCTGTTCATACAAACTGAATTATTCTGGAGAGAAGAGAATACGTGTGTAAAGGGAAAGAATAAAGAATTCAGTGCAACTGGTATAGCAGGATTTATAACAAAGGAGTTTTGATGATTTCATCGTTTCCTCTCACTAAGACGATGCAACAGAAAAATGTTACGCCGATTATAGTGATCCTCATACATACATTGATCACTTATGCACTTAATTATTGCTCAGCTGTAATGAGATAGAACAGTTCTGGGAACATATTGCAGGTCCTTGGAGCGGAAATGCAGTTCTGGGAGGTGGATATTTTGTCACCATGCTGAAGGTAACAGTCAGCAGCAGGGCTGGCTCTGGCAGAGCAGCAGATGCAGTGCTAAGCCAGCATTCCCTCAGTCATTCAGTTCTTGTGGACTTGCAGGATTTAGGCAGCCTGGCTGGGGGTTGTCTGTTATCTCAGGGAGTGAGGTAGTGAATAGCAGCGTGAAAGCTGAGACAACTGTTAAACAGTGGTTCCAAACAAGCTTGAACCTGATTCTTTTGGTCCTGATTTTTACTTTTGCCAAGCTACATCCGGTGTTTTCTGTCCTTCTGGAAGTGATATTTAAGAATATTCTTATACACTGCTAGCACCTTGAGCAGGAACTGAGAAGGTGCCTACCACCATGGTACATCAGATCTAATATACCCTTTTTAGCAAAGTGTATGGACCCCTTAGATGGTGAACAAATAAAACCGCTTTATAATGAAGTAATGCAGAAGTTTTGCCTAGACCCCAGCCCACAAACTGAATTTTTTTCCCACCTAGAATGAGGAAAACAAATATGCATTTCAAGAGAGACACGCTTCAAAACAGGCTGATTGTCCCCTGGATGGAGTGGGTGACTCCAGCAACGACTGAAGGACACTGCTGCCTGACCAAAATGTAAGTAGAGCCTTTAAATAAAATCTGTTGTTTGGGCTGACTCTCATTGGCATGTATTTACCACATATAGCCTAAGAGACATTCCCCCAGTGGCTGGGCTACTCTGCCTACATTGGCAGAAGACAAGACCTGCTTTTGGAGAATTTATTTTCATAGAATCATTTGGTCGTGGCACTATGAAAACTGCAACTTCAGAGCTTCCACCAGCTTGAGTGCAGGCAGAGATCACCATTTAGCCATAATACTAAGATATCAAAGCAACAGATTAAAGTGGAGTCAGAAGTACAGGCTCTGCTATTCCACTATTCCCATGAGTAGCATAGGAATCACAGTGGTGGGCTAAGTCACAGAATTTCTTCAAATCTGTATGAGTGAAAAAATTTTAAGTGTTCTTGCAGGGTGTTTTTGAAAAGTACTGCATAAATACAGTAAATACAGGCTGTGTGGCCTTTTCCAGAAGTCCTTATCACAGCAGTTAGTGATTAAAGTGTTATTTAATTGAAGTACTAATATTAATTCATTAACCATAATTTGTTTGTGGCTCAAAGTTAGCATACTGCAGTAAACAAATAAGATGGATCTGTAAATTGAAATCCTACTTAGTGACTTAGTGTTTCTGAAATTAGGAAAATTGTTACTTGGAAGTTGGGCTACTCACCTGGCTTCCCCAAGTTAATGATTTCTCTGGAATGAAACGTAGAAGTTTTTCTTCATAGTGTATATTCAGCACTCATCTGTTCTGTGATCCGAGTAATCTGCTATCCATCCATCCATCATCTACAGCACTGAAAGGAAAGCTAAATGGCAGCCTTTTGCAATGAACTGAATGAGATGGGATAGAAATTATATTCTCACTTCCATCTGACAAGCTGTGTGATTGACAGTAAAATATTAGTTCTGGAGACTGACCCATACTCCATGCAGGGCAGGGATGTTTGCAAGAGTTTTACAGAATTCTTTATATCAATTAAACCTTAGGAGACAAATCCCTGTTAGTTTTTGCAGGGGACTAGCCACACTTCTGAAGGAAAGTATCACAAACCCTTTTTAGTTCAGTTCCTGTGTAGGTACGTGAAGGGTGTAGGTGCACAGGAAACAGTGTGTTTGGATTTAAGAGTATTTCAAGCAAGAGACTCAAACATACACATATTTTTATCTGCTGAATAGAATCAAATCCTATCAAAATTTCAAGAAGAACAAAAGAAAATGTGATACAGGTAGCTGTGATTTCTGTGTGCTGTATTTTGAAACATATGCTGCTTGCAGACAGGCCTGGGAGAAGATGCAGAATGAGTGTTTTGCTTCCTATCTCAGTGATGCTGTTTTGCCTTTACATCGTTCCTTTATAAATCACAAATTAGAATGTCAGCACGTGGTTTTGCTCTTTGAACATGGAAAATATAACACTTAACACTGGGGATTTTAGATCTTAATTCAATTCCCTGCTGTGTATAATTTAGAATGCAGTGGCTAATGACATGTTCACATTAGCTTTCTCTTGCTCTCTTGCACACACTATTTTACTTTTGTTTTACTTCTCCCCCGCTCCACCTCACTGAGAGCACAGACAGCTTGCACAAGATGAGTCAGAGCTGTTCAGTAAACAGAGACGATTAAATTTCCCCTTCCTATGCAAAAAAAAGTTATATTACCTGTGTCTAAACAGTCATCTCTTTGAAACTGTAGAAGTGGTTTTCAAGAGGATTTTAACCCTGCTATAATAGACCAGTTGCCTGAAAATATTGAGAGCTCAAAAAAACCCCTGAAAGACTGCCTGGACAGACTTATAAAAACAGTAGAAAAATGGTGAGTCATAAAGGACATTAATTAAAAAAAAAAAAACAACAAACCACACAAGGGAATATTTTTAAGATACAATTGCCTTTTTATGGGTAGAAAAAAAATCAGGCTAAAATTACATAGTGGTTTAAGTACACGATGGTGAAAAGAGATGGAGAAAAGCACCTTTTTATGATCATAGGTGTTTTGATTTAAACAGGATGAAAATATTTGTTTAGCTTAGTCTAAACACTTGTGTGACACATTTGTCTTTAAAAATGCTTGAGTCTCTTTGGCATTCTTTTACACTG